>NC_068328.1:13366578-13672631 GCF_000147395.1 Oryza glaberrima | reverse complement strand
CAACAGACACCACCAATGCAGCAGATTGTGCAGCCAATTCAACAGACGCCACCAATGCAGCAGGTTGTGCAGCTGATTCAACAGACGTCACCGAGGCAGCAGGTTGTGCAGCCAATTCAACAGACGCCACCAAGTCAGCAGGTTATTCAGCCGATTCAGCAAACGCCACTGAGGCAACAGGTGGTTCAGCCGATTCAGCAGCAAGGTTTGATGAATGCATCGGCTGGGTTTGGAACACCTGACAACCAGCTAAGGCAGCACGCTGCGAATCAAGTTGTCCCAGAGCATTTGGTTCATAATGTGCAACCAGATCAAACGGTGGTACCTCAAGTTATTCCTGAACATTTGGTGCGCAATATCCAGCCAAAGTTTCAGAATTACTAGGGGGGCAATTTGAATTATCAGTATCAGCCTCCGTCGCCGCAAGTTCAATATCAGCAGGGAGGATTGGCTCAACCCCAGTTTGTTCCTCAATACAATCAATTCGAGCCCGTGCCACAACAAGTACAAGGAGCACCTCAGCAACGACCATGGGCCGACATGATTGCAGATGTGATGAGAGAACAGTTTGGGCTTAAGCCAAAAGATGCTGGAAATTTGTATCGGCATCCTTATCCCGAGTGGTTTGAGAGAGATCCTCTGCCTAACCGATTCAAAGTTCCAGATTTTTCAAAATTCTCAGGGAGGATAGTGTTTCAACTTATGAACACGTTAGTCGATTTTTAGCTCAGTGTGGTGAAGCATCGGCTGTGGATGCCTTGAGGGTTAGATTGTTTCCATTGTCTTTGTTTGGATTGGCTTTCACTTGGTTTTCTTCTTTGCCATGTGGATCAATCAACAGTTGGGCCGATTTGGAGAAGCATTTTCAAAGCTACTTCTATAGTGGGATTCATGAGATGAAATTATCAGATTTAACAGCGATTAAGCAAAGGCATGATGAGCCTGTGCAGGACTATATTCAGAGGTTCAGAGAGATGAGGAATAAATGCTATAGCTTGAGTTTAACTGATGCCCAGTTAGCTGATTTGGCTTTTCAGGGTATGATAGCTCCGATCAGGGAGAAGTTCTCGTCTCAAGACTTTGATAGTTTGTCACATCTTGCACAGAAGGTGACTTTGCATGAACAAAGGTTTGCAGAAGCCAGGAAGAACTTTAAAAAGGTTAATCATGTCTGTCCTTACATATATGGGTCGGATAATGATGATGACGACGACTCTGAGATAGCAGCAGCCGAGTGGGTTAGAAGCAAGAAGGTTATACCGTGCCAATGGGTGAAGAGTTCTGGAAAAGAAAAAGAAAGGTATGACTTTGATATTACCAAGGCTGATAAAATCTTTGATTTGCTACTTCGGGAGAAACATATTCAACTCCTTACTGGTTATACAAACCCATCGGCTGAAGAATTGGGCAAGAGAAGGTATTGCAAGTGGCATAATTCTGGGCCTCATTCTACCAATGATTGCAAAGCCTTCAGGCAGCAGATCCAGGCGGCTATTGAGGGAGGCAAAATCAAATTTGATGATTCCAAGAGGCCAATGAAGGTTGATGGCAATCCTTTTCCTGTTAATATGGTACACACAGCTGGCCGGACAGCCGATGGAGGAAGAGCTAGAGGCTTTCAGGTGAATTCTAGAAGAAATATGACAAGCAGCAAGAAAGGTATTATGAAGAAGATGATGGCAGTTTTGATCCTCTTTGGGGTTGTGAGTTCTTTAGATTTTGCTAGACTGAAGGTATGAGGCTGCCGTCTATTGAAGACTGTCCTGGGTGCAGTATTGTTGTAGAGAGTTCAAGCCGATCGTATAATACAGGCAATCGGCTAAGGCAGACAAGAGCTCCTATTCATCAAAGATTAGGCCCAGTGAACCAAGATTGTAACCAAGAGGACACACACCGCCAAAAGGCCAACCACGGCTTAACTTCTAGGCGAAGACACACACCGCAGTTGGCCACGATAGGGTGGGTCCCCCCCTTTTTTATAGAAAAGTAGGTAGAGGCGGCGCATGTGGGATTCCCTTGAGCTATAAAAGGAGGACCTTGCCCACCGAAAAAAGGTGGGACTGGAGAACCCGACAGTAAGCTCAAACTCTGGGGGAAAAGCTCTCTGGAGTTTGGGAACCCTTGTAATACTGATCCATATTTCCACACACAGGAGTAGGGTATTACGCTCGATAGCGGCCCAAACCTGTATAATCTTCGTGCCCGTATACGATTCAGTGGCATTAAGCATGGATAATCGACTTCCTGAAGTGAGCCACCTCCCCCGGCCGAACTCACAAAAGGAGGATCTCACGATCTCCCGCTAGAGAGGATTATTCCTCGACAGCTGGCGCGCCAGGTAGGGGGAGGGCGCGTGCTTGAGAAAGAAGTCGTTTTCCTCCACCCGAAGTTTCCCTCCATCCTCGACGATCATGGTCGAGGTCCTGGAGGAAGAGGTGGTGGTGCACACCCCCACTCCATCTGGGAGTGAGGATGCCAGCGGGTGCCGCGGCCCCCATCACCGCCGCCGTAACTCTCTCACTCCACCCCGCCGCGACCCCTCGCGGAGGGAGGATCCCACCCAGTTGGGTAGTTCGGCCCTTTCCCCGCCCCGGGCGGGGGAAGGCCGCGTCGCGTCGGAGCGCGACGCCGTCTCACTTACGGCGACGGCGGCTCGCCCCGAGGTGCTCTTCTGCGGCATCCCCTCTTGAACTCGGGGCCGGAGACCCCTGTCCAGCGCTGGTTGGATGACGTGGCCAACTTGGTCACCACAGCCCAACGGCAGCCGGCCGCGGGCGACCGGCCCACTGTTACGGGTACGTCGCATACCCCCACCGCCCTCTCCTCGTCGGCAAGGAGGAGGGAAGTCGGAGGCGTCACGATAGCCTCTACGGAGAGCAAGACGCTCGAATCAACATCGAGCGACGCCGGGACGAGCGCCGTGCTACCCGCATGGGGGAAGGCGCCTCCTCGTCGGGAGTGCCGCGTTCCTCTTCGCGAGGCGGCCCGTCCCCAGTGTTCACCCCTGGAGGGACTGGATGCAGGGCCTTCGTGGTGAGTCTCCGGAACGTCCGGTGGCCCCCGAAGTTTCGCCCCAACCTCACGGAGAAGTATGATGGCAGCATCAACCCCTTCGAGTTCCTGTAGATCTACACCACGATAATCGTGGCGGCAGGGGGCGACGAACGGGTCATGGCGAATTATTTCCCCATGGCTCTCAAGGGTTAGGCGCGCGGCTGGCTGATGACCCAGCCCCCCGAGTCCATCCACTCCTGGGAGGACTTGTGCCAGCAGTTCGTCATGAACTTCCAGGGCACGTACCCTCGCCCAAGAGAAGAGGCGGACCTGCATGCTGTGCAACGGAAGGACGACGAGTCCCTCCGCACGTACATACAGCGCTTCTGCCAAGTCCGCAACACCATTCCGTGCATTCCGGCCCATGCGGTTGTTTATGCGTTCCGGAATGGCGTGCGACACAACCGCATGCTAGAGAAGTTCGCCTCCAAGGAACCCAAGACCACCGCCAAACTCTTTGAGCTGACAGACAAGGTGGCTCGGAAAGAGGAGGCGTGGGCCTAGAACTCCCCCAGCACCGGCGCGGCGGCCGCGGCTGCCCCCGAGTCCGTTTCCCGCTCTAAGCGGCGAGATAGAAGGGGCAAAAGGAAGCCGGCCTGCTTTGAGGACGAGGGCCATGTCCTTGCGGCCGATGGGCCCTCACGGACCCCGCACAAGGGAAAAGCCACCGGTGACAAGCCGAGCTCCACTCCTCCCTCCGGCGAAGGCCGGTCTGCAGATAAGTGGTGCTCGGTGCACAACACTTATCGGCATAGCCTCGCTGATTGCCGTTCGGTCAAAACCTTGGTCGATGTCAAGGTCGCCCTCGCCTGCGCGGAGCAGTGCGCCGACAACCTGGCAGCGGCCACGGAGCCGCAGGCTCCGGAGGCCTCTGCGCCCCGCGCCTCCAAGAAGCGCCTCACCTCGGCTGACGAGGTGCCCGTCAAGGAGATCCCCCTTGGTGATGACCCATCCAAGACCACCAAGGTTGGCGGTACCTTGGACGCCAAATAGGAAAGCGCGCTCGTCTCCTTCCTGCGGGCAAACTCCGATGTCTTTGCATCGAAGCCGTCGGACATGCCCGGGGTCCCAAGGGAGGTGATTGAGCACCGCCTAGCTGTGCGGCCGGACACGCGACCCGTCCGGCAGAAAGTGCGGCGCCAAGCCCCGGAGCGGCAAGCCTTCATCCGAGAGGAGGTGACGCGGCTCCTGGAGGCTGGCTTCATCTGCGAGGTCATCCATCCAGAATGGCTGGCCAACCCGGTGGTCGTCCCCAAGGCCAACGGCAAGCTCCGGATGTGCATCGACTACACGGGCCTCAACAAGGCATGCCCTAAGGATCCCTTCCCTTTACCACGCATAGATTAGATAGTAGACTCCACTGCGGGGTGCGATCAGATCCACATGGCTAGGGAAGATGAGGAAAACATTACTTTCATTACTCCTGTGGGCACCTTTTGTTATACAACTATGCCTTTTGGTTTAAAGAATGCAGGCCCTACTTTTTAGCGCATGACTCACATTATTTTGAGCAATCAGATAGGGCACAATGTAGAGGCGTACGTCGATGACCTGGTGGTAAAGACGCGCCACCAGGACACATTGTTGTAGGACTTGGCTGAGACCTTTGACAGCCTTAGGTCCACTCACATGAAACTAAACCCCGAAAAGTGTGTGTTCGGTGTGCCGACGGGCAAACTCCTAGGCTTCCTAGTCTCCTCCCAAGGTATAGAGGCTATTCCCGAAAAAATACGCGCAATAGAGAGGATGCGCCTCCCCCCAACAAACTTAGGGACGTGCAGTGCGTCACTAGATGGATGGCCGTCCTAAGCCGATTCATATTGAGGCTGGGAGAGAGGGCGTTGCCCCTATTCAAGCTCCTGAAGCGCCCCGGGCTGTTTGTGTGGACGGAGGAAGCCGAACAAGCTCTCAATCAGCTCAAGGCTTACCTCACCCCACACCCCCCCCCCGTCTTGGTTGCCCCAGGGCCAGAAGAACCATTGCTACTCTACTTGGCCGTGATCCCCCACGCGGTGAGTGCCGCCCTAGTAGTCGAGCGCGATGAGAGTGAACCAGGGGCCCCCTCAACTGGTGATGGCCCCTCGTCCCCCTAAGGCCCGATGCCCGAAGCCCCCAACCCCTCGGAGGGCCCCGAGGCCTCCATGGGAAGAGGAGAGGCTCTGGCAGGTGCCCCCGAGGCCTATAATCACGACGTGGCCCGAGACCCCCATGAGGCCCCTGAGCACGAGCGCTCCGGGCCACCTGCCCCTGACAACAAGGACCGGCCCCACCGAAAGGTGCAGCGGCCCGTCTATTTTGTCAGCGAGGCACTTCGAGATGCGAAAACCCGATACCCACAGGCCCAGAAGATGCTTTACGCAGTCTTAATGGCCTCAAGGAAATTGCGCCACTACTTCCAAGCGCATCGGGTTTCCGTAGTGACGTCCTACCCCCTCGGCCAAATTTTGCACAATCGAGAGGGTACTGGTCGGGTCGTAAAATGGGCCATCGAGCTCGCTGAGTTCGATCTACACTTCGAACCACGACACGCAATCAAAAGCCAGGTCCTGGCTGACTTCGTCGCGGAGTGGACCCCGGTGGACGACCCTATTTCATCCCACGTCCCCTCCCTCCCCGGAGAAGGAGAGGACCCAAACGCCGACATTCGCGCCGGTCACTGGGTCATGCATTTCGACGGCTCCCTCAACCTTCAAGGCACAGGGGCCGGAGTAACGCTGACTTCGCCAAGCGGGGACGTCCTCAAGTACGTTGTTCGGCTCGACTTCTGAGCTATGAACAACATGGCAGAATACGAAAGACTTCTAGCGGGATTGAGGGCGGCGGTCGGAATGGGCATCCGCCGCCTCCTGGTCCTTGGCGACTCTCAGCTAGTCGTGAATCAAGTCTACAAGCAGTACCAGTGCATCGACCCGCAAATGGACGCATACGTCTGCGAAGTGCGACGCATGGAACGCCACTTCGACGGACTCGAGCTTCGGCACGTGCCTCGACGCGACAACGCAATGGCTAACGAGTTGTCGCGCATCGCGTCGGCACGAGCCCCACTCGCCCCCGAAGGGAACGACGCTGCCGCTGTCGCCTGCGGTGGATCGGTCCTCGGCTGTGGTAGACCCGGGGCCAGATTCGACGTGCAGCCTGTGATCCCCGCCGGAAGGCTGTTCCGGTCGCCCGGACTTTCGCCCCCCGCGGGGGGTCAAACGCCGAGGCCCCCTGGGAAGGAATCTCGCTGCGGAAGAACCGCAATCGCGTTAAAAAGGAAAAATAAGAGGAAGGAGCAAGAGGCCGAGATGGGTAGAGAGCACCAAAGCAGACGCTGGCAATCATACTTGCGGGGAGGGCGTTTGAAGGTCCACTTCTGGGGCTCGATGACGCTCCCCCGGCACGGCTCTGTCTGACCTACTTTCCGGAGCCGCTTCTTTTTCCGTCCAGCTTCCTACACCGGCGGGGCGCTTGTGGCCCGCTGGCGGTCGATCCGCCACCCGCTTAGCGCCCCCTCCTCGTGGGGGAGAGGGTGGCCGAGACTCGGACATCTTCCACTTCCATTTCGGGTTGCTGGCCGAGTCACCCCTAGGGCCACGGCTTGGTCCGGGCGCCCTAGAACCGCTGCCCCCGCCGGAATTGCTGGTACGGCCGCCGTCTACGGTCGCACCACTGCCGCCCGCGCCGACGGCTTTGCCGTTGGCACCGCTCCAACGGGACCGGCCCCCACCGGCGCCGACGGCCGACATCACGGCCAGGATACTCTCCCGGTCGTAGTCGCTGCAGAGGAGGAGGATCCCGTCCGGAATCAGCGTTGGCTCGATGGTGTCCAGGCCCAGCACCTGCCGGATCACCCTCTTCGCGTCCTCGTCGCTCCAGTCCCAGCGCTCACCCACGTGAGTGCGCATGGGATTGTTGTGGCCAGTGTACCCCCACGCGCCGCGGGACCGCTCCTGGACTGGCGCGATGTGACGGCGAAAGTAGTCGCCGAAAACCATCGCCCCCGTCAAGCCCCGGCTTCGCAGGCCCCTGAGGCGATCCCGCACCGCGTCATACTCCTCGCCTAGTTCCGAAACCGCCAGCCACGCGGTGGATCATTCGGGAGGGCCGGCGAGGAGCCGGAGCCGCGGATGTTCCGGCTGCGCAGTATAGAACCAGTCCTTCTTCCAGTCCTCCCACTTCTTGCGGAGATGGCTCTCGATGTATTGCCCTGCCGTGCCTGGCCGGGGTTGGAAGTAGCATCCCCCCACCACCGCGCCTTGCAGCAGTTGTGGGACGAAGAAGAACTGGAACAGCCGCATCGTCGGCCGCACCCCGACGAACATCACGCATAGGTGCGCGAAGATGGCCAGCGTCATCACGGCATTGGGTGCGAGATGCGAGGCATGAATTTCATAGAAATCCAAAACCTCGTGGAAGAACCGGGAGAATGGCGGGATCAATCCCGCCATGGCAAAGGAGAGGACGTGCACGGAACGCTTTGGGTACCGTGGCCGCGATTCCCCCACCCTCACGGCGGCATCCTCCGGCATAATCTTGCGGATAAGGCTGAGGTGCCGCTCGGACACGATGCGCGACGCCGGGAGGACTGCCTCACCCATATCTTGGGCCATGGTCGCCGGCGCGAGAACGGCGAGGAATTCGGTGTACAGAGCAAGGTAGAGCAAGAGAAGCGTTAGAACTTCAGGAGCGGGTGTGCGGGTGTGCAGATGGCTAGAAAAAGGAGACGGACTCTTCGTCTCTCTCCCCTTTTTATCTCCGCCTCGCCTGCGCTCGCCTCCTCGTTCCACGCCCTTGCGGTTGCCCCCTCGTTTACTGCGCCTACGGTTGCCTCCTCGATTCTCGCACCCGACTATCGCGTCGCCCCGCTGAACCCGTACCTGCGGTTAGTGTGCCTGTCAGTGGCACGCTCGGCGCGGGACGTGCTTCATTCTAGGTGCTTGGCAGGCGGGGGAATCCGCTATCAGTCCTACCGCATGCTTGGCAGGCGGGGGAATGGAGGCGGCACTGGATGGCAATTCTGAGTGTGGTCTAATAGACCCCCCCGATTTTCGCACCCAAAACGCCACTGCAACCGGCGTAATTATTGGCGATCAGATCGCCGTTACGGTTGATGCGCCGACCTGGCCGCCAGGCGGTGATTGTCTAAACTCCCCGGCGGGCCCACTGCACCAGCACTGGGAATTGTGAGGCACCGCGTCGGACAGCCCTCTCGAGGCCAATGCCCGATGCGATGCCGGGGGCTACTGTCGGAGATATGGGCCCTGGGGTATGCAAAGTAAGGGGAAGTTCCCTTTACTTCTTCACACGTGACTCTACAGTCTGGCCCTACCCCCGCACCTCGCATCGCGCAAGGTGCAGACACGTTCGGGGAGCCTTGGGGTGCCACGTCGGGCCCCTCGGGGTGCCACGTCAGCCCCTCGGGGTGAAGCGTCAGGCCCCTCAGGCCCTCACCCTGCCAGGACCCGAGGCCCCTGCCCAGCTGCCGTGTGGCGGAGGGAGCGTGAGGTGGGGGAAGACTAGGCTGGGCGGCCATTAATGGGTGGCGCCCCAACCGTCCCTCGCCGCATTTACTGCGGTCAGGGCGGATGTGTGGAGCCGCACCACTGGCCTGCGTCAAATCGGGCGTGACTGGTTTGTCACCAGTCACGTCCGATTGACGCACGACCGTGCCCCACGTCGCCTTTGTCCCCGGCGTATACGATTCAGTGGCATTAAGCGCGGATAATCGACTTCCCGAAGTGAGCCTCCTCCCCCGGCCGAACTCACAAAAGGGGGATCTCACGATCTCCCGCTAGAGAGGATTATTCCTCGACACCTTATGCTACATTTAGGAAGCTGGGCAGAAATGCTGAGGATCTCATTAAGACAAACATGGTGCTCAAAGATTTTGGTGGCAATCCATCGGAAACCAAAGGAGTTTTGACTGTAGAGCTGACAGTCGGTAGCAAGACTGTCCCTACAACATTTTTTGTCATCGATGGGAAGGGTTCTTATAGCTTGTTGCTTGGAAGGAATTGGATTCATGCCAATTGTTGTATTCCTTCAACCATGCATCAATGCTTGATTCAGTGGCAAGGCGACAAAATTGAAATCGTGCCAGCCGACAGGTCAGTTAACGTTGCCAGTGCCGATTTACCTCTTTGGGAGATGGATGGTCTGGATTGCTTATCTGGAAAAGTTTGGGATGGAGATTTTCTAAAAGTGTCCGATTGTGATATACAATCAATTGAAGATGGAGAACCCAAGCTATTATTTTGAGGGCGTCGTGGAGGGTTGAAACGTCTACACCAAGGATACAGTAGATGATCTCAATGACAAGCAAGGACAGGGTTTCATGTCGGCTGATGATTTGGAAGAAATTGATATAGGTCCAGGTGATCGACCAAGGCCGACATTTATCAGTAAGAACTTATCTCCAGAGTTTAGAACCAAGTTGATAGAGCTCTTAAAGGAATTCAGAGATTGCTTTGCTTGGGAGTATTATGAGATGCCAGAACTCAGCCGATTGATTGTTGAACATCAGCTACCTATCAAACCAGGGGTTAGACCACATCAACAACCTCTGAGAAGATGTAAAGCTGATATGCTCGAACCTGTCAAGGCTGAGATTAAACATTTATATGATGTTGGTTTTATTCGTCCTTGCTGATATGCTGAGTGGGTTTCTAGTATAGTTCCTGTTATCAAGAAAAACGGCAAAGTCAGGGTGTGCATTGATTTCCGAGATTTAAACAAGGCTATGCCAAAGGATGAGTACCCAATGCCGGTTGCCGATCAATTGGTTGATGCTGCTTCAGGGCACAAGATATTAAGTTTTATGGACGGTAATGTAGGATACAATCAGATTTTCATGGCTGAAAAAGATATACATAAGACAGATTTTAGGTGTCATGGTGCAATCGGCTTGTTTGAGTGGGTTGTAATGACTTTTGGCTTGAAAAGTGCTGGAGCTACATATCAAAGAGCCATGAATTATATATATCATGATCTGATCGGTTGGTTGGTTGAAGTCTACATTGATGATGTGGTTGTTAAGTCTAAAGAGATAGAGGACCACATAGCCGATTTGAGGAAGGTTTTTGAGAGAAGTAGGAAATATGGCCTGAAGATGAACCCGACAAAGTGTGCTTTCGGTGTATCGGCTGGCCAGTTTTTGGGATTTCTTGTTCATGAGAGGGGGATTGAGATAACTCAAAGGAGTGTTAATGCAATCAAGAAAATTCAGCCTCCAGAGAATAAGACAGAGTTACAGGAGATGATCGGCAAGATAAATTTTGTTAGAAGGTTTATTTCTAATTTGTTTAGAATGTTAGAACCTTTTACACCATTGTTAAGATTGAAAGCTGATCAAAAGTTTACTTGGGGGGCAGAGCAGCAAAAGGCTTTGGATAGTATTAAGGAATATCTTAGCTCTCCTCCAGTTTTGATTCCTCCGCAAAAGGGGATACCTTTTAGATTATATCTATCAGCCGGTTAGAAGTCAATCGGTTCGGTCCTGATTCAGGAGCTGGAGGGGAAAGAAAGGGTTGTATTCTATTAAGTCGTCGGCTCTTGGATGCAGAAACAAGATATTCCCCTGTGGAGAAGTTGTGCTTGTGCTTGTAGTTTTCTTGTACAAGGTTACAGCATTACCTATTGTCCAACGAATGCACTGTCATATGCAAAGCCGATGTCGTTAAGTACATGTTATCGGCTCCAATTTTGAAAGGAATGGTTGGAAAGTGGATATTTTCCTTAAAAGAATTTGATCTTCGGTATGAGTCACCGAAGGCAGTCAAGGGGCAAGCTATAGCCGATTTTATTGTTGATCATCGTGATGATTCAATCGGCTCGGTTGAGTTTGTGCCATGGACTTTTTTCTTCGATGGATCTGTGTGCACTCATGGTTGTGGTATCGGCTTGGTTATAATTTCTCCTCGTGGGGCATGTTTTTAGTTTGCCTATACTATTAAACCTTATGCAACTAACAATCAGGCCGAGTATGAGGCAGATCTCAAAGGGTTGCAGTTACTCAAGGAAGTTGAGGCCGATGCTATTGAAATTATGGGAGATTCTTTGCTAGTGATCAGTCAATTGGCAGGGGAGTATGAGTGCAAGAATGATACATTAATGGTTTATAATGAGAAGTGCCGAGAGCTGATGAAAGAGTTTCGGCTGGTGACTTTGAAGCATGTATCTCGAGAGCAGAATATTGAAACTAATGATTTGGCCCAAGGGGCATCGGGATATAAGCCGATGATCAAAGATGTCAAGGTTGAGGTTGCTGCATTAACAGCCGATGATTGGAGATATGATGTGCATCAATATTTACATAATCCATCTCAATCGGCTTCTCGGAAATTGCGATATAAAGCGTTGAAGTATACTTTATTGGATGATGAGCTCTATTATCGGACGATTGATGGGGTGTTGCTTAAGTGTTTGAGTGCCGATCAAGCTAAGGTTGCAATCGGTGAGGTTCATGAAAGAATTTGTGGTACTCATCAATCGGCTCTATCGAGGAAGAATCCTCTCTAGCGGGAGATCGTGAGATCCCCCTTTTGTGAGTTCGGCCGGGGGAGGAGGCTCACTTCGGGAAGTAGATTATCCGTGCTTAATGCCACTGAATCGTATACGGGCACGAAGTTTATATAGGTTCGGGCCGCTATCGAGCGTAATACCCTACTCCTGTGTTTGGAAATATGGATTAGTATTACAAGAGTTCCCAAACTCCAGAGAGCTTTTCCCCCAGAGTTTGAGCTTACTGTCGGGCTCTCCCGTCCCCCTTTTTTTTTGATGGGCAAGGTCCTCCTTTTATAGCTCAAGGGGATCCCACATGTGCTGCGAGTGCTACCTAGGGAGAAGGGAAAATATTCTCTATATTAATTACATGTCTTGTGCCTTAGCCCAGAAGCTATCTGCACGTCGGCTGCTGCGCGGGGCCCATCAAATCATGCAGGGCACCCTTGTCATTCGCCATTCAATGGATGAGGACTTCCGGGTTCCCGTTCGCACCAGGAAACGGGAACCCGGGTCAGTTAAGAGTGGTTGGACCAGCTCTGACCGGGGTAAGAGGCTGTGAAGCCCCTTATTATTATGATGGGATGGGACGAAGCACGCCGCACGCCGCCTGGCATACTGACAGGATGGGGGTACACAGCCGCCGTCCCATCGGTCATTCGACCGGTCACGGACCTGTCACAGATCGGTTGAGTGCACTGCATGCCACATTAAATGCAGCGTGGCGCAACCGCTCAGGTCGCCATAAAAGCGGGTAGGTGGGCACCTGGAGGCGGCCATCTAACCCATCGCACGTGGCGACCTAGAGAGGGGGTCGGGGGAGCCCGACCCCTAGTCACAGGAGGGGGCGGCCGCCGCCCTACCTCGGGCCCGATCCCCCCTCGGGGAGGGCCACGTGGCGCTTTGGGCAACCTCCTCCCTCTAGTCTTGATCAGGACGGGCCCGATCCCCGAGCAAGGAGGGGGCAGCCGCCACTCCACCACGGGCGCCACCCCCTCAGGCGAGTGCCACGTGGGTTAGGGGGCAGCCTCCTCGCTCCAAATTCGGTACCCTAAGCTGAGGGGGCGGCCGCTGCTCCTCCTGGGCGCCACCCTCCTCTTGGGACGCCACGTGGGTTTGGGGACGGCCTCCTCCCTCTAAACATGATACCCCCGGGCCCATATCACCGACAGTAGCCCCCGGCGTTTGCCCTGACCAAAACCTTCCCAGGTGGCCAGGGTTGACGCCAGTCTCCTAGTCTAATGATATGTGGGCCCGGTCTTCTGTCCTATCATCCTAGGAGTTGGGCGGTGGGAGTTTAGCCCCGTTCACACGCTAGCCTAACTTCCCACTTCCTTCCCGGTTTCCGAGGCGCCGTGGGCACGGGAGCGGAACTGATACGCGGGGGGTTTTTTGCACAAAAAACTCCCTCCTGGCCATGATTCGCTCCTACCGTGCCCTAGCTCCTCGGCTCTCTTTTTTTTTCGCCGCCACCAATCTTCTCCTCTCTACTGGAACTAGGGCTCATGCGCCTTTTTCGCCCCAGCTTGAGGGCGACTCGCCAGCCCGTACCTTAGGTTTTGAACTTATTTCTGTATATATTCAGCAAACGTTGTTAGATTCTCTCGGGCCCGCGACCTCATGTTGCGCACCTCGCTTGCCCCTGCCTTTTGTTAACCTCTATTCATGTTCTACTTCATCTACTCAAATGATTATTTTCACGTGAGTGTGAGGACTGAACTTTCCATAGCCAGCGATCTTCACCCGCGATCAAGCCAAGCTGGGTGCCGTAGCCAGCCGGCGGGGCCAAAGCCAGCTGCTACGGAAGAGCCAGCACAGGGGCCCCGGGCATCGACGGCGTCTAGAGCTCAACGCAGGGCTAAGATAGAGCTAGGAATCGTAGCCCCCTCACTTTTAGCAAAGAATCGTTTGAATGGATGAAGCGAATACAAACTTTTTGTTACCATGGAGGGCAAACAAGCGCGCGACACGTGGGTACCACGAGACCGCGAGGAAGAGATGGGAGAGAGATAAATATAAGCCACAAAAATTTTGCTGATATGCACGAGCAAAGAAACCTTTGGCTCGAAGAGGGCTTCCCACCCTAGGCTCTAAACCCTTTAGGGAATCCTGCGACCACTTAGCAAACGAGGTCAGGTTCCCACGAGCCTGGGCCCTCACACTACACATTATGTTTGCTCCTTCCTTTCGGTGGTCTCCTTCCAATCTCTCTTACTTCTACACGAACGACTTCTTTCGCACGAGTGTGAGAGCCGAAAAACTCTAGAGCCAGCAATCCCAGTCCACAGTTGAGCCAGGCCGGGCACCGTAGACATCCGGCGGGACCAAAGCCAGCCGCTACGGAAGAGCCAGCACAGGGGGTCCCGGGCTTCGACGGTGCCCGGAGCTCAACTTAAGGCTAGGATAGGGCTAGAAAACTTAGCCCCCACACTTAGCAAAGAATCATTCATGTAGAAAGGAGAGAGGTTGGACCCTTACCACCGAGGGAGCGAACAAATGCACAACACGTGAGCGTCGCAGGGTCATGAGAATAAAACGGGGGAAGATTAACTATAAGACTTCATGCTGATGAATTGAAAATTTGAAAAAACTTGAAACCTGAATGGATGCTTTTATGCATGGATTATAGTGGTGATAGGGCTTCCTCTTTGGCGACTGGCATACAAAACCTGAGCGCATAACGCCAGCCACTAAGAAAGGTCCTCTCCACTGGAGGAGGGGACTTGTCAATTATACAGGCATGCCGGGGCACGGTGTAAACTTGACTTCCCATCTTAGCGAGCGTGAGACCTTGCGGTTTTGTTGTGCGGTCGGTGTCAACTGACCCCGTGCACCATGGCAGGCAACAGGTTCATGGGCCAACCCTGCTTCGGCCCTTGAGGGAAAACGTTCGCCATGATCCGGTCGTCACCCGCGCTGCCTCTGTGATCATCGAGTGGATCTGGAGGGACTCGGAGGGGTTCATGCTGCCGTCGTACTTCTCTATGAGGCTGGGCCGAAAATTTGGGGGTGGCCTGACCCCAAGCTGGGAGGGGCCTGCCGCCGCTCCACCCCGGGCTCAACACCCTCGGGGGGGAGCCGCGTGGGTTTGGGGGCCATCGGACATTCCGAAGACTCGCCACAAAGGCCTGGCTGCCAGCTTTACCTGGTGGGGATGTGGGGGGTCTAGCCCCTTACCTGGCGCGCCAGCTGTCGAGGAAGAATCCTCTCTAGCGGGAGCTCGTGAGATCCCTCTTTTGTGAGTTCGGCTGGGACAGGAGGCTCACTTCGGGAAGTCAATTATCCACGCTTAATGCCACTGAATCGTATACGGGCATGAAGATTATATAGGTTCGGGTCGCTATTGAGCGTAATACCCTACTCCTGTGTGTGGAAATATGGATCAGTATTACAAGGGTTCCCAAACTCCAGAGAGCTTTTCCCCCAGAGTTTGAGCTTACTGTCGGGCTCTCCCGTCCCCCACTTTTTTCGGTGGGCAAGGTCCTCCTTTTATAGCTCAAGGGGATCCCACATGTGCTGTGAGTGCTACCTAGGGAGAAGGGAAAATATTCTCTATATTAATTACATGTCTTGTGCCTTAGCCCAGAAGCTATCTGCACATCGGCTGCTGCGCGGGGCCCATCAAATCATGCAGGGCACCCTTGTCATTCGCCATTCAATGGAAGAGGACTTCTGGGTTCCCGTTCGCATCAGGAAACGGGAACCCGGGTCAGTTAAGAGTAGTTGGACCAGCTCTGACCGGGGTAAGAGGCTGTGAAGCCCCTCATTATTATGATGGGATGGGACGGAGCACGCCGCACGCCGCCTGGCATACTGACAGGATGGGGGTACATAGCCGCCGTCCCATCGATCATTCGACCGGTCACGGACCTGTCACAGATTGGTCACAGATCGGTTGAGTGCACTACACGCCACATTAAATGCGGCGTGGCGCAACCGCTCAGGTCACCATAAAAGCGGGTAGGTGGGCGCCTGGAGACGGCCATCTAACCCATCGCACGTGGCGACCTAGAGAGGGGGTCGGGGGAGCCCGACCCCTAGTCACAGGAGAGGGCGGCCGCCGCCCTACCTCGGGCCCGATCCCCCCTCGGGGGAGGGCCATGTGGCACCTGGGGCAGCCTCCTCCCTCTAGTCTTGATCGGGACGGGCCCGCCTGGAGGCGGCCACCTAACCCATCGCACGTGGCGACCTAGAGAGGGGGTCGGGGGAGCCCGACCCCTAGTCACAGGAGGGGGCGGCCGCCGCCCTACCTCGGGCCCGATCCCCCCTCGGGGGAGGGCCACGTGGCGCCTGGGGCAGCCTCCTCCCTCTAGTCTTGATAGGGACGGGCCCGATCCCCAACCAAGGAGGGGACAGCCGCCACTCCACCCCGGGCGCCACCCCCTCAGGGGAGTGCTATGTGGGTTGGGGGCAGCCTCCTCGCTCCAAATTCGGTACCCTAAGCTAAGGGGCCACCGCCGCTCCTCCCGGGCGCCACCCTCCTCTGGGGACGCCATGTGGGTTTGGGGGCGGCCTCCTCCCTATAAACATGATACCCCCGGGCCCATATCACCGACAGGCTCATAAGATGAAGTGGTTGCTTTGACGTGCAGGGTATTTCTGGCCGACAATGCTGGAGGATTGTTTTAAATATTACAAGGGATGTCAAGATTGTCAGAAATTTGGAGCAATTCAGAGGGCACCGGCGTCGGCTATGAATCCTACCATTAAACCATGGCCATTTAGAGGTTGGGGAATTGATATGATCGGCATGATTAATCCACCATCGAGCAAGGGGCATAAGTTTATATTGGTGGCAACCGATTATTTTACCAAGTGGGTAGAAGCGATTCCTTTGAAGAAGGTTGATTCTGGGGATGCTATACAATTTGTTCAAGAGCATATAATCTATCGATTTGGTATTCCTCAAACCATTACAACTGATCAAGGTTCAATCTTCGTGTCCGATGAGTTTGTTCAGTTTGCCGATAGCATGGGTATCAAATTGTTGAATTCTTCGCCATATTATGCACAAGCTAATATGCAAGCCGAGGCATCTAACAAGAGCTTAATCAAATTGATTAAGAGAAAGATTTCTGATTATCCTCGGCAGTGGCATACTCGGTTGGCCGAAGCGTTGTGGTCTTATCAGATGGCTTGTCATGGTTCAATCCAAGTCCCTCCTTATAAGCTTGTTTATGGACATAAGGTTGTTTTACCATGGGAAATTAGAATCGGCTCGAGAAGAACGGAGTTGCAAAATGATTTGACAGCCAATGAGTATTACAATCTTATGGCCGATGAAAGGGAAGACTTGGTTCAGTCAAGATTAAGAGCCCTTGCAAAGGTTACTAAGGATAAGGAACGAGTTGCTCGGCATTACAACAAGAAAGTGGTGCCCAAGACTTTTTCGGAAGGTGAACTTGTATGGAAGTTGATTTTGCCAATTGGGACTCGGGATAACAAATTCGGCAAGTAGTCACCGAATTGGGAAGGACCGTTCCAAATCTATAAGGTTGTGTCTAAGGGAGTTTACATGTTGCAAGGACTCGATGGAGAAGTTTATGGACGAGCGCTAAATGGAAAGTACTTGAAGAAATATTACCCAAGTGTTTGGGTTAATGCATGATCGGCTGATGTTGCCGACACATGATAGCCGATGTATTTGCATCGCCTCAAGATGGCCGATATTGTTATATCGCCCTTAGTTGTTTTCATATTGTAATTGGTTATGTTTTTCCGATGTACAGTGGCCGATATTGGTATATCGCCCTTAGTTCAAATTATAATTTTATCAATGCTTTTGACATTGTAAAATAAGGGGGCACATATATGAAAATTTGCAACTTTTTTAGCAAAATATGGAGTTATAATGAATCGGCATAAAGATTATCAAGATGAGTTAGATACAGAGCCAAAGTTTCTTAGCCGATTACAAAAATTCCTAGAGTTTATTACACAAAATGTCATTGAGACAGATAGCGCTGGATAGCCGATAAAGCTCGTTGCCTGATTTGATCTACTTCTTCGATGGCTTGGATGTCTTGGGCGTCGGTTCCAGGGATGATCTTGAGAGACTTAATCATGTCAGCCACATTCTTGATAGCCGATCTCAATCTAGAAGATTGGCTAGCTTTTGTTTTTCAAGATCCAGCTCGGCGTTGCACTCCTCAAGTTGAGCTATTAGATCAATTTTTTGAGCTTCAAGCCGATCTATATTCGACTGAATCGGCCCAACAGAGAGTTGATCTAACTTGGCTTTCTCCTCATGCACGAGCTGCCGATTGGATTGGATAGTGGCTTCGATACTCATCCTCTCTCGCCGATCGGCTATACGTTGCTTAGCCTTCTCCAGCTTAAATTGGTGTTGCTCAAGAAAAACAGCTGGAGTAATGATGTTTGCTAGTTCATCCGGAATTAGAGCTTGGATTTCAGCAAATCGTGCTCGGATTGAACCACAATCAGCCACCAGATTGTCTAATGAAGACTCTAGCCGAAGGGATATGTCTTCAAGTGTTTTCTTGACAGTGTCATCCAGAGGGGCTAGAGCCTTGCTTGTGGTTTCTTTCTCTGTCTCATCAAAATAATCTTTGATATCAAAAGAGAACAAATCAGCTAAGACCTGCAATAATGATTTAAAGAGAGTTAGAGGCCAAATAGATATAGCCGATCTGAGTATTTGTGTCAAAGGAAAACCTATTGGGATAGCAGGAGCAGCTGGTTGTACTTCTTCAACATGGTGACTCCCTACAGCCGATGGAGTTTGATCGCTTGATGATTGCTGAACAGGAGGAGGAGGAGGAGGTTGCAAAAAGATGTGTAAAATAAGATCGGCTATGATCGGCTAATGAGAAATTAAGAACATCTTACTGGTGGAGCTGGTTTGAGAGTCGTTGTTGCCGATTTCTTCTTCACAGCAATTCTCTTTTTCTGCAAAGGCAAAGATTAATAAGTAATTGGCCGAAGATAGATGAGATAGTTATAAAAGAAATCAAGGAGAGTTGTTTACCCTAGAGAAATGAGCTGGAGCAGAAGGAGTTGGAGGAGTTTGCTTGGGTGAAGCCGATGGTGTTTTCTCTATATCACTCACTTCGGCTGTAGCTTCATCAACATCCTCTTCAATTTCCTCTTCATCCAAAGCTTGCTTAATGGATGGATCTAGGGCAGGCAGATCATCGGTTGGTTTAGTCTTCTTTGATTTGGCCTTCTTCTTTGGGGCTAGAGCCGATGTGTCCACAGCCGATGACCTGGTTCTTCTCTTTTTGCTGGTATCGGCTGGTTCTCTGATGAGCCCTTGGAGAAGAGTTGAAGTCTTGGGAGCATGATAACCGATGACAGGGGGAGACGGCCCACCTCCATTTGGAATTAGACCTGGAGCATACTCGATGTCTCTACCGCTATTGCTTTGGTGTGGAGGGGAAGATTCTGTTGTCTGCAAAACAGAAGAAAAGATTAGTCAAGTTATGAATCGGCTAACAATTGTGCAAATAAAATGAATGAGGTCAAAGTTTACCTGAGGTATAACATCAGGAAAGAGATCTGTCATATACATCGAAGCCGATTGGTGGAACAGATGCAGCTTCCATTCACCCCACCATCTGTCAAAGTTTTTGCTCCTGAACCTTGCCAGCTCTATATTTTCAATACTGCCCAGAGAAGGTCCTTGGAGATTGAGCAGCCGATCCATCATCAGGGTTGATGAAATTTCTCCTCGGCATTGGATTTTATCAGCAAAGAACAAGCCAATTGGTAGTTGACCCATCCCAAATTGTCTGGCAGAGCTCATTGAGTGGTAAAATTCATAGGAAACTTGAATGTTCCTCCCTTGATGGATGCCAACAGGAAGAATGCATGGGCTGATCGCAGCTGAGAAGACTTCTCTGGACCTTTGGTATCTCTCATGATTGATGTCTTCAAATCTAAAGTCCAATGGGAGCTCTAGAAGTATTGAGTTCTCATAGGGGAACCAAATTCGAGCATCCTTCTGAAAGCCTTCATAAAAGCTGCAGAACCAATCCTTGAGCAGCTCAGCCGATAGTTTTGCTCCTGCATCGGCTGGTGTGGAGGCATACTCTCCATAAGACATGCATCTACGATGGGTGCGTTCTTCTCCATCATCTTCTGTGATCGGCTCTAGTCTTGGGAATTCGGCTTCTGTTACGGATGGCCGATTGACGAATTTCATGACCATCAGATTCAGCCAAGACTGCAATAACCACCATGGTCCACCTGCTCCAACTACTGAGCCGACGGCTATCTTGGCCGATGCATTGTTCAGCATTTGGTATAAGTAGCCGAGGAGGATCTTGCCTAAAGGAAATTCTCTTTTTGATTCCAGAGCCTCGGCTGCAAACTGCCAGTTGGTTGTAGGGCCACAACTGGATCCACAGAAAAGGAACTTTTCTAGCCACATGAGCAAACAAGCTACATGCTCTCGAGGAGTGACAGATCCTTGGCCCATATATGCCGCCACATAACCAGACCAACCACCTATGCTCTTGGTCCTGAAGTCGTATTGATTCTTTGTGTTCAGATTCATGGGATTAGCTGACAAGGACACATCTAGACCAGTGATCATGGTAACATCTATCAAGGTTGGTGTCATCGGCCCTTGGTTGAACAGAAAAACGTTGATAGTGTTGGACCAGAAGTAGGTGGCGGCGGCCATTAAGGGTTCATCTTTGGCTGAATTCACTATGGTGAGGGCAAGTGCCTGGCCGATTCCAATCTCATCCCAATGTGTTTGCTTGCTAGCCGATACACGCTTGTACCATATAATCCAGCTCTTCTCGGGTGAAGTTTTCTCAAGAGATGGCCAAGACTTGAAGGTGTTCTTCCAGTGATTCAGATTAGGGTTGGCCAATCTGAAGGGGTTTCTATTGGTTTCACCAATGATGAAGTCGGTAGGGTCGAGATTGCCGATTGGACCAAGGAAATAATGTCTCTCGTGTGACAGACTTGGGATTGCAACTAGATTAGAGAGGTGCTACGAATCCAAAAGGGATAGAGAAGAAGAAAACAAGATGAGATGAGGAAAACCAATCTACTGTGCAGAAAAGAGGGATCTGGCCGATGGGCACATACCTCAGCATATTCGGCTCATGGCATGGCAGACGGGCTGGCAGAGGTCGACATCGTCGCGGGCAGAAATTTGGCCGGAGAGGAAATCGCTTCGCGCACCGAGGGGATGAGTTTGCTTCGGCGGTGAAAACGGAGGAAACGGTGTGAGGTTTCTCGGGGACAACGGTTAGTATTCAAAGCACCGAATAACGGTCGGAAAATGGCAAGCGCGAGATTCTCTCGGAATCGACGTAAGGCAAATCCGAAACATTATCCAATATTCCGGACTTGGGGGGCATGTGTTAACGACCAAATTTGGTAATCCAAGGATCGGAGATGAAGAAGAAACCGAGATGGAATCCGAGATGGAAATCGTCCTGGAAACTGAGTGAGAATCGGCTGAAGTCCGAATCAGCTACAACCAGGATCGGCAGAGTTCGAGTCGGATAGGGTTAGCCAATTGAGCCGACTCCGACAATATGACACGGCGTGTGTTGTCGGGTTAGGTTGATGTGCTTCATGATGGTTGCTATGCATGGATAGAGTCCTGAGAAGGCAATTGTATCTATGAAATAGGATATTTTATGTAATTTCCTTAGATATATGTTTGGGTAAAAGTCTGCCGTAAAGACTTATGGTATCTTAGAGTTTGTTAGAGATAAGAATCATATCCGATATGGACATATTTTGTAATTGTCGGGTATAAATAGACCCCGAGCCCCATGTAATAAAACTAACACACGTTCAATACAATCTCGGCGCATCGCCACCCTTTTTACTTTCGTTTTGTTTCGACGAGTTCTTACTTTCGGGTTGAGCTGCATCGGTTTCGATCTTCAACAAGAGGTAAAACTTGTTATGGCGGCTTGCGTTCTCGAGATTAGTGCTTCCATCTTTATGATACTCTAATCTTGTTTATGTAATTCGTCGAGTTATCATATATCTTACATAATCTCTGGCAATATCGTTATCTAACCTACAATCGGCTAACATCTGTCGGTAGAAGGCAGCCGATTAGGTTAAATATCAATGTTGGCTTAGATTATATAAGGTATCCACCACTCTATGACACATCTAGCGGCTTGATTGTCTAGATATTGTCCTTCTTTTCATACTTATAGCTGCATCAGTTGAGTTTGATCTTATAAGTCGTGATTAGAATCTCAATCCCTAGCCTGTCTTTGGTTGCCGATTAGGGTAGAATTGGGGTTTCAGCCGATCTTACCTAATTTAACTTTATTTATCTTACATGCTGTACTGACATGTTAAATCTGCCCTTCATGTTAAGATCATGTTGCATTTAAATATATTAGGCCTTTGTTTGATATATTCTACTTGCTTTAATATCTTAATATAGAGTGGTATCGGAGTATTAGCCGATACATGCTAGATCTATCTGATTGGCTATGCTATAAACACATATAGTCTTGTTATTAATATATATTTCGATCTAAGTGATTTATACTGTCTCGGCATGGCGACCCATCTATCCCAATCACTTGATTTAAGTATATATCGATATAAGGGTTATATGTTGTTAATATCTACAGCCGACTGAGTAGATTTAGTTCTTTCTTACTTATTAATGACTGCCGATCGATGCATATATGACATCGGCCCAAAGATAAATGATATGTCATCGGCACCTAGCCGATCGGCTATCATTTATGGATTTAACCGCGGTTTCTTTGTCTTTGTCTCTTGCTGATTGCAGGATCAAATCAACTGGCACGCTCGCACACCCAAAGGCAAGTTTTGGACCTGCACTGGAGTTAAGCAAATCTCCCAGGCCTCGTGTTTTCACATCAACAATTACTTCCAGTTTGTCTTGTTTTGATTGGATGAAACAGGTTGTTTTAAATCGACCACGCGATAAGCACCATATGGAAAAACCGAGGACGGTTTTCTGTGAAGAAGAGGAGGATGATGTGACCATGGCTACTACAGATACAACCATTGCTCACATCATGGATGAACAAGGAGATATCAAGATCAAGTCCTCCAAGTGCTGGAATCCGATTCGGCCACCTACTACACTGCTAATTTCAAATGGCCGCCGAATCTACATATGACCTCTGTTTTCAGCCCGTGAGTACTTGATGGAAAGCTCTCGGAGTCCTCTTTCCAATGGATCCAGCCTCATTGCCAAATTCCATCTCAGTCGGCAGCAACTGAAGAAACAAGGTGCTGCGACACCTGTAATGGGCCTATGAGCTTGTAACTTCGTCTGGGACCCCGGCCCAAGTAGGGCCTATGTGGGGTGCACCCCAATCAGGTGGAGGACAACCTAGGGTCCTCCTATCTCTATAAATAGCTTGGTACCCCTTCCGGGTTTCTTGGGTTTTGTTTAGATTAAAGTTTAGCTTTGCTACTTTGCCGTGTAATCCCGTGATCGGTTAGATTGCCGGTTTACTCGTTACGGAACCCCCAACTTATCATTTGTGTTCAATTCCTATCTGCAATTCAGATTGCTTTTATCTTGTTCTTGCTTGTTTCTTCGATTTGCTTGCAGGAATAAGGTTGATCTACACCAGCAAGATCAACAACCCACGGAGAGGTGTATCGATTGCTAAGGCGCAACACAACAACGTCTTGTACGGTTGTAGTCGGGTCGTCAACGTTTCTCCCAAATCATAGTTATCATCAACTCACCGAAAGATCGGGCCAACAACAGCCTTGAATGTCTTGAGTGGAGCTCAGGGTTCATCTTGTTCATCCTTGATGTGAGCAACGGTTGTATCCGTAGTAGCCATAGTCACATTATGTTCCACTTAACGTTTCTTTTAGGAGAGCTTTAGTTGGTCAGAATCTAACATATTGGCATGAATTGTGTGCTTCTATTGTTCATATCCAGTTGAATAACTCTTCTGATTGTTTTAGATGGAGTTATCATCAGAATGGTCGGTTTTCTGTTAGGTCAATGTACTTAGCTCTAATTAATAATGGTTACATTGATAGAAATAAGATTATTTGGAAGCTTAAGTTGCCGCTTAAGATCAAGATCTTTATGTGGTACTTGCTTAAAGGGATGGTGTTAACCAAGGATAATTTGGCAAGACGGAATTGGAATGGTAGTCTAAAATGTTGTTTCTGTATGAAAAATGAGACTATTCAACATTTATTTATGGAGTGCCATTATGCAAAGTTTATTTGAAGAGCAGTTCAGTTCTCTTTTGGATTACACCTTCCTAGTAGCATATCTGATATTTTTGATGGTTGGCTTCTGGGGGATGAAAAGAAAAAGAGTAAACTCATACTTGTTGGAGCCTCTGCCTTGTGTTGGGCTCTATGGTTGAGCAGGAATGATAGGGTTTTTGATAAATTACCATCTGTTTCCTATATGCAGGTAATTTTCAGGGCAATATATTGGCTCCAGCAGTGGACACAATTACAAAAGTGTAATGAAGATGTGGAGTTCCTAATTTTTGTATGTCGTAAGCTCGAAACGACGGTTATACAACTTTTTGCCAATTATGGATGGAGATTCACCAATAGACTAGAATAATGTTCTCCTTGTCCTGTTTGGTTTTCTTCTATCTTGGTTTGGTATGTTTCGCTTTATTTTGGACTACACTCTTTTAGAGTACTAGATTATAATAATTGGCTGTAGCTCTTTTGAGCAAAGGCCGAGATGTTTCATTCCATTATCTAAATAAAAAAACACATGATGGTCTAGGCTCGCGAGCCAGCTCGGGTTCGGCTCGTTTCAGCAACGAGCTAAAAAAAAGGCTTGGGCTTGGCTCGTTTGGCTTACGAGCCGAGCCAAGCTAACCAAGCTCGAGCCAAGCCCGAGCTGAGCTCACGAGCTGGAGCCTTTTATTCCACCCCTAATTACAGATTGCTACATACTTGTAGCACAGGTTCCAAATCAGTTACAGATTTCTATATTTGTTACATGTAGATGCAAATGGACATGGAGGAGTATATATGATTTTGATGGTAGATATAGTACTGAGTTGTGAATCTAGTTCTGAAATTGGTACTTGAACCATTTGATTACTTGTTCTACATTTAAGTACTGCGTTCTACTATATTCAGTACTTGAGTTCTGAAATTACTTGATTTCGATCAGTACTTGTTCTACTCTTTCACTCTGCATTTCAGAAATCAATGAAAAATGGTAGTATGTGTCTCCTGCTCGTGTTTTCATCAAAGAAAAATAAAAGACGGGCAGCGATCGAACTGTAGCCCTGTTTGGGGGAGCTTGTCCCAGCTGCAGCTTTTTCCAAAAGCTGCTTCTGCTAGAAGCTGCCCCAAACAGTCCACAGTTTCTGAGAATCTGTAGTTACAGATTCTGAAAAATGAACTAAGAAGCCAGAAGCTGGAGAAGCTGGGTTTCAGAGCTTTTCCAGATTCTCAGAAGCTGGCTACCAAACAGCTTCTTATCATAATATAAAGATCCCCAAACAGACCCTGTATCAGTCAGAATGAATTCTCGTCATTCCATTTCCATCAAGCTATGCTCTAATTAAGTTGATCAAAAGTCAAAACGTGATGCTCTCTGATTATTAATCAACTAATCCAAACCAAGCGTGCAGTTGCAATGCAGTACTAGATCATCAAAATACAACTAACAAAATCCTTTGAAAAAATGGAGCTCCTGTCACACAGCGTGTTCATGAAGCCCAAAGACAAACTGAAGTCAGATGAACAGAACTAGGAAAGCAAAACCGGCCTGCAAGATGAACAGGACAGAAAACAGAGAGAACTCGATCTTACGCCGCTAATTGCTACTAGTATTGTCTAGTTTGTGATCTGCAAACAACGCGAACACGGAGATGGAGATTTGAGAGGGTGATGCGCTGTACCGGCTTTTTGTTGCGGGATCAACTGGCTCTGGAAGTGGAACCTCACAGAGCGGCAGCGTGGATGGCGTTGCGCACGATCTGTATCTCCCCGGCAATGGGGTAGCGCATGCGTACAATGGACGCTATCACCGTGTACACCTCTTCGATGATGTTCCAGGCCTCCTTCATGCGCCTTCCTCGGTGCGGCTGCGGCGGCCCAACCTGGTAGAAGCGGTGGACGCGCAGGGCTTGCCCGGCCTCCCAGATGGCACGGTTCAGCCCCATCTCCGCCGCGTATCCGTTCAGGAGGGCTTGGCTCCGGTGGTTGGTCCACGCCTCCCTCCCACGTCTCGATGCCGAGGTACGGCCTGCAGTCGGCGAAGAGGTTGCCGGCGCGGTCATGGTCGTCCGACACCGTCCTGACTGAGGAAGTACCGAACTTCCTGGAGTGGCCCAGTCACCGGCGGCGGAACGGCGTACACGCTGGCGACGAGGTCCATGGCTGCACCGATCGCCCCCGGGAGCACCGGCGCCTCGGAGAACACGCTGGCGACCAGCTTCGCGGCCACTGCGAGGGTGGCTCGCGGGTCACGGTCGTTGAGCGCCGGGACGACGGCTAACGCGTCGGCGACGAGGATCTTGGTGTCGTGAATGTCCTCGCGGAGCAGCCTGGCGACCTCGCCGAGCGTCGCACGTGCAGCACGGGCGATCAACCGGATCACCTCCTGCCGTTGATCGCGGACCGCCACAATTACGGCCTCCGCCTCCTGCGCGATCGACGTCGCAACCGTCACCTCCTCCGCCGCCGCTGCTTCTACTGGTTGGACGACCCGGCACCGCCATCTCCGATTCTCCGTGGCTGCGCATGTGCGCGTGTTCTGTGTTGTGCGTGAGAGAGATTCGGGGGCCGAGGTAGGAGACGGCGGGTCCATATTTATACACGGCGAAAGGCGAAAGCCGGGTGTGAATTGGGATATGGGATGGGTTGCGAAATATTTTGACACGGTGGTAATTTGGAAGAAATTTTGGTTAGACTGAAAGTCTTATGCTCCTCCTGCGAAAGACTTAATCTCCTGTGCAACACGTGTCCCGTCACAATCTTAAAGCAGATAACTCCATCAAACCCTCTTAACGATACAGCCTGACATCGTTAGCACATGAGAAGACGAATGGATGCGGCGCAGCTGCGGGGAGATGGACGAGCGCGATGCAGGAGATGAACCAGTGCTCCTCGATGCAGTGTTGGCGGCCCGGCGCTGGTGATGGCGGTGAAAGCTCCGAGGGCGGCGGCGGCGGAGTCCCTGCGGTAGCTAGGGCAGCGACGTGAGGTTGAAGCTCCCACGCTGGCGATGCCTGAGGGCTGAGGGACGGTGCGTGGTCGCATGAGACATTGAACAATACGGCTATGAATCCTAACAGTTGCATCTTCAGCATCATACATACAGTGAGGACATATGGTGAATAGATAAATGAAAGTACGGAGCATAATCCGCAATGGCCTGACCATCAGTCCAGAAGAAATTACAGATTCGACCATCCTCTTTGTCCAATTGCATAGAATAAAAGAAAGAAGGGTCTTCTGCTTGTTTGTTATCCAAGTACTCCAATAATGTTTGTGCATATTGTGTTTCCAAATATTTTTTGCGCTCTCCACCAATAAAGTTATTGCAATCCATTTGTAAGAATGGCACATTTTTCATCTCCACCTGACCACCGTTGAAAAAATTCAAATATCTCAGCTGGCTTAACTAATGCTTGTTGCATGATGCTAATTATATGTTCATCGGCATTTGACATACGCTGTTGTGATCTAAGCATGTGTGCCTTGTCAGTATTTACAAAAGGGTGATTGTGTGCCAATTCGACTTTCTGCACCTTCCAAATACCTTCCCGGGAAATAAAGAAGTGAAACACGAGCCTTGCAATCTATTCTTGTACAAAGCACGTTCTTTCTTTGGCTAGTGTGTTGAATTACTGTTCTTGTGACCTTCATTACTTGGATGATAAAGTACCATCTGCTTTGTAGTTAATATGGCACTTTCTTATACAAAGCCTACTCTTCTAGCATATGAATTGTAGAAATTGTATGCATCATCCTCAGATTGAAAGGTCATGCCAACAGCCAACCTTTGGCACTTGCTCGCAAGTCGCATTCTAATTGGTAGCCTACAAGTAGAAGGGCACCGCTCCGATGCTCTCTACTCGTAGTAGTATTATACTACCAGTAGAATTAATATAAACTGTTCGTTCGTAAGGGCATATCGGTATTTTACTAATCTAGTCATTAGGGGTAATGTTGGTATTTAGTATTTTATTATTAATTCTACGTAAAAAAAAGAAGAATAGGAGTATCAATTAATCAACAGATCGTATCACTCTCCCACTCAACGGTGCATCCTATACCGCACGCAGCAAATCCTCCCGGCGGCTGCGATCTCCTACCCCTGGCAACGATCTGCTCCGGCGGCCGCTCTCATAGGCACTTCTTTCCCCACTTCCCCCCCTTCATTCGTCGGCCCGTTTCGCTGCCGTGCGTGCGCGCAAGAGCTCCGCTAGTGCCCTCCGATCCATTCGTCGGCGGCTGTGCGAGCCCCCTCCGCGTGTGCCCGATTCTGACGGTGGCACCCACTTCGGAGGTCGCTCTCAAGCGGTGTTCATCTCCACACGTCGCTGTCGTTCCCTGTCGCCTGCTCTTCTTGTCATCAATCCCGGTCCCGAGAGGCGTCAAATCTGAAGGAGGTCGAGGGCGCACCGACTCCGCGTGCGAGACTGGCATGAACCACCGCCGCCCAGGCTATTCGTCCCCTCTATCTCCCGCGCCGTTCGTCCGAGTTGTGTCTGTCACATTTCGTCCCCGCCATATGTACCTCTTTTGAACTGAAGAATGACATTTTTTTGGTTTGCCATATCATTTTTTAATTGCTTAAACCTGAACAGGCATTAGGAAAACCAAAAGAAGTAATTGAACGTGTGCAGCAAGGTATATGGTTTAAAAAGTGTTCTTTTATATATGTATTGAGCTTCAATTGGGATGTATCCTCAAGCCACATGTACTGTTACTTTACTATACAGTATCTTGGGCGGATGCTCAAGGCAGTGAAGATGCATGGGAGCGAATGCTTCTCCAAGAGCAGCATGGCAGCTCCGTTCAGCAAGAATTAAATATCGTGGTTAATGGAAAACAACAGTCCTACGTATAAAGCTAGTGTGAGAATATTCATAGATGTTCGTGGTCTAGATTATATTATATCAGTTAGTACTTTGTTTGTAGTCTCTATTATTGTGCAAGTTAAATAGCATGCATGTTTGGCACATAAATTCAGACAGATTTTACCAACTGATCAGTAATCCAACATTTGAAAAATCAACAGATCAGTTCAGCTTGAAATCAACACATCAATTCAGCATATGAAAAATCAACAAATCAACAGATCATCACGTTAAAAATCCAGTGACTGAATGAATTCAGCTTCAAATCGCATATCAACAGATAAATTCAGCTTCATTGCACAGATCATCTTATGGATTCCGCTTCATGGCACAGATCGACATATAAATTCAGCCTAATGGCATATATCAATGTATAAATTCAGATCAACATATCAACATATATATAATATGCACAACTGGAGTCTATAGCTTCCTTGCACACATAATGGTTCACAAAAGTTCAGAATTACCAGGCACAAAAGTGCCATCACACTTGTTTTAGAACAGCACCAAATTAGAGATAGCTTATTGGCACAGACCATGGTTCACAACTGTACTATCATCACAGAAGTACATATGTAGCTTTGACTAGGTAGACTTCAGTTCAGGTTCATGGTGAGCTTCCTTGCACATGCCTTCTTGGATGCAGGTGCTGCCTGTGAGCTTGCGCCTTCCGGATGGGGCTGATTCCTTGCACATGCCTTCTTGGATGCAGGTTTTGGCTGTGAGCTTGTTCCTTCTCCTCGTTCCATCAACATAGCTACCGCCCTGGCTCGTACTCGCACCGGGAATCTCGTCAATGCAATGCAGTTCGCCTGCCCGCATGCCACCGTCTTGCATATCGACCTTGCTCCCAACCATCCAACCAAATAATTAAGAAACAAAATGAGGGATTGAACAAAAACCATCCCTTTTATAATCGGTACAAATAATAGGCTTTTACCGATTACAGGGGTGAGGAGGGGTCTGAGAGGGGAGAAGAAATCATCGGAGAGGGCCACCCTGCCCAGTAGAATCTACCTCTTATTGAGTTCGTTTTCTGACGGACTCCTTCAGGCAATAATAAGTAAAGACCCATAGCATAAGTGGGGATGGAAAACAGACAAGAGTTAATAAGTACAGCTCTACCACTGTAGTACAGGGAGCCAGTTTTCCAAAAAAAAAAAACCATTTCTTTACTAGTTTTTGAGGAATAAAAGCCAACTCAGCATTCAGGAGCTTTTCAGGGTTGATGGGCAGGCCTAGATAAGTCATGGGGAGAATCCATAGGGGGCAATTCAACATATTGGCAACTCTCTCCCTCTCATTGTCCTTCAAACCTACAGTGAAAACCTCACTTTTGTGATAGTTAATTTTCATTCCAGATAACTCTTCAAAACGGTATAAGAGGGATTTGGTGATAATAGTTTCATCATCATTGTATAAGAAACCAAGATGGTTCAAATCTGAAGATCTTAGCTCTTCCAACATCTCCTCACCAGTATCAAGAAGGGAGCATGGTCAGATCCAACTCTCATTAGACTAGCTAACACAGCAAGAGGGAAGTGTTCCTCCCAGAACAAGGAAATCAAAACTCTGTCCAGAACTACCTGAGTGGGATCTTCTTGTTTATTAGTCCATGTAAATCTACTACCAGCTCTAAATAGCTCTCTAAGGCCCATGGTGGCAATAAAGTCATTAAACATGTCCATAGATCCCAGGTTTATGTTGGAGTTAGATTTTTCCTCACTAAATCTATAAAGATTAAAGTCTCCTCCCACAGTCAAAGGGTTATCCCTCTCTTGAAAATAGAAAAGCAACTCATCAATTAAACTCTGTTTGAAGGAATCAAGAACTGGTCCATTTACATTCACAATTTCCCAGACAAAACCATCAGCTTTGTTTTTAATAATTCTACCCAAGAAGAAAGCTCTTACAAGAGTCTCAAGCACCTCTATCAAATCTGTGTTAACCCCTATCAGAATACCTCCAGAAGCACCAGAGGATGGTTTCCAGGATCAGTCAAAAACTCTATTATCTTGGAAAGCCTCGAACTCTCTTTCATTACAATCCACTTTCTTAGTTTCCTGGAAGCAGATTATATCAATTTTGTATCTATTTACGGTCTCCTCCAACTGTCTTTTCCTACCAATATTTCCTAAACACCTAACATTCCAAAAAAAAAGAATTTTCATTTGATTGAATTGTCATCAGGATCTATTATCACTAATGGCTCAGAGCAGGAAGGATCCAAAGGTGGAATATCTCTAGCCACCTCAGGGACCTTGTCCTTCTCTTGTTTAGCTTTTTTAGCTTTAGATTTCTTCCAATTCAACTCTGCTATCATAGCTTGGACCAGTTATTTTGCCTTAACAGTTTCAATCACCTCAGCTACCTCTTTATCAGAATTACCTAGAGATATATTAACAGAACTAGCAATGGAATTTAGAGTTTCAGGTTCTAGTAACTGGAAGACAGCAAAAAGGTTAGAAATATTACCTAGCAACTCAAGATTTTTCTTCTGTGTGAGAATCCCTGCTTTCATGGGGATAGGTACATTATCCTTCTGTCTGAGATTCCATCTGGAGTTAGCCACCATTTCAGCTGCCACCTTCTTCCCTCTCCCAGGCTTTTTCTTAGTCACCTCCTTAAAAGATTGGATCTCCTCTTGTTCCTCCTCAGCTCTCCACCTCTCAATGTCAGAATCAGTTGGGATGATACTTCATTCTAAGTCTTCATCTAGTGCAAGGTCTTCAATAAATTTCTCCAGGTCAGTGTCCATCATATCAGCAAGGATTTGAATTGGAGCACTAAGGGTTAGATCATCTTCTTGGGATTCTTGAACCTCTGCTATCTCTTCCTCCACTTGTATTGGCAAAAGCACCAATTCATGGGTCCGGTTATCTTTAGGTGATTCTGTCATCAGGTGGCCCCTGTTGGAGTCTTGTTCAGTTGTCGTCCAGCTTGAGTTCTCCTTCTGTTTCAGCACCTCTGGATATGTCTCCCTCCTCTTTGTGGCAAGTGGAGCGGATTTAGAGCCAAGGGGGACCTGTAGAGATTTACCCAGGCTTCTAAAACTCTCATGATAACTGCCTTGAGAGTCCAGGAAGTCTTCATCAATTTTTATCCCCTTTGTCTTCACCCTGTCTTCCTTGTCATCTCCCTCATCGAAACCATCTTCATCATTGTCATCCTGTGAGGGGGGTGATTAGGTTTTCTTTGGATAATATTCTGCCTCCCATCTAAATTTGTACCCCACCATGTTGATGTGAACATGTAGAGTGAAATGAATCTGATTAGGGTCTTTGCAAGCAATCTTACCTCTGAGGCGATCATCACCTTTCATTCTTTCAAGGACTATTCATCCATCTCCTCATACACCACTACTAGCTCAATCAAAGCCTTGATAGCCAGCTCATTCCAAGCTTTGGATCATCACCTGGAGGAAGTTCTCCCCTTCGAGGAGCATGCAGCTCTGTACTTGGAACGAATAACTTCCCTGTGTCTTTAAGCAACATAATCAGATTGCTCGCTTTGCATTCATCTAAAATGAGCTGAAAGGAAATAAAGAACATATAATTGCAGGTTGTACATCAATAAATTTCATTATTTCTGGTGAACATTACCTAGAACAGATATGCCTCAATTAACTGTTGCACAGCAAGGTTGTTAACTTCCTCTACACCAGAGTCCAGGCAACGTTCAGCAGCCATGAAGATTTCAAGCAGTTAATCGTAAATGACCAAAGCAACATTACTAAGAAACTAAATACCAGCTTCATCATAATTTGGGCTAACCAGGGGCAAAAGGAACCATGATCTGCCTCACAAAAACCTCCGAGATCATCACCATCAGGTATTTGTTTGTCAAATCTAATTACAATTTTAGAAAATGTATTGTTGCAACGGTAAGCATCACTCTGCAATGGTAACCATTAGTTGGGCCCATGTAGATAAACCAAACAATAACCGTGTAGAATGTGAAAGCATAATAACTTATTAACAATGTTATTGTTTGACAACAGGGAGATTTACCAATTGACACTACAAATCTTGCATGAAGTCACTGGCGAACCCAAATGAAAAATTAGCGGGGTTCCAATACAAGCTAATTATCTAGTTATTGGTTGATATACTAACTAATATAGTATAAATTAAGCTAGGATTGAATAATTTACCCGGGGTCCTGTGACCCAGGGCAGGTATAACTGAACAAAAACTGAAAAGCGACCAATAAATAAACGTTTGCGCATCTAAGAATGACCGTTGAATTTGACGAATGTACTTTACCCGGTCGCCTGCCCAGGGCCGGCCCTTATAAAGACTGAAATGAATGTTATGGTAATGTTTGTGTGAACATAGACAGAACAAAAGGCTCCAGAAACCTTCTAAAAAATGTGCTTCTTGGATGTTGCTATTAATGAATTTGGTTTGGTGGAAGATGGATTATGAAGAAAGGTTCCCCCTGCAATATCAGCTTCTGCACCAGAAGTTGATACATATTGAGGTGATGAATGGTGCTTGTGATAGTTAGCAACTTATTACCTCGTTGATATCTTAATTTCAGCCATAGGGCCTGAACCACTGAAAGTTTCCTGAATAGATTTTTTTTTTTTACAAACAGTTCATAAATTTCCTGGGAAACTTACACCAGGCAGCAGAAGAGAATCAACTATAAGAAGTCTAACACTAAAATGCTTTGTGAGGGCCTTTATCAATGTTTCCTGATGAATTCTAGATACTTTCGATAAAAATGAGTTAGTGTAACATCAGAAAGCACATCTCAAGGACATTAGTTTATCAATAAAAACAAACAAAATTATCACCATTAGTATCAAAATACACATGAAACTAGTAAGCGATCCAAAAACATTCAGTACTCACCAACGTTTGTTCTTATTAGTGCCTAATCCTGAATATGAAGGGTAAAATTCTTAACGGATTGTCCAAGAAGATTAATAACTAAAATCCACTAGAATAACCGCAAAGATGTATCCCGCATGACCATCCAGATCCAGGTGCAGAACCAACCAACAAGAAACGATGCAAGAAGCTCGAAAATGGCAGGAATGGGGATCGCGCAACTCCAAGAACCGCCAAGAAACCAGGCATTCCATCCCAACAAGTAGCTCGCGATTCAACCAACGAACAAGGCGGTCAAATCCCCAATGCTCACGCACCTGCGAGAACTGCGACAGCAGCTTCGTCGACGGCACCCACAGCGGCGGCTCCCGCACGGTCTCCGACGAGGACATCACCGTCTCCGCCATGCCAGCTTCTTCGATCTGCACCGAGATAACCTAGAAGAAGGCGAAACCCCCAATCCCACCGACCAAAACCCCAGAATCCCAACCAAATCCCACCGACCAAAACCCTAGAGCCCGACCAAAGAGAAGCGAAAGAAGGCCATCATCTCCTCGTCGTCCTCCTCCTCCGCAGCCGCCGCCGCCGAACTCGATCTCCTCTGCGAAGCCGACTCCGAAATCCCCCCATGGCCATGGGATTGGGTAACTCCACCGATCTCAGCCGCTACCCGTTAAGTTAACGGGTCGCAAACTCGCAAATCGCAACCCGAAGACGAAGCTGAAGGGCAAGAAAAGAAAGAAAAAGAAAACAGCAGAGCGGGAAGAAAAAGATTGAGAAGAAACCTTTAAATCCGCAGCTTCCAATAATCCAAGATTAGAGTCTGAATCAAGAACACGGCATCGATTACTCAAAACATGATTCTCATAGATCACTAGATCATCTTCTGCTACAAACTCATACTCAGAGTTGCCAACTAACTACTACTCGGCAAACCAAAAAACCAAGAATCAACCACAACTATACAAAGAAGACTCCTACGACCGCGCGGCAGATGGGGCAGACCACATTGCCGCCCTCCCACTCCCCATGTCCGAGCAGGATATAGTGGTCGAGGCAGCGGCTGTGGAACAGGTGCCCGCATGGGAGGAGGCGGAGCTTGTGTCGTCGAAACTCGACGAAACAGAAGATACACAAGTCGTCTTCTTCCTCGGGCCTCGGGTCTCTGGTGAGGCCGATCCTCGAAAGGACCTCAATCCGGTGCCACAGACCATAGAGTCGGCGGAAGCTGTAGTTCTTCACGACAGCTCGCCCGTCTCTCCTGAAGGCCTGTGGTAGGATGATGGCCGGCTGGCTGGCGTCGAAAGGATGATACAGAATCCCCGCCTCGAACATGGCGTGCGCCAACCCGGTGAGGACGGGCACCGGCGGCGGCGGCGGGGGCGCTTGTTCTTCTTCAGCCTCGTCCTGGAGAAGAGGCGCTGCCGCTGGCATCCCATTCCCATCGGCGAACGGGTACTGGATCAACTGATCGAACTGGAGGATCGGCGGCTCGGGCGCCTTCAGCAGCTGGACGGCGAGCTTGATGCCGACAGGGAGCGGCGGGTCCGCGGCGTCGTCGGGTGAAGCCGTCGAAGGAGGCAGCGGATCGGCCTCGCTGAGCCGCCGCGTAGACATTGCAGAGCCCATGGCTCCGATCCGAGGCGAAGAAACCTTCTTCTTCTTCTTCTTCTTCTTGTCCCCCCTCTCTCTCTCTCTGTTTCTTTGATTCTTGAGATCAAGAACTGCGACGAGTTCTTGAAATCGAAAGGGGATTCACCCGGGCGCCAAGTAATGCCCTTTTAAAGGGGAGGCAATGCATTGACGGTTAGGCCGTTATTTCGGCGGCGAGCCGTGCAAGTGCAACGGCGTGGTTCGGAGCCAGCCAAGGCGGCCCATTTGCGGTGGGCCTCGCCGTGGCGCGCGCTCGACTGGCTCTCGTCTCGTCTCGTCGTCGGCCCGCTCCAGCAATGGACTCGACTCCGCGACGGACGCTGTATAAATATATTACCAAGTTCAAACAGAAACGTCCTTGCTCTAATCGATTGCTGCACCGTTGGTTAGCGTCGTTTGTTTCTTTCTCCCGCGTTTCGTGTTCGATCCCCAGATTTGATTTATTTTTTCTTTTCCTGATTTTACAATACTTTCAACCATCAAACAAACATACTACTAAAATATTTAGTAGAATCGATTTGGTTTTGTATGCTTTCCGATATTTGTATTTGCTATAAATGTGGCTCTGCAACCTTGTTTATGCATTCCCTCAGTCCCAACACAAACGAATTTAAGTCATGATGTGATATTTTCTACTACAATGAGACCCTGTTTATATGCGACTAAAACTTTTAAGTCCCTATCACATCCGATGTTTGGACGCTAATTATAAATATTAAACATAGACTATTAATAAAACGCATCTATAATCTTGGACTAATTCGCGAGACGAATCTATTGAGCCTAATTAATCCATGATTAGCCTATGTGATGCTACAGTAAATATTCTCTAATTATGGATTAATTAGGCTTAAAAAATTTGTCTCGCAAATTAGTTTTCATTTATGTAATTAGTTTTGTAAGTAGTCTATATTTAATACTCTAAATTAGTGTATAAATACAGAGACTAAAGTTAAGTCCCTGCATCCAAACACCACCTGAATCTGGATATAAGAATATGCAGATTTATTGTACTAGGAAATTAATGTCACATCCTATCTAGGCTGTTCTTTTTATGGGACGGGGAGAGTGCATCTTTTATTTCAAAACTTGTGCATGTGCGTTTTGGCTGTATGTAGCTTAGCAATGTAACTATGTAAAGGCCATAAATATATTTACGGCAGGTAATGTTATTAGGTTTATCTGCATGCACCCTCAACAATCGCAAGTTCACTCGCTTGAGAAAAGAAAATAGAGAACATTCTGTCTCAATATCGCGAGTTCATAGTTATGTTCAACTATCGAGCCAGTGAAAAATAGTTCTACTTGTTATGTTCCAGTTAGTACAAAGTGCTACACATGATTAAATGCTAGATTTGACACAGATACTCATATTTATTTATAACTAGTTATTCTTTCTGTGATAATGATACTAGTAATTTGGGACGGAGGAAGTATGTAATATTCTAACGATTCTTATATTTTGGAACTGATGGAGGATAAGGCTACCACCGGATGGTCTATTAAGCCAAAGAAAAAGCCAAATTTTAAATTTTCAAACTTAATTTTGAGATTGATTTTGAGATATTTTTAACGTAGTTTCTTTTTTAGCATTAGATTTTAAGTCACCAAGAACACTTATATAAAAATTTTATCTACAAATTTATTTTTATTCAGAAGCGAAACGATGAGGCCGTAAGTAATTAGTACAGTAGTTTAGTGCTACTACTACGAAGCGGCAGTTGCTGCCAGATGCGAAGATCAGCGAGCGAATCGAATCGAATGGAAGGAAGGAACCTGCGCGCGGTTGTCGGAGCCGGAGAGTCTTGGTGTTTTCTCATGAATCATGAGAAGAAAAAAAAAAGGCAATTATGATTGTGTTTGCTTATGATATTACTGTGTTAAAAATGCCATGAACATTCCAATTTTAGATCCTATGAGGTCTCGTGATGTTGAGATGGTCATCAATAAAATCAACTTCATCTATAGCAAGCAGTTCTGAAAAGTTTGACGATAGCGCACAAAACCACCACTGCAACCACTGGTGGAGAAACTATCTTTGGTCAGTCTGGCAAAATCCACAATAGTCCCGGATCCAAAAAGAACCGGTAGTAAAGATTGTTTTTAGTCCCGGTTATAAAAATTTTGATCTTGGTAACACCAACCAGGACTAAAGATGATCTTTACTCCCGGTTCATCCCCTGTCAGATGTATGTCAGGGGGCAGAGGATGTTACCAACCGGGACTAAAGATCACCACTTTAATCCCGGTTGGTACTACCAACCGGGACTAAAGATCAAGATGATCTTTAGTCCCGGTTGATAGTACCAACCGGGACTAAAATTAAACACGTAGTATATAATCCCTATCCCTTATCCTCTTCTCTACAGTTACAACTTAACAGATCGAATCTCACCCCCTCTCCTCAGATCTATCCTCTCTAACTCTCTTCTCAACTCCTCCCCTTCTCTCCCCTTCCTCCTCCCCTTCCCGGCCGGCCTCCCCTTCCCATCCGGTGGCCCGGCCGGCGGCGGGGCCGTGCGCTGCGGTGGCGGGCGGCGGGGTCGCGCCCAGCGGAGGGCGGCGGACGGCGGCGCTGCGCGCGGCGGCGGGCGTGGCGGGCGGCGGGGCCGCGTGCGGCGGCGGGCAGCGGGGCCGCGCCCGTCGGCCGGCGGCCGGTGGGGCCGCGCCCGTCGTTCGTGGCGACCGGCGGTGGCAGCGGCATTCTTTTTTTTTTTTAATTTGTGATGATTCACTGAGATGTATTTGACTGAGAAGTTACAAATTTGTGCTTCATTGTTTGGATCTGTGATGTATTTGAGTAATTTCTTAGAATATTGTGATGTATTTGATTTGTGATGTATTTATTTGTGTGTATAAGTAACTTTGATTTGTGATGTAGATTTGAGATGTTACTTCGATTTGTAGATTGGGGGTTTGATTTGGGATATGTATCCCACTTGGTTTGGGAGAAAATAAAAAAGAAAAAAAGAAAAAGGGGATCATCTGCCACAACCCTCTCTTTAGTCCCGGTTGGTAACACCAACCGGGATTAAAGATCCCCTCTCTTTAGTCCTGGTTGGTGTTAACCGGGACTAAAGATCTATTTTTAGTCCCGGGTATTTGAACCGGGACTAAAGATAGCGATCTTTAGTCCCGGATTGGTAGTCCCGATTTAAAAACCGGGACTACAGGGGGTTACGAACCGTGATTAAAAAGCATTTCTCCATCAGTGAACGTTCGGCTTGGCGGCGACGATGCCACTGTCTAAGCACCGTGGCCGGAGCCCGGATGCCACTGTCCAGCTTGTAGAAGAAGTACTGGATGAACACCTTTCCGGCGCAGTCGAGCACTAGCTAATGTTGTACATGTTCTAAAGCAAGAATGTGCAGGTAAGGAAGCAAAAGCGAGCTCAGACAAACCAGAATTCACAAGATAACAGTTACTCCACAGTATCTGTTTTTTTTTTTCCGAACGGTCAGACCGTTGTCGACGTTTTATATTAAGAAGAAGGTGTCTCATTTTAAAAAGCAAACGGAACCACCAGTTAATTAGAGAAAACTGAACAAAAACAACAACTACAGCACCACGCTAACAACTAACCTAACCTAAACTACTACGACGGAGCCCAACATAAGGCATCGGCCAAACTTGTCACAGTGGTGAGCCCACACATGTTATCTTTGTCGAGCTTGCCGCCCAAGCGACACAACAACTTCTACTTCACTACGATGCTACCCTAACGCCAAAAGAAAGCATAAACGATACCCATGCAGGACATTAGCCCAAACAGCCAAGGAACCACTTCCTACACACAGCTAGCATCAACAACCTTATAAAGAGATTGCAGTGTGTCATCGTTGCCGAGCTTCGTTGCACCCCTACAGTGAAGCAGCTCCGACTCTGCCCAGCAGTAACCAAATAAGTATGATGAATACCCGCCATAGAACAAGAAACAGAACCAAGACAGAGAAGACCTCATCAAACACCTTAGGCTTGTAGAGCTTCAGAGGCAATGCAGGAGTCCACCACTACCGTTGCACGGGGAAGGTTCTTGGTGACGGGAGAGGTCAACGCCAGAACGACGCCTTCAAAAGAGGGAACGACGCCTAATGGCGTCGTCGTTGTCATGCTGGCCCATGGCCTAGTAAGGCTTTCGCCAGCGATTCCAATCAAAGCTCCACACAACCATCCTACACAACGACCAGTATCGGACCATCACACCATCCCTTTAGCACCCAAGCCCAGTCCACGACCATCGCCGCCGCCTCCTTCGCCCTGCCGCCTGCTTGTCACCTCGCCAGCCGGCTCGGCGCCCCCATCAATGGCTCACCAGAGAAGGAAGCTCCACCGCCCTGCCGAGCCGGAGCTCCTCCTCTCGCCGGTGCACGGGGAGACGACCTCCCAAGAGGGCGCCGGATCTGGCCAGTGGGGCACCAGATCCGCCAGCAGCCGCTGCGATGACCCCGCCACCGTGCTCTCCCAGCCGCCTTTCCTCCTCCGCTATCAGGTCCTCGCCCCTCTCGCTGCCTGCCGCCTTGCCAACGCCACCACCGGCGCTCGCTGGCCTCTCCCCGTCCGGATCCAGCCATGGAGGCCCGGATCTGGGCGGCGCAGCGAGGACTTCACCTCCGAGATGCGGCTTGGTCCCCAGCGATCCAGCGCCACCGAGGGAGAAGAAGCCCCGCCGCCACCGTCTTTGCCGGCAGCCGCTCAGGCGATGGCGAGGCGGGGGAGAGAAGGGAGGAGGGTGGCAGCGGCGGGCGCTGGTCGCTATCCGTGTCGCCCTGGGGAGAGCGACGTGGACGGGAGGGGTGTAGTTAGTGGTACTGGACTATCGGTAAACTCGAATTACTCCACGGTATCTGTTGCTGCCAAAAGCAAATCTCAGGTAACAAATCGATCGAGCAGGTCAAATTAATCGAAGCAATGCATGAATGGACGATTTCCGGTGTCGCGCCATGTGCAAGGCCTGCCTGGCCTGGCGCTCCCGCACCTCTCACCCCGATTTCCTGCGCGCCTACGCCGCCCGTTCCACGGCCGCCTCCTCCACCCGTCCACCGCCGCCATGGGCACGACGGAGACTCCCTGCGGCACCAGGGCGTGCACCACCGTCCGCATCAGCTCGGCGACGACAGCTCGGAGGAGCAGCCAGCTTCCTCATGCGCCGCCGTGTCGTTCGTCTCGTTGCGGTAGCAGTCCATGATCTCCGTCGTTGGCTTTTGGGACGGCGTCCTTTGTGTGGCGCACGTTCTGCGTGAGCATAACCGAAATTTCGGGATTTCGGTGACCTCCGATCAAATGGGCTAAATCGATAAAGTGAACTCGGTCGGTTACCGGCGGCGGCATCCTCATCGGCGGCTACGCCCACCCAACCACGTCACGCTTTCACCTCTTTCACGCCAATTTCTTCATCGAGGCAATGGATACCTTCCGGATCCTGCGAGTCGGGGAAGAGAAAGTTTGGCGCAAGATCGTCCGCCGCCCGGCCGTGGCCACCGAGCCAAGTGTGATCTCCATCAATGTCTGTCGTGCTCCATCCATAAGATTACACGACTGCCTTCACTGGATGGCCTCGGCGTCGGCCTCGTCACGGCCTCTCGTGGCCGCCTTCGACATGGCACTGGAGGAATTCCGGCTGATGGAGACCCCTGAGCAATGGACGGAGGCGTGCAATCCTGCGAGCTCGGCTGCGCGCGTAGTGAGAAGGATACAACACATCACCTGACATCGCGGCAAGCTGTGCGCCCTTGCTGACGAGCAGGTGGCGGCCGGCGCCACCGACGCGTTCGGGGTGTGGGTGCTCGAGGACTACTGCGACCCAAGAAGCAGCTGGCGGCTCCAATGGAAGATCGATTACTCTTGCGGCGCCGCTGGTGTCCTCGGTGGACCAGATGTTGCTTGATTCTTTCGCGCCCGCTTCTCGACAGCTGCTGTGGTGGAGGTGCTACCCGATGGCATCAATGGCGGCGAGGAGATCCTGCTCCAGCTCGGTAGCGAGGAGGTCGTGTACAACGTTCGGCACGCGGCGTGGCGCAGCTGCAGGATATTGCAGCAGGCAACTGGACGCCGCTTGATGATGCGTACGCAGGACGTATCGCCACGCGAGGTGAGCTTCGGTGGCGTGTATCAGGTTCCCAGGGGGAAGGACATCGACGGCTACTGACTACTGTCGCTACCGTATACTCCATCCGTTCTCTAATATAAGGGATTTTGACATTTTACTTGTACTATTTGACCACTCGTCTTATTCAAAATATTTGTGCAAATATAAAAAACGAAAAGTTGTACTTAAAGTACTTGGGGTATTAAAGTAAGTAAAAAAATAATTCTAAATTTTTTTAATAAGACGAATGGTTAAATAGTACAAGCAAAATGTCAAAATTCCTTATATTAGAGGACAGAGGAAGTATAATACTGCTAGCTGGCTGTACTGCTTTAAGATGAGCTTGCGCTTCTATTAATTATTAGGTTTGGCTAAAAAAAGGTAAACTCTATTTGGAGAGGCTCTCGCTTTTGCCTTAACGCGACGCCCGAACCGCCTCATGCATGTGGAGAAGTCTACTATATGCATGTCTTTTTTTTAAATAGATATGTATGTCTTTTTCCTCTTTAAATTAAGCTTTCTCTCAAATTAATTATCTGATCTACAATCCAATTACACCATTGTGTTTGTTACAATTAAATCTTCACAACAAGATATTAGTTGATTATATTACGATGAAAAAATATTTATATTTGTAAATTACTTTTGTTATATACGTAAGTTACTTTTATTATATATAAGTTACTTTTAGATTTGACTAAATTACTTCTTAAACATATAAAAGTAAATTCAATAAAGTTTAAAAGTAATTTACATATATTATAAAAGTAACTTAAAATAAAACGGAAGTAACTTTGTGACTATATTAGAAGTAAATTCGTTGAGGGATAAAAATATGACTTTATCTAGAAAACTTTATTTAATCAGTATAGATTAACACACGTAAGTTTAACAATTTTAAGAAGTAACTTCAATGTTAATTGGAACTAACTTTTGCATGATTCAGAAGTAACTCTCTATAAATCTGTTTAATCACCGATTGATTTTTCCTTTCATTTTTGTTTTTCATGTAGAATAAGAAAAGAAGATAAAATCTTTGATGATTGTAAATAACATTGATGAAATAACTAATGAGAGTTAACCATGTATAAGATGTAATAGTTACTTCATGATAACATGGAAGTTACTTTCTAACATGTAATAAATTACTTTTAAATTAATAAAATGTTTGATTATATTCAATATGAATATCGTTTTGTCACATATTTTGAGTAGAGTATAATGATGCAAATAGATCTTAAAAACAATATGTGATTTAAAAGATATAAGTTATTAAAGAGATTAAAAAAAGATACATACTATTGTATTTTTTAAGTTGAAAGGAGACACTAGATGGAGTATAAACTAGCTATCACTAGCTATGTAGTTACGTCTAATGAAAAAAGGCACGCATTAAAGTTACTTTCCTTTTGTTATGAGTTACTTTTATAATATATGTATAAATTACCTTTAGGCTTTATTGAATTTACTTTTATATGTCTAAAAAGTAATTTAGTGAAATTAAAAGTAATTTAGATATATTATAAAAGTAATTTATATTTTTTTTATCAAAATATAATCATGTGAGATCTTGTTATAAAGATTTAATTGTTACGAACATAACAGTATAATAGGATCGTAGATCGGATATATGAGTAGTTTAAGAGAAAATTTTATTTGAAGTATAAATAGATAGCGTCTCTCATCGATGGAGTGGTAGATGGTTTAGATTGTTAGTTGTATAGTCATGACCAAAAAGACCGAATATACCAAGAGATATATCGACATAAGATCCATAATCAAATATAGCACTAGTACACAAACTTTTTTTTCAGACGGCCGAAACTAGATTTCCGTATGCGGATCGGAGACCCGTCTGCACCAAAGGATCAAAAGCTGATTGAAGATTGGTCGGAGAAAGTCCTGCTGAAGCTACAAAATCTGAAGCCCGGGAATTCGCTTCCTGAAGGGCTTTGATCTCGACGTGTGTTTAGCAATGCTTTAAATAGCGCATTTAGCGGTTAGCTTTTCAAACAGCTATAGCAGGCTAAATAGAGTTATAGCGGTTAAATTGTACATGAGAGCAAAAAGCTAGAACTCTTCTCAAACAGCTATAGCGGGAGATAGCGCAGCAATAGCGGGAGTTTTAAAACCCTGGTGTTTAGGCGTCCGGTTTTAATTAGCTCGTTTGCTGATAGGTTTGGTGTTTCGGATCCTTGTTTTCCCAACACTCCCAACTCGTTTTTCGCTCGCACGTTTTTCAAACTACTAAACGGTGTGTTTTTTTAAAAAAAGTTTTTATATGAAAGTTGCTTATAAAAATCACATCGATCTATTTTTTAAAAAATAATTTACTAATACTTAATTAATTACGTACTAATGAACTGTTCCATTTTCCGTAAGCACTGTTTCTGTTCGGAACTCCTTCTAGCGAACACACAGCTCGGTGTTGTCGTTTATCAGTCTAACTCTAATCGAATCGACGTACTATACCTTGCTGCTGCAGTGCTGCTTCGGCCCATCAACTGATGACAGCCCAAGCCCCAAGTCCCCCCACACTAGTTCGTACTACAATATACGAGATTTGTAACCTAATTAAGCTAACTAGCGTTTTTTCCTCCCGGCGCCCATGGACTACGACGATCGGGAACGGCGGCGCGGGAGAAGGGCCCCCGGGGAGGCGCTGCCGGACGACCTGGTCGAGGAGATCCTCCTCCGCCTGCCGGCGCCGTCGATCGGGCGGTGCCGCGCCGTATGCAAAGCCTGGCTCTCCCGCACCTCTCAGCCAGATTTCCTCCGCGCCCACGCCGCCCGTTCCTGCCCGGCCACCGTCACCGCCGCGGCCACCGTGGAAACTAGATCTAGAACGACGACTCCCCGTGGAAGGTCGTGCACCACCGTCCGCATAAGACGGCTAGGCCGCAAATGCTCGGGGGCGGTGGCTTCCCTCGCCGTGTCGTTCGTCTCGGCGTCGGAGCAGGGGCGATCCATGACAGCCGCCATCGGCTTTTGGGACGGCATCCTGTGCGCAGCGCACATCCTGTTTGCTCCTAGAAGAGGCGTTGAGCGGTACGTGCTCTGCAACCCGCTCACCGAGGCCTGCACCATCGTGCCGGCTCCGGCCACCGACGGCTTCCTCGTCGGCGGCTACGCCCACCCGACCACGTCGCGCTTCCACATCATGCACGCCAACTTCTTCACAATGATGGAGACCTTTTGGATCCTGCGGCTCGGGGAGAACAGCGTGTGGCGCGAGGTCCGCCGCCCTGCCCTCGCAATCCTACATGCTCCGCTTGTCAGACTGCATGGCTGTCTTCACTGGCTAGCCTCGTCGGCTTCATCAGCCTAGTTTCTCGTGGCCGTCTTCAACATGGAACGGGAGGAGTTCCGGCTGATGGAGGCCCCCGGGGGGGCAAGGAGTGTGGGACGGCAACCTGTCGCACTCGCACACGATGATGGGAATACACATCACCCATTGGCACGGCAAGCTGTGCGCCCTCGCCGACGAGCCGGGCGCCAACGCGTTGGGGATGTGGGTGCTTGACGACTACTCCGACCCAACTAGCTGGCGGCTTCAGCGGAAGATCGACTACTACTACTCGTGCGGCGCTGCCGGTGCTGCTCTCGACGACGACCCACACAACGCCGCCGCTCAAACTTTTCGTGCCCGCTTCTCGACAGCCGCTGTGATGGAGGTTCTGCCCAATGGTGTCGATGGCGATGATGACGAGGAGGGCGAGGAAATCCTGCTCCAACTTGGTGACGAGGAGGTCGTGTACAATGTTGGGCGCGCGGCGTGGCGCAGGCGGGGGACATTGCCGCTGCCTACACGCCGCCTGATGATGCATAGGCACTGCATATTGCCGTGCGAGGTGAGCTTCGGTAACGCGTCTCAGGTTCCTTGGGAGAAGGACATCGGCGGCCACTGTTTCTACCGCATATACTAGTGGGAAGTTTTTCCTTCACTTAGATATCATGCATGTAATTTAAACAGTTATATAAAAATTTTATAAAATTTGATAACATAGACTATGATAATATAAGATACTACATAAACATGCAAGTCTAAATTCGATCGACATATGAAGATATCAGTGCTGCTGTACAGGTAGTCAGGTACTATTCACTATCTGATTTTATTATTTTTGTTTCTCTTATTGTAGTTCAAATTTAGTACTGCATGTTTGTGTATTGACTTATATATATAATCACAATCTATGTTACTAATTTTTTTAAATTTTTTCTATAACTATTTAAGTCGCATGCAAATGTTGTAGCACCTAGGTGAACCATGGGTGTAGAAAATCCTTATCCCATATACTAGTACTAGTTGGGCGGGCGTGCTGTACTTTAACCCTAGTCCTAAGATGGCCTTGCGTGTCTAATCAATTAGGTTTTGTTGAGAAAAAACATTTGAGAGAGATTTGTTTGAAATTATGACTTTTTTTACGAGATTTGCTTCAAACTATCTAATACATGTACATGATCTTATCCTTTGGAAACAATATTTTAGACCCAAAGGTGGATTAATCATTTGAAAACAACCTCAAAAGCTCATGCATGGTATTGCCAAGCACCCAATATTGTTAATGAGCAGTGGAGTTTTCTTGTTCTTTCTTAGCTTAGTTGTGTCCAGGTGAAATAATTTTAGAAGTATTAACATTGCCTAGGTTTACCATGCTTTCTTAACTAAACTTGTTAAAGGTGAGGCCACCAAAATTTAAGCCACAATCTAACCAACAAAATAAAACCATACCACATTTTTTAGAGTTATTTACATGTGGGACATAGATTACAAAAGAGGAACCTTGACATATTTGTGGGAGCTAACCAAACACTCACCTGACAAGGTCAAACTTGCCTAACTTCAAGTGTGGTAAAGTGTGGCAACTTATGGCCATCAACCAAATAACCCCTAATTTTCACCGTATATATGTACTTAGCCCATATGCTACTACTATATGCTTCCCTTTCGATTTGCGTGTTGGTTGGTAGGGCACAGCTAAAGTTGTAGCTAGGGACATAAAAATATATTTTTTTAAGATAATGGAAGAATCACAGATCCAGTACGAATCTCAATGCAAATAGTCTCTTCTTCCCCTCCAATGCCCCCATCTCTTCCAGTTCCATGTCCTCACGAGGCCAATGCATGACCATGATCAATCCTGCTAGCCCTTGCCCGTCCATGTTGCCTCCGGCCACGGTGCTAGATGGTGTCATCGCCGCCGCCAAGCCGAATATCGTGAAACTTTTCAGAACTGCGAAATTGATTGATGACCATGCATCACAACATCTCGAGACCTCACAGGATCTAAAATCGGAATGTTCATGGTGATCTAAAATCGGAATGTTCATGGTGTTTTTGAACACAGTAATACCATAAGCAAACACAATCACAACTGTTTTTTTCCCCCTCATGATTCATGAGAAAAAACCAAGACTCAATTCTTCAGTTCCTGAACTTGAAGCTGCACATGCATGGCCTCCGCCCTCGCCAGCTCCGACAACCGCGCGCAGGTTCCTTCGATTCGATTCGCTCGCTGATCGAGCTTCGCATCTGGCAGCAACTATCGCTTCTTAGTAGTAGCACTAAACTACTAATTACTTAATTATCTCCTGAATCCTGATTAACACTCTGAACCTCGTTTTTTTGCTCCTTACTCTTGCGCATGTTTTGTTTAACACTTGATAGCAATTTAGTGGTCGACTATGGAACGCAAAGAAACTAAATTTTTCTTGGCATTTCATTCTTATCAGTATCAGGGGATCCCATGTTGATCTATCTCTTGTAGTATAACTTAACAAAGCCTTTTAAAAAGTATATTAATATTAGCTAGAGATTAAGAGAAAAAAAAAAGTATTTCATCGTAGAGTTTGAAGTGTACCCGTATGGTTGTCTACTTGTCAGTCTACTCTTTATTGGCACATTTACCGAACACCGCGCTTCTCTTCTTGCAATGGAACCAGGTAATGGACTGTTTTAATGAAAGAGGCTGAAACCTGTTGAGATATATCTCTGGTTCATTGGCCACCATCAATTCCGTCCAAACTATTGTTCTTTGATGTGGAATTCCTCCAAATACACTTGATCATTGTTTCGAATTATAGTTGCAAAGTCCGTTTCAATAAAAAAAAGTGGGGAAACTGTTTTAAACACTCGGGTGGACGTCCACCCGTTTCTTGCATGTTATCTAAATGGTTATGAAAAATTTTCAAAAAAATTGACATGATAGGTTAATATGTGATATATCATCTCACAAACATGCAAATTCAAATTCGACTTCTACAAATTGTAACAAAAATAACAAATTTGACTGTGAATATACGTATACTAGTTAGAGTTTAATTTGTTATTTTTGTTACAACTTGTAGAAGTCAAATTTGAACTTGCATGTTTGTGAAATGATATATTACATATTAACCTATTTTCTAATTTTTTTTAGAATTTTTTCATAATCATTTAAGTGGCATGCAAGAAACGGGTGGATGTGTACCTGAGAGATTAGAATCCATCTCCAAACAAAGTGGGCATGTCTACTGAACCTTCACGTGGCAAATATGTTCTGAGTTCTTTCTGGCTGAATGATACCAACACTCACGCATGTTTTGCGTAATATGAGCCAAATAGAGCGGTAATGCCTTCAACTCTTAATCTCATTTCTACCAAACCTAAATAATTAGAATCAACCACATCTTAGAACCGCGCTTAAAACGAGCAAGCCCAAACCCAACTACTCCAGCTACTACCATAAGCAAAAGCAACGATGGCCGCCGATGTCACTCTCCTCCACAAAATGCGCCGACCCACCGAAGCTCACCTCACGCGGCAACATGCACTCCTTGTGCGTCATCACGCGCCTCGTCGGTGGCAAAATCCTACGCCACCGCCACGCCCCGCGCCCAACGTTGTACACAGCCTCCCTCATGTCGAACTGGTTGAAGAACTGGAACATGATCTCCTCCTCGCCGCCGCCGCCGTTGACACCATCGGGTAGCACCTCCACCGCGGTGGTGGCCGCCGAGAACTTGTTGCGGAACGTGCGCGCGACGTTCCGGCTGCCGGCGCCGTGGCGCGAGTAGTCGATCCTCCGCTCCAGCCGCCAGCTGCTCGGGTCGGAGTAGTCCACGAGCATTGACATCCCCAACGCGCTGGCGCTCGGCTCGTGGACGAACGCGCACAGCTTGCCGGAGCGCCGAGCGATCTGTACACTCATCATGTGCGGCAGGTTCCCATGGCGAGCCCATTGTTCGGGGGTGTCCATCTGCCGGAACTCCTCCCGTTCCATGTCGAACACCGATAGGAGAGGCCGTGCCGACGACGGGGCGACCAGCCAGTGCAGGCAGCCGTGGAGGCTGACGGGTGGAGCGCCGCCCAATCGAATGTAGGTCCTCGACTCCACGACGCCCGCAGGCGCAGGGTGGCGGGCGATCTTGCGCCACACGTTGTTCTTCTCCCCGACTCGCAGAATCTGGATGGTCGCCCTAGCCGTACCGTCGTAGGAAAAGAAGCTGTCGGCGTGCAGGAGGTGGTAGCGCGACGTGGTCGGGTGGGCGTAACCGCAGATGACGATGCCGCGGGTTGCCGGCGGCGGCACGCTGGTGCAGGCCTTGGTGAGCGGATTGACGAGCACGTATCGGTCGATGGGATTGCGAGGGCGAACGAAACCGGCAGTAGGACGGGGCACCAGGCACACGACGCCGTCCCAGGAGCCGAGGACAAAAGGCCGGGAATCGAACCGCACCGAGGCGAACGACGACGACGACGACACGGCCGCCCCCGAGCGGTAGCCGTCGCCGTCGCCGAGAGATCTGATGCTGATGGTGGTGCAGACTTCGCCGTCGGGAATTACAGTAGTGTCCACCACGGCGGCGGCGATTATCCTGGAACGGGCGGCGTGGGCTCGGAGGAAGTAGGGGTGGGAGGTGCGGGAGCGCCAAGCCTTGCAGACGGCGCGGCACCGGAGGATGGAACGCGCCGGCAGGCGGAGAAGGATCTCGTCGAGCAGGTCGTCCGGTAGCGCCTCCGCCGTGGCCATCTCCTTCCCCGCCGCTCCAGATGACGGCGGCGGCGCCGCGTTGTCCATATGTGGAGACGCTCACGATCTTGTGCGCATGCAGGTAATAGTTGCGAGATTTATGGAGATCGAAACAGTTGCTTCGTCGTCGTCTTGGTCTGATTGATGGGCCGAACCGAGCCAGCAGACCAGCCCAATTGCTTCACATGAGCAGGCGGAGAGCCGGGCCTCGGTGGGCAGGTTAGTTAATGGGCCGAAGCAGCAGACCAGCCCAAGTCCGCACGCAAAGCTCCCCACGGCCTCTCCGCTCGAGGATCTCTCTCGCCATCCGCCGCCGCCGCCGCTCTTCGCTCGCCGTTGCCGGGATGGAGGGGGAGGAGGAGGAGATCGTGGGGCCGTTCCACCGCATCAGCGCGCGGACGCGGCGGATGGCCACGCGCATGGCATCCGCGCTCGCTAGCTCCGACAACCGCACGCAGGTTCGTTCCGGTCCGGTCGATGCCTTGCTTGCTTCCTCCCACTCCTTCCTTCGATTCGACAAGCTCGATTTGCTGGCTGAGTTTCGCTTCGCTTCGCTTCAGGCATTAACTGCTGCTTAGTAGTAGTAATTGTTATCTCCGGATTGCTTGTAATTTAAACAGTTATATAAAAATTTTAAAAAATTTGATAAAATAGACTATGATAATACAAGACACTTGAAAAAAAAAGTCTAAATTGGATCGACATATGAAAAACAAAAATAATAAATTTTATCTATGCTATACAGGTATTCACTATCTGATTTTATTATTTTTGTTTCTCTTATTGTAGATTAAATTTAGTCATGCATGTTTGTGTATAGACTTATATCATCGCAATCGATGTTACTATATTTTTTTTAATTTTCTTATAACTATTTAAGGCGCATACGAATGTTGGGTGCCATGGCACCTAGGTGTAGAAAATTCTTGTCCCATATACTAGGACTAGCTGGGCGGGCGTGCTATACTTTAACCCTAGTCCTAAGATGGCTTTGCGCCAATCAATTAGGTTTTGTTGAAAAAAAATATTCGAGAGAGATTTGCTTAAATTATTTGACTTTTTTTTGTCGAGATTTGCTTCAAACTATCTAATACATGTATTTGATTTTATTTTGAGTGAATTGCACCTTGAGCCAAATTTGATTACCATTGCTACAATTTGGACTAGGCGAAAGCAAAAATTCACTTTGGACCAGATATCTTTACATGATGTTTCAATTTGGACTCCCGTCTTCTTCCTCCAATTCTCTTCCTCCTTTCTTCCCTTTAGTCTGTAAAGTCTTCCAAAGAATTCAAAGGGTAGTTTGCATTTCCAATCATCGATTAGCTAGTGCTTGTGGCTTAATTTCAAGGACAACAGAGAGTGCACAACAAGTATTCTTACTAGTAGCAACTAGCATACGAAGAAGCTGGCTGGCAATGATAGACAACTGTTGCTACTTACTGAACTGACGATAAGAACTAAGCCAAGTAGCAGACAGCCACGCTCAAGCTCATGCTCGACCTCCGCTAGTGCTACATCTTGTACAGAAGAAGAGAGTCCAAATTAAAACCTTGTGTAAAGATACCCGGTCCAAAATGAAAAGTTTTATTTACCCGGGTCCAAATTGCAACATAGATAATAAAAAGTAGCCCAAGATGCAATTTACTCTTTTATTTTAGACCCAAAGGTGGATTAATCCTTCGAAAACAACAATATTTTAGACCCAAAGGTCGATTAATCATTCGAAAACAACCTCAAAAGCTCATGCATGGCATTGCCAAGCACCCAATATTATTAATGAGGAGTAGAGTTTTCTTGTTCTTCCTTACCTTAGTTGTGTTCGGGTGAAATAATTTTAGAAGTATTAATTAATTTATAGTGTACTGAAATTAATTTGCATGTGACTTTGGCATTAATTCTCTCCGTATATATGTACTTAGGGGTGTGTTCCGAATCCCCCTTTCCCAACTCACCCCTCTCTTTTTCCGCGTGCACGCTTTTCAAACCGCTAAACGGTGCGTTTGTTGCAAAAAGTTTCTATACAAAAGTTGCTTAAAAAATCATATTGATCCATTTTTTTAAAAAAATAGCTAATACTTAATTAATCACGTGCTAATGGACCGCTCCATTTTCCGTACGGAGAGTTTAGATCCAAACTCCCAACAACGAACACAGTCGTAGCCCACATGCTACTACTATATGCTTCCCTTTCGATTTGCGTGCTGGTTGGCAAGGCACAACCAAAGTTGAAGCTAGGGACACGACACAGATATATATATATTTTTTAAGATAACTAGCATGGTGATCCGTGTAGATTGTGCGGCAGCATTGTTATATTTTCTCATATAATAGCTTAAATATTTTTACATTTTATTATTAAAATATATTAAAATGGCAACATAATTTTAAATTCTTGTTGAACTAATTAACAAATGTGTGATATTTTTATTGTATTGTATATTATAGTTATTTATAAATTGTATTTGTATATGGACTCAAGACTCATCTTTCTATATTCCTTATTTTTTAAATTTCATATTTCCTTTATTCATAAATTTTATTCTTATATGGATTCTAGACTACTCTTCCAATATTCATTTCTGTTAACTCTGAATTTTAGTTGTTTATAAATTGTATTTCTATATGGAGTCTAAACTCTTCTTTCAATATTTCTTATTTTTTAAATTTTGAATTTGAATTATTGGTAAATTGTATTCCTATATTGACTCTTGACATTTTTTTCCAATATTTCTTATTTTAAAAATTTTACTCTAGTTATTTATAAATTGTATTCCTATATGGACTCTAGAATTTTTTTCCCAATATTACTTATTTGTTAATTTTGAATTTCAGTTATTTATAAATTGTATTCCTATATAGACGCTAAACTCTTCTCCCAATCTTGTTTATTTTTTTCAATTTTCAATTTTTTAATTATAAATTGTATTTCTATATGGAGTCTAAACTCTACTTTTAATTTTCTTATTTTTTAGATCCGACTTTCAGCTAGTTCTAAATTCCTTTATGGACAGTATACTTTTCTTCCAATATTTCTACTTTTCTAATTCCCAATCTGTTATTTCTAATTTTATTTTTATATGGACTCTAAATTTATTTTTCAATATTTTTTATTTCTTTAATTTTGAATTTAAGTTATTTATAAATTGTATTCCTATATGGACTCTAGACTTTTTTTTCTAATATTTTTTTAAAAAATTTTGAATTTCAGATATTTATAAATTGTATTTATATATGGACTCTAGACTTTTCTCCCAATCTTGCTTTTTTTCATTTTGAATTTTAGTTATTTTTAAATTATATTTCTATATGGACTCTACCTTATACTTTTAGTTTTTCATATTTTTTAATTCCGAATTTTAATTAATTCTAAATTATATACTTGTATGGACCCTAGTCTCCTCTTTCCATATTCCTTATTTTTAATTCTGTATTTCAGCTATTTTTAAATTGTATTCTTATATAGACTCTACTTTTCCTTTTCTCCGATTAACGTAGGAATTTCTAGGCCATGAGAGCAAACGTGGAGACTTCTTTGGTAAAATCTATTTGAAGAGGCATCTCGCTTTTGCCTTAACGAGCGACATCCAAACCGTCTCATGCACGTGGAGAAGTCTACTACATGCATGCATTTTTTTAATAGACATGTATGTCTTCTTCCTCTTTAAATATAAAGTTTTCTCTCAAATTAATTATCCGATTTACAATCCGATTACACCATTGTGTTCACAACAATTAAATCTTCACAACAAGATCATACTTGATTATATTATGATGAAAAAATATTTATATTTGTAAATTACTTTTATTATATATGTAAGTTACTTTTATCATATATATATATAAAAGTTACTTGTAGATTTGACTAAATTACTTCTTAGACATATAAAAGTAAATTCAATAAATTTTAAAAGTTATTTACATATATTATAAAAGTAACTTAAAATAAAACGGAAGTAACTTTGTCACGACATTAGAAGTAAATTCGTTGTAGGGATAAAAATATGACTTTATCTAGAAAACTTTATTTAATCAGTATAGATCAACACACGTAAGTTTAACAGTTTTTAAAAGTAACTTCAATGTTAATTGGAACTAACTTTTGCATGGTTCGGAATTAACTCTATAAATTTGTTTAATCACCGATTGTTTTTTTCCTTTCATTTTTGTTTTTCATGTAAAATGAGAAAAGAAGATAAAACCTTTGATGGATTGTAAATAACATTGATGCAATAACTAATGATAATTAACCATGTATAAGATGTAATAGTGACTTCCTGATAACATGGAAGGTACTTTCTAACATGTAATAAATTACTTTTAAATTAATAAAATGTTTCAATATATTCAATATGAATCTTGTTTTGTCACATATTTTGAGTGGAGTACAATGATGTTAGTACAGGTAGGAGCTGAAGTTGTCGAAATCGAGGGAATAACCTAGATTTTGAGTAGTTTTGCACCTGGATAATGGTTCTTTGTTGTCCGATTGGTGTATTTCTCGGGTTTATTGGAGGGTGATTTTTCTAGGGTTAGGGATGTGATTTGTTGACGATCATATTCCTGCTGTGTTCAAATGTAAATATCACTCTTTCTTGGCAACTTGGTAGGATAGCCAAGGAAATGTGGACTTTAAAGGTGTATTTTGATGGACCTGTCGGCCTGTGCCCCTGAACAAGCCAAAGTGGTGCAACCGGACTACGTATTTTTCCCACCCAAGCATGCACTGATGTGGCATTGCTACAGTAAAAACATGAGGTGGCATGCTGACATGGCGCTCCGTTTCTCCCTCTCTCAAGCATATATGTATGACACGTGGGCCCGGAATGTCATTAACGGGGTATCCGACGGAATTGCAGCTATGTGATAATTTCCAACGCTACCATTGCAGTTTTTCTGAAATGTGATGCAAAGATTGCAGCAAAATGATAATTTAGTCAATAAAAGTACAGTTTTCTGAAATTTACTCAATAAACTTTATTTCTTGAAACTCGATTTTCATTTTTCAAAGTTGGATGACATTTGTCCTCCTACCATTATCAACGTACGTTGTCCTAAGTTAACCCCAACAATTACAATCCGTCAATTCGTTCTAATTAACTTGCCTCGATAAAACACGTTAGCTAGGATCGATGAAACAGATCATAGAAGAAATCAATTCACAGGCGTATTTGCTTGCAATATTTGGGCGTTCTTAATTGTGTTTTGCTTTCGAAACCAACAAACGAAAAATATATTTACGTACAGACAACCGCAACATCAGATCGCTGCCGCCGCCGCCGCCGCCGCCGCCGCGCGGCGACCTCGATCGATCACATACACGGCATCGTCCTCGTCGCCGGCCGTCCCGGCCGTCACGCGTAGGCGGCCGGCGCGAGGCGCGGCGTGACGAGGGCGCGGAGCGGGACGGCCTTGGGCAGCGCGAGGCCGAACGTCTCCGACATGTCCACCTTCCCCTCGCCGTCGGGGAGCCGCCAGTCGAACGAGTGCAGCAGCGTGCCGAGGAAGTACTGGACGAACACCATGCCGGCGAGCTTCCCGGCGCAGATCCTCCTGCCGGCGCCGAAGGGGATGAGCTCGAAGTAGTTGCCGAGCGGGTCCACGCGCTCGGCGGCGCCCCCCGGCATGAACCGCTCCGGCCTGAACTCCAGCGGGTCCTCCCACGCCGACGGGTCGCGGCCGATGGCGTAGATGTTGATGAGCAGCCGCGTGTTCGCCGGGACGCGGTAGCCGTCGACGTCGCACTCGTCGAAGGAGAAGTGCGGGAGGCTGAGCGGCGTGGAGGGGTGGAGCCGCATGGCCTCCTTGCAGACGGCCTGGAGGTAGGGGAGGCTGGCGATGTCGGACTCCTCCAGGCGGCGGCCGCGGCCGACGACGCGGTCCATCTCCTCCTGCGCCCGCGCCATCACCGCCGGGTTCTTCATCATCTCCGCCATCGCCCACTCCACGATGATCGACGACGTGTCCGTCCCGGCCGTGAACATGTCCTGCGTACATACAGGCATACATCAAATTAACATGCGTGAAAATTGTACTACATTTTTTTTATACCCCCTCTATTTCTAAATATTTGACACCGTTGACTTTTAGCACATATTTAACCGTTCATCTTATTAAATTTTTTTTTGTGAAATATGTAAAACTATATGTATACATATAAGTATATTTAACAATGAATCAAATGATAGGAAAACAATTAATAATTACTTAAATTTTTTGAATAAGACAAACGGTCAAACATATTTAAAAAAAATCAACGTCATCAAATATTTAGAAACAGAGGAAGTAGTCAAGAAGACCTTTTTTTCCAGGACGGAGGTAGTCGAACACGATAAAAGTTACTCCTTTCGTTTCATATTATAAGTTGTTTATTTTTTTATTAGTTAAAGTTCTTTATGTTTGACCAAATTTACAGAAGAAAATAGCAACATCTTCTACACCTTATTAGTTTTATTGAATTTAAGATTAAATATATTTTGATAATATATTTGCTTTGTATTGAAAATATTAGTATATTATTCTATAAATTTGGTCAAAATTAAAGAAATTTGACTAATAAAAAATTAAACTATTTATAATATGAAACGGAAGAAGTGCAAAATTAAGGTGATTGATAAATAGTAAAAGAAATAGTCAACGTAATGGAAAGATGTCACTTAGATCAAACTGCTTAACGAAAATACACTGTCTTAATAATCATTCATACTCCCTCCGTTTCAAAATGTTTGACGCCGTTGACTTTTTAGCACATGTTTGACCGTTCGTCTTATTTAAAAAATTTAAGTAATTATTAATTCTTTTTTCCTATCATCTGATTTATTGTTAACTATATTTTATGTAGGCATATAATTTTACATATTTCACAAAAGTTTTTGAATAAGACGAACGGTCAAACATGTGCTAAAAAGTCAACGGTGTCAAACATTTCGAAACGGAGGGAGTACAATTTTGCACTTGTTGGTCATGATGAAAACTTCACCACAGTTTGAAGGGGAATTTTAGTTTTAGTATGAATTATTCCTGTCTTCAGACAGATGCATCGCCAATCACATAAGAAAAGAAGATATAAACTTGATGCCCAAAACATCACTAATTTGAGGCAGTGCTATTTTTCATAATGATTAAATTGTTTTTATTATTACTGCACAGAGAAAGTGCTAGCTACTGAGATATGTATGTGTCCATCATTTTAAGAGAAGCAAAGCAAGGGGTAGCCACACTGCACCAACCGATGATGGGGCACTACTTGGAGAGATCGATCAAGTGTGCCGTAGGTGGACTTCTCGCCAACCCAAAAAGGACTAACTTAACTAATTAATATACTTGTTGTCCTGTTGATATCAAGCCCACAATTTATTCAAATCTATATATTTAACGATGAGTTGCTTTCAAGTATGGTCAAGAAATTTGAAAACGGTGATCCTATACCGACAATTTTTTTTCTTCATTGGAAAAATAGCAGTGCGTTGAAATGCAAGTGAAATCGATAGATTCCAGTGGGAAACAGCAGTGCGTTGGAAGGCAAGTGAAATCGATATAGATGTAACTCGGCAGCATGATAATTAGCCATCCATATTATCAGCTGTCATCTATATCTAAACTTTTAATGGTAGTTAAGCTAGTGATGGCTGCAGATCATTGTTATGAGTTGCTTCAGTCATCTTAATTTGACTCTTGTACAGTACAGTGTGGTAGACTGGTAGGTTCAGTTCGTCTCGTCAGTACGTCTACATGTCGCAGTCGTACAAGCAGGAAATATATACTGGCCAAGGTACGGTAGTTATCGACAAGTCATCAATAGTTTCTGTACCCAATTAAGGCATCCATTTTATCACGAGTAGCGGGAAACATTTGGTTGCAACTAACACTCGTATGTACGTATATACTTCAATTATCTAATCGAGAGCAGATAGTCTCACCATTTCGTTTATACTTATACTTAAGTATAAGCTAATATTTATTTTCAATTGCTAAAGACATACATATATAAAAAATTTACCTACAAATTATTTTCAGCTGCTAATAAGCAGAATGTGTAAGCATAAGCATAACAAGTACTCTACCACTGCATGCACATGCATTTTGATTAGTCTGTTTAGGCTTATACTAATCTGAACATTATTGCCTAAGCTAAAGAGGAACTTCAGATAGCTGCATCGGGGGTAGGAGTAGCTAGCTAGCTGCAATTAATTTGGTTGCAATGTCAAGCAGAGATGTTGATTACCCTTCATCATCAGTCCCGGCTGGTGCCGCTAATCCGTTAGTTTAAGTGAAGTTAAGTTGAAGCATCAAGTCATTGTGGCACCAATAATGATGCTGCCATATGGACAATGTACTACAGATTGCGTGTTACTTCGTGTTGACACTGCTGACTCACAAGTACCTGCCACTAACCCTGAAGGCTAGCCAGCTTAATTATCGAGCTAATTAAGTGGTTAATTAATCAATCGCTTGTTGGAACGATAGATATATAGGTAGAAGAATATTGCGGTTGAAGCATCACTCTCACTCACTCACGCAGTTTTCTGAAGTGGTTAGGTGGGTGTGGAGTGGAGGCAGATCATATCATATATCGCCGAGATTAATTGAATTCAGAAGTGTACGTGGTTTTCAGAAACTGATGGAAGCTAAAAAGATCGGTCCATATGGTTCTAGCTAGCTAGCCATAGTACAATTCAATCCTGATTATAGTTGATTTTTTTTTCCTTTTGTTGTTTTTCAGAGCACAAACGACCAAATGTAACGATCTGGTAGGATGTTATAACAACTCCGGTAGGTTTTTTGTCAAGCAACTTACGTATTTAATATTTTGGCTCAAGTTGTAAAACACCAAAATTCCTTTTTGTGGTGGTACAGTTTTCAAGCTTTTTCAGGGGATGCTTGCTCCAAATTAACATATAAATGAATATAGCGAATTAACAGAGCCCCTATCATTTCCCTCAAAAGGAAACATCTACTCCCTCCATTTTATATTATAAGTCGTTTTGATTTTTTTAGTCAGAATTCTTTAAGTTTGATCAAGTTCATAGAACAATTTAGTAACACCTACAACACTAAATTATTTTCATTAAAACTAACATATATTTTAATATTATATTTTTTTGTGTTAAAAATATTAATATATTTTTATATAAACTTGGTTAAATTTAAAGAATTTTTATTAGAGAAAAAGCTAAAGCGATTTATAATATGAAATGGAGGTAGTAAATTCATATCTCTCCATTGAGAATATATATATATATATATATATATATATATATATATATATATATATATATATATATAGTTATTTACAACATTTTAAATTTATTATTATAATTTAGGATGAAAATAAGTTTATGTTTTTCTACAATTAGTAGGAAACAAACAAGTTTCTTTGCGGTTAGTGAAGCATAGAAAATTCGGTGGATCCCTAATAATTACTATTGATCAAGTGTAGGTACCCTGCAAGGACATATATTATTTTTCTGAAAGATACTAGAGGACACTTATCATGGGAGATATATATTCCCTTGGGAAAAAACATTCAGTTAGGTTGGCATGTGCATTTCAAGTGCTTATGATATAGTATCCCTTTCCAACAACTCCACTGTAATGAATGAAATCAAGTACCATCCATAGCTCAATGTGCTGCCCCCACAAACAAACACCATTGCAAGGCACCTTCCACCCAAGAAAGGGAAAAGAGCAGAACTGACACGTGTACGGTTTTCACTGTTACGTGGCGCCTATGTCACGCATACGTATGCAGCACGCTAAAAATTATTCCACTATTCTTTGTTTTATATTATAAATCATTTTAATTTTTCCCTAGTCAAATTTTTAAAATTTTAACCAAGTTTACAAAAAATATAACACTATTTCAAACACAAAACAAATATATTATCAATATACATTCAATGGTAAAACTAATTTAGGTAGGTATTGCACTTTTATTTATCTATAAACTTAGTGAAACCTAAAAAGTTTGATAAAAAATTAAAACGACTTATAATAAAAAAAATAACTTATAAAACAGAATTAGTGGTAACAATATAATGCAGTTAATTAATCAGTACAAGGTGAGGTAACTAAGGACTTACGAAGATGAGGCCCTTGATGTTGACCTCGGAGATGGTCTCGCCGTCCTCGTCGTCGACGCCAACGGCGGCGCGGAGCCTGTCGACGAAGTCGGTGCGGCCGGCGCGGGCGCGGTCGGCGGCGGTGGCGGCGTGGTCGGCGAGCAGCTTGGTGATGAGGACGTCGAACTGGTCGTGGATCCGCCGCAACTTGGCCTGGACTCCCTGCAGGTCCAGCCACGCCAGCGCCGGCACGAAGTCGCTGATGTTGAACAGCCCCGCACCCGTCAACAGCGAGACGATCATATCCTTATAGCTGCAAATTTTCCATGTCATCGACCCGACCAACATGCGCGTGCACATCGATGGATGTATTAATCAGTACTTACTCCGTTCCAAAATATAGACATAGTAAAAAATGGCATAGGTATTAAAAAAGTATGTGAGAATAATTAGAGAAATTGTATGATCGGTTGAAAAGAGAAAATAGATGAAGTAGAATGGTGGTGAATGGTTGAGAGGATTAGGTACGTATATTTCGAGATAAGGTATTGTATAAGAAATAGCTATATTTCGGAGTATATATTTTTGTATTTATTTATGCATTTAGATGATGCTGATGTCTACTAATATTACGAATAACAAAGGTTAGTGGATTTTGTCTCGCTTTCGGTAATTCTTTTATAGGTGATCGATGATTGTTGACGTGTGACTGATTGCTAGTGCTGACTTGCGCACGCATGCTCTCCTACCTATCCCATGATAACTACACACTAGTGGTCGGCTCTATTCCACCACAACTTAAATTGCATTCATAGTTCCAATTTCTTTTTACAAAAAAGGTTCATATGCATTGGATTTGCACACCATTTCATTTTCTCCCTTTTTTCAAAAAGAATAAAAAGATCGAAAACGAAGATGAAACTATACTACTACTATAGTGGAGATAGGAAATAATTAGCTAATTAAGCTAGATAGTAATTGCACCACCGGCGCGGCGGCGAGCTGACCTGTTGGACTCGTCGCCCTGCACGTCGAACACCCGCTTGCTGACGGTGATCTGGCCGACGATGTTGGCGAGCGCGCAGACGAGCACCTCCGGGATGACGACGGGGCGGCCGGCGGCGGACGCCTCCGCCACGCCGCGCAGCAGCCGGCGGGCCTCGTCGCGGCGCACCGCCGCCCAGTCGGCGAGCGCGCGGGCGCCGAGCAGGTGGACGCTCGCCAGCTTCCGCATCAGCTTCCACCTGGCGCCGTAGTTGGCGAACACCATGTTCTGGTAGTTGTACGTGATGTCCACGGCGCTCGCCACCGCCGGCCGGTTCGCGAACCGGGCGTCGAGCGCCTTCAGGAACGACCTCGCCGCGCACGGCGACGACGCCACCACCACGCCGCAGGTGCCCATCTTGAGGTACATGACGGGCCCGTACTTGCGCGCCAGCGACGCCAGGCCGGCGTGCGGGGCCGGGCCGACGAGTGGCAGCGCGCCGAGGACGGGGAGGCCCGGGGGTCCCGGGGGGAGGCGGCGGCCGCCGCCGGGGGAGGGCGGGCGGTAGGAGCGGAGGGAGAGGTGGAGGAGGAGGCAGAGGAAGGCGGCGGAGAGCACGACGGGGTCGGTGCAGAGCGCGGCGAGCTCCATGGCCATGGCGGCGAGGTGGGCGGCGAACTCGGTTTTGCGCGCGCGCTGCCCAAGCCCCCAAGGGGTGTGCGCTCGCTTGACGCCTTTATATATCTACGACCCCGTTTTGGGGCTGCCTTTGCCTCCGTCAACATCCACCGGAGCACGAATCTCAACGCAAGACCAACGGTTGGGAAATTACTCTGATTCCTCAAATTTGAGATGGTTGATCCCACGGCAAAAGTGCCAAACTTTAGGGCAACACTGTAAATATGAAACCGTTTTATAAATAAGCTATTACAAACCTGCCGCAAAATCGATGCCAGTCATTCTGCATCTGTTCAGCTGCTTGGTTGCAGTGTTGCCGCCAACGCCAACATTATTTCACACAACTGCGGAAGCAGCTGGCTGCAGCAACCTTGCTGCCAAACAAACCCTCTAATGTCATTCTTGTAAAATATAAGAGCAAAATTTAGCAAACCCTACGTTTTATGGTCAAAATTGTATAAAAACCTGGGCATTATGACTAGTGGCATATAACCCTAACTATTATGGTTTTAAAGTTTCACAAAACCCCACCTCTATACATATTTGACAAATCTTTACTTAAAAGTTTCAGAACAGAGAATGTATATGAAATCTTTAGTTGTTGATTTCTTGATTAAGGTTGTTCGTTTAACTCTTCACTACTTTCAAAAAAAATTATTTCAGATATGCTAAAATCAATTGAAAATTCAAATAAAGGTGGGGATTAATAAAACATTTAGATCATAAAACCTATAAATAGTTATATGCCAAAAGTCATATATAATACTTATGTTTTTTCTTAAACATTGACCTAAAATGAGGGGTTTTATGAAATTTACCCAAAATATAATGAGAGAATCTATTCTATACCACTGAGTTTGTTTGAGTTCAACAATTTGCCATCGATAATGTCTCTTTCTATAATATATCGGTGACTTTATTAATTGTTATACAATATACCATTGGTCTGGGCCTTCTTTTCAAAAGTACCCAAAATACCCTTAGTGACATATAAGATTAAGAATTGATTTATTTCATTATAAGTTTCCAAAAAATATAAAAAAATTGTGTGGCCTCCTTACACAACATGCATGGAAGTTTGTATACAAGTTTCAATTTTTTTCTGGTATATTTTGGTTTTATAAAAATATATATTTGTGTGGTATATGAAAGAGAATTTGCTTATACAATATATAATAGCACAAAAATATCGTATGTAGTGTATGAAAGATTATTTATATTAAAAACAATGATAAAAATATTTTATATAGCATATAACATATAAGTTATATTTCTTCTAAAAAAATAGGAATGCAAAAAAAATTTAAAACTTCTATACAAATTTTCGTGTTATGTAAGGAGGCCACATAAAACTTTTCATATTTTTTTGAAACTTCTAACGAAATAAATCAATTGTTAACCTTGAATGTCTAAGGGTATTTTGGATATTTTTGAAAGGAAGGTTCAGCCCAATGGTGTAATGTAGAATAATTGATAAAGTCGTCGGTATATTATAGAGAGAGACAATGTCGATGGCAAATCGTTGAACTTGAACAAACTCAGTGGTATAGAATAGATTCTCTTAAATATAATAGAGAGCCGCTAGAGGACGAGATACCATTTGAACAAGACACTTTATAGAGGATGATGTCATCCCACATGCTTGCTTTCTCCTCGTAAGTCTAGAGTCATCCCGCCCCTACTCGAGATGTTCACGTCGCCGAGTCTTGAACCAATGCTTGTGGTGACATAGGCAGTGACGTTGGTCGCGCCAGTAGTAGGGGATAGGGTCGAGCCGAGGGGAAAGAAGAAGAGGAGAGGAGGCGAGCGGTGCATGATACTTGATACCTCGCAAATACCAGGTCTGAAAACTATAGGTACCACCCATGACACCATGCGTACTAAACATGGTATCTACATGTACTGGGTCTGATACCTAGGTATCACCCTTGATACCATAGGTACCAGATATGGTACCTACAGTTACTAGTTGCGGATGATACATCGCATGACATACATGCACACACTCCGGCGATGAGCTCTAAATCTAGAAGCTTCATTGATCGCGTCCCTCCTTCACCATTGACAAAGCGCCTAGAAGCAGGCGGCCAAGGAGCCCACGCTAGTCAGCATCCTTTCCAACGGCCTCCCTACTTGCTGGTTGCCTCCTTTTATCATGGGAGCTAGATCTTGTGGGTGTTACCATACCTCACAAGCATGAGATGAAGGAGGAGGCTACAAGACCAGCTACATCTTGTAGCCAACGTGCACTCAGGGCAGGTCTAGCAGTGAGGAGGGCCTAGGCCTCTAGATCCATTTTTAAGGGTCTGCTACTCTGCTTCACCACCGTTATACTTGTACAAAGAAGCTCTCTACAGCAGAGAGGAGGAGGGGGAGGGGAAAAAGAGGGGCGAAGGAGGAGAGGCGGAGGCGAAGCAGGAAGACGAAGACTCGGAGAGAGAAAGAGAAGGGGAATGGATAAAATTGTATCGTTATCCACTTATTCCATTTTCACGGGATGTTTTTTCTGAAAATATAAATAATTAGTGGTAAGTTGCAAATGCCTTTTTCATGACATCAAGAAGATAAAGTTTCATATGCAAGTAGGACAACATGGTACCGATAGCGTGTGATATAATATTTTTGTGCTTAGTAGTAGTCACTTGCATGCATTTTCTTAATCTTAATTAGTGCTACGATGTGTGAGGCCTGCAGCAAAGTGATCCCCATCGATCAATTCATAATTATGTGCTTATGTCGGGACGACTGTTTGTTATATATGCTTGTCTGTCAAGAATGATTCAATCTTTGACTGATTCAAGTTCAAGCTATATAATAGATAATATGAATGATTTGACTCTATATATAGTTTATGCTAGGATAGAGAGATATATTAAGAACATAATGTCTATTTATGGACAAATTAATTAAGATAGTACAGCAAGTGTTTGGATGAATCGGGAAAATAATACTCCAAATGTCTATATATTTATGGACAAACTAAGAACAAAGAACAAATTTAGAACCTAAAACCTAAAATTTATTTTATATATATATATATATATATATATATATATATATGGACCGAGGGAGTTCCATATATCTCACATTAATTGTATTTTTGTTTTCAGGTGATTAGATTCAATATCATTAGCAACACTAACACAACCAAATTAAGGTAGCACGCATCATTAGCTCCGCTCTTTTTTAAAATGTTGGCAGAATTCCTAGCTCCGCTCTTTTTTTAAAAAATGTTGGCAAAATCCCTAGCTCTGCTTTTTTTAAAATGTTATTGTTAAATGAATAAAATTTCTTATATTTTGAGACGAAGGTAGTATAAGATTTGCGCTGTTAGCAATAACACTAGTATTACTTAAGGAAAAAAAAATAAAGACCAGTGAGAGTTAGAGAGTAGGGTTCCAAAAAAAGATAAACCCTGGGTTTCCGTGTCCAACGTTTGACCGTCCGTCTTATTTGAAAAAATTATGAAAAAAAATTAAAAAGACAAGTCACGCATAAAGTATTAATCATGTTTTATCATCTAACAACAATAAAAATACTAATTATAAAAAAAATCATATAAGACGGACAGTCAAACGTTGGACACGAAAACTCAGGGTTTGTCTTTTTTGGGACGGAAGGAGTAGTAAGCACGTGATTTAATTTACGATATACTATGCGGGTGTTTGTGGCCATGTGGGCATTTTTCTTTGACCTTGCTTTCAACCAAGGTGGGAGCTGAGCTTAACTCACTCTGGGAAAGGTTCTTGTAGCATATTTGCTCCGATCCGTACTAAAACAGATAAAGTGGAGACAAAAAAAACAGATAATGCTGAGAGCATATATAATTAAATCTAATAAATTTTAACTCACCAATACATGAAAATAACATTAATTATTACGTCTGTCGTAAAAATATCTATATATGGTTATTTTTTCTAAAAACCTCTATTATATAAGTATTCCCTATGTTACAAAATATATTTAAATTTGTCACAAATACAACAACCTAAAGAGATGAATTTTTGCACAAAACTTCCTCTTCTACCCTTAATGGTCTATGCTATCTCAACGAGAGTAGCCCTGCACCTACTTAGGCCCTCTTTGATTAGGCATAGGTTTATTGGCTTAGACTTTTAAGTCAGCTTATTGGCTTATAAGATTTATAAGCCGGTGGATTTTAATGTCCTAAGTTTAATGGTGGAGTCATGCATCTACCTCACATAAGCCAAAAAAAAGCTTCTCAAACTTAGCTTTTGGCTTAATAGTGTTAAAGTGGCTTATAGCTTTAGAAAAGCCAAACGAAAAAGCCGCTTATTTGTTTAGGCACTTTTCGGCTTATAAGTTGGGTTATAAGCCTAAACAAAAAGGGCTTTAATATAATGGGGGATATTCTTTTACCTTGTACACCAGTTCTTTATTAACCCATCCAAATTAAAAGCTTTAAGGTATTCGGGGACGAAGGGTGTAGTAAATATTAGTGATAGAACATGAGTATTGAAGATCGTATGGATGTCATAATTAATCGCCGTCTCTAAAGATTTTTAACGTGCCCTATTTTTTGCGTTGTGTCATTTCTTTATTACAGCCATATTTCTACAAGGAACATATACAAATGAACCGGTGCAAAATCAAAATAACCGACAACCTGTACATCACTAATGGTGACTGGGCCGGATTGGGCATCCATATCAGTTCAGCACATCTTAATTAGTATCTTAAGTACAATCATTTGGTGGTTAATTTTGTCTCTTATCGCAAGTTAATAACTGTACGTGCTGTGTATTAAACACAACACGTGATATAATATATATTACAAAAGTGAACCATGCATGTGCGTGAATATACAGAGGAATCAACTGGGATAGCAAGGTGGTGAAATTAATAATTAGTACAATTTTGAAACCATAGCTAGAAGATGCCACTCCTACAGTTTTTTTTTTTTTTTTATCGTGGACAGTTTATCTATGTCGGGAACTCGCGATCCGTCACACCGTCGACACCTTTAACAGGGCGGAATAAACAACGACAAAGATTTACATTTACCATTAATTTCTATAGACCTTTAGGCCGAGCCCATCACCAATGACACTTATCCGTGACGGACTTATATATGTTGTGGCCTTACAAAGATAATAGTCATCAGTGACGGTGATCGACCCGAAAAAATGACTTTTCATATCACTAATCATTAGTTCGTAACGAGAAGCCTCTCGCCGACACATATGAGTTGTTCCGCACTAGTGTGTGCAGATGCGAGGATCAAGGCCTTAGAGCATCTCAAGAGTCTTGCTATCCCACTCTCCAAACCAAATTTTAGCAATTTTAGGCTAAAATTAATTGTACTCCAACAGACTTGCTATTCGAATGGCCAAGTCCAGCTAGCCAAATTGCCTCCCTCGCTGGCCAACCTTGGCCAGCCAAAGTCGGCTAGCCATCTGTGAGACCCACGCCTGTTTCCCCCTCTCTCTCCACAAGGCACGCACCTGTGGCCTCCATCGCCGGAGTCAGATGAGGAGTAGCGAGGGCGCCGCCGCCCCGTCGACGCCGCGCACGGCCACCGCCGCCCCGTCGACGCCGCGCACGGCCACCGCCGCCCCGTCGTCGCCGCATCGCCGCCCCGTCATCGCCGCGCCCGGCCACTGCCGCCCCGTCGTCGTCGGGCATGAAGACCGCTGGCCCGCGCACAAAGACCGCCACCCCGCCGTCGCGGCGCGCGGCCACCACTGCCGCAAGAAAAAAAGGGCTTGAGGAAGAGGGGGAGCAGGATAATGAGGAAGAAAGTGGTATAGAGGCTGACAGGTGGGTCCCACTATCATAGACTCAGAATAGAGATGATGAATAGAGAGGCTGTTGGAATAAACAACGAATTTAACTTGCCAAATTAAATAGAGAGTTAGTTAAGTAGATATTTGAAGAGTGGGATTTGGAGAGACCGTTGAAGATGCTCTTAAAGGTGCTGTAGTGCAAGATATGCTACCGGCGCGGCAGTTTTCATATCCCTTCACGCCACCTGTCTAGAAATTAACTAGTACAAGTATACTCAACTCTGAAATACACAAACTTTAATTCAATATATATGCTAATTTAATACCATTCATTTCACATTACATATTCAAGTAGTCTTGAATATTGTATAAATGACCAAGTCTCATGCATGTAAGACCTAGAGTTTCCTCATAATTTCTCATTTAACTAACTTGACACAGACGAAGCATCGTTTATCCTATGTGCCATGTTATTTAATTATATTTAAACTGTTTTTGTTGGAGCAGTGGGGTTGTACTAAATACTATGCTTCATTGCAGCCGTACTGCCTTCCCTCAGCGTTTACTCATCACGTCCACTATCAAAGCATGATCTAAATTCAACGTGTCTTAAAAACAACGGAAAGTAGCAAAAGTCACCTTAATTATCCTTGGAAAAAAGCATGTATCTTTCTTCTTTTTCTTCTTCGACAACATGTACCCCTTCTGATATAAAAGGATATGGTTTCCAATTGCTTTTTTTTATTACATAGAAAATGCATACACACCACCACGTTCACACACTCAGCAACGAAAGTCGATTACAAATCTATATATGACATCACTAAATTCATATTGATACCGTGCTACGTAATATTTGTGGATATCAGGATTTAAATTCCTGTGAAAATGGAGCTACTCCACCAACACAACACTTGTGCTTCCCTTGGTCTTGGATGTTTCAAAGTTTCAACAAAGGGTGACTTTGATTGGATAAGTCCTTTCAAATAAAAAAGAAAAGTTTAAACAAATATAATATTATAATACTTTTACAAATTATGATACACCTGGCCTATACTATTTCTATAAGCCTAAAACATAGTCCTGAACAATTATTGTGGTTAAAATTACACAAACAAATATTTTTATGGCTTGGTTTGGGAAGCTAAAGATTGCAGGAAATATCTAATAAAGATTTAAAGAACCTGGGTTTTTCAGCTTATAACTACTAAATTTCTTTTTGGATTTTGTACCTACTGAGATTTGAAGTATGTAAAAAAAAACTAAACTGTTTGAGAAAATTGAAGATTATATGAATAGTTATAGCTACCCATGAGCTCTCCAAACATAACATAGTCCTAGGAATAAGTAGATTGCCGTTCGGCGGTTCATGGCCCATAGATTTTCAAAGAGGCAATGGAAATGAGACGCTTTTTTTTCCATTTAACATAAGTTAAGTGAACTCGAATTAATCATAGGATTGTCAATTGGATCTAGTGATAACATAGAAAACTAGTCACAGTGGACTTGCGTGAAATTGGTTGTACGACCCTTGTGACGGTTTCACGGGGTTAGGTGAAGGAGAGCGATGGGCAAATCTACACAGCATATTGTACTAGTACTACATACTCCTACTAAGTATAAACAGTAGTACGTCCATCCATGGACGACAGTGTCTCCCTGTCTTGGTTTGTTGAGCTTAACCACTAGGCTTAGTTTTTTTCATCATTATTTATATTGTTAAAATAGATTATTTACTCCACCCTTAGAAAAATAAACTCATTGTATGGCTCCACCCTTAAAAAAATAAATCTTTCTCTCAATTGTGTTAGTTATTCAGACCATTTGTTTTAAGTAATAATTTATTACGTTTATTTATCAAAATATTTAACTTATTTTAGTAATCAACTTAGATAATCCACAGCACAATTCGCACAATAATCTATTTGAAAATGAGCATAAGCCCAGCCATGGATCGAATCCCACGGACATGACAACTGGGATTATGTTGGCACGATTTGATTTGCTAATCAACAGTGAAAGGCACATCTAGTAGTTTTTAATCAGGTTTTAAATTAGTTGATAGTTGACAGATTGAGTAGTCGATCAATCGATCGATATGCATATGCAGGGGATCAGTAGAGGTTGGCTGGAATGACGTTATTATCTGGGACGATATCATGGTCCAATTTCATGGTTATTTCGGTATCAATTCATCCTTTCATTTTTCTTTCTTTTTTTGCTTTGAAAGATCACCCTTGCAAACAATATTTATCTTCTTTTTTAGGTGTGTACTGTAGGTCTCATGAGTCATGACCAGACAGTTTTTCCACTAACACAGGCCCAGTGTCAAATCTGTTGAGATTTACATTTCATTGAATCATCCAACTTGTGCATAAAGCACACTTAGCCAAGAACACCAACCCACACTAAAAAAAAACCAAAAGGAGTGGTACTGAAGTCCTGCCGAGATGTCGCACTTGTTGAAAATTATCTGCCGTTAATTTGGAGAAAGTTATCTTTGATATAGAAGACGACAGCGTTGGCATCAATACTCTTCTTTTCGAGAAAAAGTTTCATATAACGTGGGATCAATTTGCATCAATAAGATAAGATCAAATTGAAGGTTATAACAATTTTTTTACTTGCTTTAAAATAAGACATGCAAACTTCAAAAGCTGCACAACCAGATCTAAGGCCGTAATTACTTGCGCATATTGCTTTGTAAGTTGGAGTAAAATGTAGTAGCTTCAACATGCCACCGATTGGTAAATCCAAGGTTTACATGGTAAAAAGTGTTCATATCTCACTATTTCTGCATGACAGTGGACCCCAAGGTAGTGAGTTCATCTTTAATTTGGACCCTATATATGGGCGCCTTCAGACAGTGATACTACAGCATTTGTTGTAAATTATACTGCAATGGGAACTTATATATATATATCCATGTCGATCAGCGTATCTTAATATGCTTGGTGGTTACAACAAACTGGTTAACTAAAATATAAAATAGCTGGACCATGATATATATTCGTACGGGATTAGGCACTTTGATGCTTGGAGATTGGCTTTAATATCAGTCAGCTAAGCTATATTAAATTGATCCATTGACTAACACCCTATACTCCAGCAGAGGACCCTATGGGGCAAAGCAAAAGGGTGTGTTAGGACTTAGGAGGAGGTGGCGGTAGTGGCGCCCCGCCGCCATCCGCTTGAGGAAAGAAGAGGAGAGGGAGGGGAAGGGGGGCGGGGAGGGGGCCGGCTGGGGAGGACCTTGCTGGCGCTGTTGACGCCTTTCGGCCAGCCGACGAGGTGGGCGGCAGCGCGATGGGTCGGTGGCGGTGGAGGATCGGACGATGGCGGTGGAATGCGCGATCGGAGGGAGTGGCGGTGGCAGAATGAGCGAGGGGAGGGGAACGGGAGGAGAGTTAGGGTTAATACATCTGCACGAATCTTAAAGCATATCTGACGGTCAAAAATTTGAAAGATGGGAGGTGGGATTTTCTATCAACAGACATATAGCCAGTCCCTAAAAGAAAAAGTATCTGTTTGCAGTGCTTCATCATATCGGCCTGGAGTTTCTAGAAGGGATGAGGGATACATAACCCTAAGTCCTTGTTTATGCCTCATATTCGGTATAAAGAGTGATTGAAAAAGATTTGAGGGGATTGAGAGAATAATTTCACACCACAATAACTCTGGACTAAATTCCCTTCAATTCTTCCTCACAGGGATTAATCGAACATGGTCTCAAAGGCCCCCTCACAGGGATTAATTGAACATGGTCTCAAAGGCCCCAAGCAAGTTCCTCAAATAGTAGAGAGATTGATATGAGAACAAGAAATATTTTGTTAAAAGGTCACGTTGTTACTAATAGCCATCACCAACACCATCAAGGAGATATGGGCTGAATATGGCGATGAAACAAGCAAATCTACCGGAATCCCAGCAGCAGCAGGCCAAGCCGCATTAGCATATGCTTTTACCTGCACGTCCACTGTGGACACGCCTACCACCTTGAATCTATGTACACCCTCCGTTCCAAAAAATAAATAAATCTAAAATCAGATGTGACTCTCTCCGTCTCATAGAAAATAAATTTAGAACTAGATATAATTGTCCACATTCATTATACTATAATATATTACATCCAGTCTGAGTTTATTTAGATTCGTTATATTAGAATGTGTAATATCCAGTTCTAGGTTTAATTTTTATGGGAAACATCATTATCAGAGGTGTTAGGTAATGGCAATTCAATCATGTCACATAAGTATGGCCTCTGCTACGCGTTGGCCGACAAACGGGTGGCACCGTTCTAGAAGACCAGAAGAACCAGCGGCAGCCACAGCCATGGAAGAGACACCCGGTTAAGCCAGTCTCATTCTTACCTACTACACCTACACTACGCACGCTCAGGATCAGGGGGCCCACACCACATCATCAACACTCTATCAGGTGGCAGTGGTAGTGATTCTTATCATGGCAGGCACAAATGCATTTCCACAGTAATACTCCGTATGTGCTTAACTAACTCGTTACTACTACGCCTACCTCATTTATAGGTCATCAGCCTACACCATGTAATGGAGTATAATTTTTAGAGATATATATCCAAGGTGATAAGTTTGCGTGTGTAATGCGTTCCAGGGCTTTGCTGGGCGACTTTTCTGGCTGCTGTTTGTAGTGGTTTGAATACTGGTGGTGCATCAGAGGATTGTGCACCTGTTGAGCCCAAGCGAGGAGAAGATCCGACTCGCTGAAGGCCAGATGCGGGCGAGAAGTCCGGGCCTCTCTTCCTCGAAGGCCAACCCTGAATCTGCACGGGGAATAGCCTCCTTTGCATCCGTGTCTCTGTCAGCAGTTGACGCTGCCTCGCCTGAGCCTGTCGTGTCAGTCTTGTTGCCCTCTGGCTCTCCTACACCTACTTCGGAAATCTCGCCTGGCTTCTTGTCGAACAGCCCTTTGAACTGCTTCCTCGCTTTCTTTTCAGTTTCCTGTTTTAGAAATTATATATATATATACAACTCCTGTTAGTTCAACAGTTCTGAAGGGTCTCACCTTATGATGTAATGTTGCATACCTGAATTGTTTGTTTAAGTTTATTAAGGGCAGCTGTAGCATCAGGCTCTGAGGACTTGTCGACAGCTATCATCTAAAAAAGATGTAGTGACATAATGCTTTAGGTAGAGGTCAAACAATCATCCATGACACATAAAAAAAGAAAATAAGCAGGTACTAAAGTATGGGGGAAACACACCTTCTCAAAATCCTTCTTTGCATCATCAAAGTCCCCCAATAACATGTAGGACATACCTCGGCGATAAAGAGCCTTCACATGCACAGGGTTTGCTTCTAGCACCTGCTCAAAGAGTAAATGTAATTGCTCACTTCACAATGATATCAATGCCAAGTACCATAATGTGTAAAAAACAAGCCAGCCAGCACATTCATGGTTATATGGTTGCCTTGTGCAAACTCATATGTGAGTACTATCTATCATCAAGATTTCACGAGGTTATTGCGTGAACTTCAGCAGATCAGACTAGGAGAAACTAAAAATGTGATTCCCTCCTCGAAATTTTGATCCAAGAGTGGTAAGCAAAAGTTTACATCTATCTTCCCCTTGGATGGATGATTGGATCCCCAGATCTATCCATTACAAGGCTCATCCAGTGGCATGTGCGGAAGAGGTCCAATGACAGCCCCCATACAAGCATGCACCACCCTCTTTGATATAGACACCCTAGGAAAATTCTTTGAGAGTACAAAGTTCTTTTTGGAAACATACCTTGTTACATGTGTCAATAGATTTTCTATACTCACCCATCTTCTGGTAGCAAGCAGCTACATTTAGATGTAGAGAACTCTGCATGTGTAAAAGAAAAACAAAAATGAAAGGTAAACACATGCTTCAGAAAGCAGAAACAATTGTTGAATTGCAGTGCTAATCAGAGGTACATGTTTCAAAGAAATGTTCTAATCAGGCATCTATGCTATTGTTAGGGAAAAAAAAGATTGAAAATAGTGCTGTCATACTCTTGAATTAGCAAAGATTTTCCCCTCATCATCATCTTGAGGATGCACATGGTTGTACTCTCTAAGCACCTGCAGGCAGAGAAGGTTTGAAAACATCTCACCCATATCCTTGCACAAAAATAAATAAAAGAAAAACGTGTGCACCCAAAAAATTGGCAGAATGAAGTCATGGATACGTGTAAATTAATGCCCTTTACATGTACAAGAAATTATAAGGTAAAATCATTCATAGTATAGACTGCCAAATTGGTAACCATATGGAGTGGTAACAATAGCGGGAAAGAGATAATATCCAGACCAACATAGCAATGGAGAAGAAAAAAAATGTTCCGAGATTGCCCTTAATATTGAATGCTGAATCATGTGAAGGGCATACCTTTTCATACTTCGCCTTAGCTAGCTCAAACTTCCCTTCTTTAAACAGTCGATTACCCTGAGAGAACTTCAGTTTAGAGCTAATTATTAGTGAAAAAAGACACATCAAAACCAGCCAAGTGGACAACAGGTATAGATATTTAGGGCCCCTTTGAAACGCAGGATTGAGAAAACACAGTAATAGGAAAAACATAGGAATACAATGTCATACTTATTGGATTCCTACAGGATTTTGAAACACATGAAAGTTTTAAAACTGTCATTTGATTAGCACACCTGAAAAACGCAGGAATTCTAGACACATGAAGAGGAAAACATGAGGTTAGACCTCATTCCATAGGAATTTCAAAGGAATGGGTAGGAAACAATCCTTTGTTTCAAAGGGCTCCATAGGATTATTTCCCATAGGATAAAATTCTCTAGAACTCCTATGGTTTTTCCTTTGTTTCAAAAGGGGCCTATGATCACAATTTTGCAGTGGTCCACAAGGTGGAATTGGACATCACCACAAAATTAGACCTAGATGATGGCATTATGGGAACTCCAGCATTTTCATATGATCATACTAAACAATTGGCCATCTTGACAATTGAGAAACACAGCTTGCACACATAGAACACAATTAAAAGTAGTTTTATTGTTTTTCAATTAAAGATATCTCAACAGTTTCTTGAAGTGCACTGCATTTCTGGAAAAATGCATTCATGATAGGTTCAGGGAGATACTAAGTGGAAAAAACACCAAAAACAAAACAAAATGTAATGATTCACTCAACAATCTCAATCGATATACCGTGGTTTTTATTTTTTCTGCGTCATCCATGATTTCTTGGAAGGTGAAACCAGTCCAATCCTACATTTGTATTATATGAGAAGTCAGAAGATTTGTCAGACAGAACTTAATAAAAAAACGAAAGGGAAAAGGTATAATATAATCATAAAGAAGCCATAGCTGAAATAGTGTTGAACCACACAAGACAAGGTGTTCATCTAGTGAAATATTCAGAATGACATGTAATGCTTATTACTTTCTTCTGCTATTCAATACATGAAAACATAATGCAAGTTCGCTGAAAAGCTAGAAGCAATAAAGGATCACGGGACACAGCTACAGACTCACAAGAACCAGGACAACTTTCAAACCGATCCGATTGCGGGTTGAAATTAACAGCTACTTGTAATCTCAAGTGTTCCCCGCAATAGAGAGCAGGAATAGCATCACAAACATTCTAGTTTCTAACACTGCACAAGCAACATGGAAATACAAAAAGGTTTGTGACTGTTTTTTAGTCACTACCTTGGGCATTTCAAATCCAAGTAATTCAATTTCCCATTGAACATGAGCTCCTTCAGGAACATTCGCTGGCCTGTTGCAATCATTAGATTATTCAGCACGCTATATTACAAGAAAAAAGATTCTAATGTAAAGCCACATACAACCTTGGAAATTTATCGTATGCAAAATCTGGAGGGCAGGTCACAATAGATTTTTCACCAGGAAGCATTAGTCGAACGCACATTTCAAATCCTTCAGGTACCTATGAAAATGTTCAAAGGTACTCTTATTTAATTGGAAGTATGAGAAGTATACATGAACACCAAGATATATGTAATGAGGTGCATATATAGCTGTAGAATGCTAGCAAAGTCATTTTTCCACCCTTTTCTCAGAGGAAAAATGTCTGTACAGAGAGGGCAATAAGTATATAGAACTGTCACCTGAAACCCTACTGGGAGTTGCCATTATTATTATGTACAATATTTAAAGGTGAATGCATACTTGTTCATCCTTCTTTAAGTTTATTTAAGTCCTCATTTTTGTAATGCAGATTCACCAGGAAGCTTTAACTTTATAAGAAATGGGAACAGATTTTAGGAGAATGCTAGTCCAGAAATAACAACCAGCACCTCCTACTTGTCAGTTTATGACCTGACATGAAGAACTGATGCAGTTAATAATTGCAGCAATAAAGATTTAAGTGACAGTTTACCAGGCCTTCTCCAGAACAGAACTCCAATGGTTCACCATGATTATCAACTCGGGTATCATAAAATATTGACTTTGGTTCATCAAGGAGCATCCCTTTATAATGCACTCTTAGCAAGCTATCATGAAGAGGACAGTCCATAGGAAATTCACCTGATATTTTCAAGGAACAAAAAGAGGTATAAACATCAAGCACATCACATGATGGAATCAAAACATGTACCTCATCACGCCCACAACAATTCCATGTGAAAGGTTGGCTTGTTGAAGATTTGTAGTTTTGAAATAAAAATAGCTGAATAAATGATGAATCATTTTGTGTAATTCGCACCTCTGAGTTCTTCCCTTCATCTAAATTTTGCAACTCTTTTTACCACTATAAGTTGGATAAAGAGAGCATCTGACTCTAAGTCTAAGGTCATTCCATTTTCATGATGATGACACGATGCAGAGAAGGCAATAGAAAAATGCTCTTAAAGTAACAACAGGGTAGTTATTCACTGTGTAGAAACTTTTTGCTATTATTATTTGCTCCTTTATTTATCATTTAATTATGTACTCAATATCTTTTCTGCTAATAAAAGTAAAAGGTAGAAAATCTGTTCCTGGTAAATAATTAAAGAACTAAAAGTAAACTTGTAGCAAACACAAGTATCACAAGGACCCAAATGATAAGAAGTCAACATGTTTCAGTAATCACTAGTCAGTAGTTGAATGGATGGGAAAGACCACAAGATTTCTAGTTAATTTTTATGAAAGATAAATTTTGTTATAATATCAAGGTGCATACCAGGAACATGTGAAAAGTTTCAACCCAAGGGAAAAAAAATCCATAAATCAGTATAAACATGCAATCATACCTTTTCCATCAACTACACGCCGTTTTATGAGGCGGCCATCGCCAAGCATATCCCTCACCTATCAGTATATCACACAATCTGTTAATGTGGCTCCGAATAAAAAGAATAAGACACTCTTATTTTGCAGTGGAGAAGTGATAATTGTTATCAACTGAAATATTGTTTACCATTCCAAAAATATGAATTAGCTGCCAAGAGAAAACATCCAGATAAGCATTGTAAAAATACGAGATGGCAGTTTCTTGGAGTTTAGTGGTCAGCAGTTAGCCCAATTAATCGAACCTTTAAGCACATATACAGCGCAATGGCTTGATAGAAGTGCTATGTAGTTAATGTCCTTTATATACAACTGGCTAGGCTACCTGAATACTTCAGAGGAAAATGTGCAGCTCTAGGGATCATGATTTCATGAGTTCATGACTTAGAACAATGCTGTATAAAATATGGCGACAACAGAAAGTATAGCCACAATGACTCCACCATCAACATTAAGAGTATAAGTGTGTTGTTCTGTGCATCAATGAAGTATAGAACCACCATCCATGCCACAGAAAGCCCCTAACAGATTTTATAAGTAGATAATGAATGTAAGCACAAAATAGCTTGTTATGACTATACCTGAACAAACTGAACCAGTTCAACTTCAAATTGAACTTCTTCAATACCTTCAAGTTGCGGAATTAGTGAAGAGTTTGTCAAATAGGCACTTGTAACATAAATAATTGCTTTTTCCTCACGTGCCATTGACCCGATTCCCATTTCAAGCCCTTTAGGTACCTAAACTAAAACAGTAAAAAGAATATTGCAGGACAAACAGAAGTTAGGAAAAAAAAATAAGGGAGAATAGCTACTTTAGTCCCTAAAGTTTCTCTGTGGGATCAGTTTAGTCCCTAACCTTTTAAATGGTCCAAAGAAATCCTTAACCTTTGTCATAAGGCCTAGAATAGTCCTTGGGTCCACCAAAATCATCATATGGATATGCCATGTCATCATTCATGCAAAATCTATGATGAATTGTCCAATTTACCCTTACGTATATCATAGAAAAATAAATATAAGGGTGAATTAGACATAACCATAGGAAAAAAATACTTCTTTTTTCACCCTTTTGAGGTATATGTTTGCTCTTACATATACCATATATTTTTTTAACTTTTTCCTTTTGTTTTTTATTTTCCTATGCGTAAGGGTAAATTGGACAAATCATATAGATTTTGCATAGGAAGGTGACATGGCATGTCCATGTGGCGATTTTGGTGGGACCAAGGACTATATTAGCCCACATGACAAATTTAAAGGACTTGTTTGGACAATATGAAAGATTAAGGACTAAAATGACCCATGAGCGAAACTTTAGGGACCATATTAGCTATTCTCCCAAAAAATAAGTACTAAAAAAACAACATAAACCATAAAAAGAATATTTCTCTAAGTTTGAATCAAGAAATGTTTAACTTAATAAGGGCACAATAATATATCTATATGTGCAAAAACGACATTGCTGACCTCAGATGAGCATTTTTGACAACAGAAGAATTTCATAATGTACATAATATCCTACACCTTTATGTCCCTAGTACATTACATGTAAGTGCAACAAGAATTTCACTGACCTCAGATTTACCAATAGTAAAGAAATAGGGTTCTTCTTTACTGGGAAGAAGTTCTTTGCCATCTCCTGTTCTTGCGGTTATCCTGGAAATGACAGACAAAAAATTCCTAGTTAAGTTAATCTTGAAAACAAAAAAAGGCAATAATTTGTATCATCGTACTTCCTCCGTTTCACAATATAAGTCATTCTAGCATTTCCCACATTCATATTGATGTTAATGAATCTAGATAGATATATATGTCTAGATTCATTAACATCAATATAAATGTGGGAAATGCTAAAATGACTTACATTGTGAAACGGAGGGAGTAGCTTAGATAGTTAGATATATTAACAATTCTAACAGTAAAGAAATACAACAAAGCAGTGGAAGTACAAGAAGCATGGCATGCCTACAAGAAAGCATCAGATATTTCCATTTGCATGTCACATCAGAAAATTGTCTGAGAAAATGGTAATTTACTCATGAGATCTTAAAACAAGCATGTATTTTTCTTCACTACTGACTTGTGCAAGAGATACTGAACAAATGTGAAATTGCAAGTTACAACTCGGCATCAACCTTTCCATTTCCTTTCTATTCAAATTATGATTATATGTTTCTGTAATCAAATATAACTATCCCATTCAAATTCGCCAGTTGATTTAAAAGGTAATTTACCGTGCTGTCACTTCATATGGCTCCCTCGGTGTTTCCCACCCCTTGCCTTCATCAATTATCTGTTAGATAGAAATAACAGTGAATAGCCCACCACATACCAGAATGAATCTCAATTACTTGACTAATTTCAAAATCCACAAAAAGATCTACACTGGAGTTAAATAGCATTGGTAACATTTCAAAAGATCTCCACACCTTAAAAAAAAAGAAATTGGAGGTTGTGACAGTGTGCAATGAAGCCATCCCTTCACATTGGCATAGCTTTTGTCGATAGATATATGCATGTGTCATTAATAGGTCATTGTGTGAAGGACTGTTCCTAGATCAGCCATGTGTATATACAGGTGGTTATTTTGATCCGATGTGAATTACAATGACATTCTTTTTATATTTATTTGAGACCCATGTGAATGAATGTGCACTACAAGTCGGCAAAAGTGTATGAAACTATCTGTGGTACTAACTTTGTAGAGTACCAGGGCTATCTGAAAGATAGCACCACAGTAAAGACTTACATCTTAAGGAAAATTCAGAATTTTCAAAATTCTACAGCATAGAAGTGAACATGAATGCAGAAATCAATACAGGACGGCTGTTTACCTTCTTTACAACCCCTAAGTCCTCAGCCACAATCTGACAGAGAAAACGAGAAGGGTTAGTAAAATGCAGCAGAATAGAGAAGAAAGCATTTCATGTTGCTCATTAGTAAAATGCAGTGAGAAGGGGAAGGTTACAGTAAATGCCAATCATGGGATCACCTAAGGCCTCATTTGGATAAGCCAAAATCCTGGCACATCCACGTGTATGGACTGTTGTTTTAATTCAATGTCCTAGTTTATACACATGGATAGCTAGGACTGAGGCCCATCAAAATGAGGACTAACTGGAGACAGCAGGGGAGAAAAATGTGTAAGGCATCAACTTGGCAAATGAATCTTAAACAAACCAACTAATATAATGCTTAAACAACTAAAATGCATGTTTGGATTGCAGTACTCAACTTTCAAGGTAGATGCATTAGGAATCCTTTTACTACTTGAAAGGAGTTTATGGTTGGTGTTGGTATGATGTACAGTGTGAATCTGTGGCCCCTTCAGCCCTTCACTTAAAAAGATCCTTTGTGGAATGGCTGCATTCTAAGAACATGTGTATATGCAGTATTGGGTTGATCTGCCACTTTTTTATGCAAAGATACATTTTGCTTTTTTGAATTTTAGGCTTCAAACTTATGGTATAATCTGAGATACATCACAACAAGCAGGCACGATGCCAGATGAATATTATTCACGAACATAAAGATGAAATAAATCAATATTGTTGTCAAACATTTTCTTATGATATATGCATTATAGTGGTGCTGTACTTGAGGAGATATATTCCTGAACAACAGCATAGATGCTAAAGAATCAGAAACCACAAGTATTGTTTGGGTTATGAAGTGAAATATGAAACACTTTATAACACATGGTGATAGATGTAGTAAGTGATCTCCTGCGTGTCCGAAAAAAAAAAAAGATGTAGTAAGCGTCTGCTATCTTGGACACAAGGTTCTAGTCAAACATTTGGCTAATATTCTAGAATCCATACTGTACCAGAAAGAAATTGTTAAGAATGAAATCAAAGCTCATGAGAATTTGTCCTAACAGCTTGCACAGAATAGCTCTCAAATATACAGCAATTTAAGGATTTAAGTCACACTGAAGCCATTATTCAACAAGACTAACTTTGGCTTTGAAGAAATCCAACATCTCAATCTCAAATTGAAGTTCATCATCTTTTGGAAAGCCATCGGGAGCTGTAACTGGACAATCCTCCTCTGCATAGTGTATCTGAGGCTTCATTTTGAACTGCGAAAAGATACTATGAGAGAATGATAAATATTTGCGTAGTACGACCTGTACATTTTTAATTGTTACACCCAAAAGAAGAGTAATGGCTCATTGTTAGAATGTTGTTGTTCTTTTGACCCACTGGTTTAAACTAGCTGTATAGAAATACCATCGCAATTTCACCCATCAGCATTGTTGGAAAGCCTTCAGCAAAGCCAAGGATCATTTTGCTCTTCCCCAAGACAAACCTGAGCGGGACCCCTTTACCTATTGTAACAGTAAAACAGAAGATGGTTTAGAACTTCAGAACTCCAGGAGACGAGCTGATTACTGATACAAATGAAACAATAATATTGCTCATAATGAGTAATGACAAATTCATGTAACAGTTAATTGAAAGATAAGAATATTCCTGAAAACTTTTTGGGATGATTAGCAAACAAAAAATAAATATTGTTCAGCTTTTCTATTGCACACACAGAATGAACCGTCCATGAACAAGGCTCAGCCTTGCTAGTAGGCAGTACTAACCACTAGTTAATTTGGTCAATTCCAAAGAACATGCAGACAGTGAGTCTAGAGTAAACTGGGTGGATGGGCATGTTCAACTTTACATATTCATTAGTAGTTTAGTACTAATGCAAATAGTTCAAAGACTAGGGGGAACCATAGCCCAGTTACCTTAATCTATGCCCCATCCCTGATTAAAACCACTAAATAGGATACCAGCATATAAAGATGTTCAATTTAAGAAACAATATATTCGCAGCTATTTAGAACTTGTGAACACGGAACCACTATCCACACATGACACATTATATATACACATAAAGCAGATACGAATTTATCAAGTCAGAAATATCCTCATGACATATTGGTGTTCAGAAACAAAATACACACCACGTAAGCACTTGACAGTCAAAAGAGCTGAAAAGTGAAAAGAAGTTGATAATCACCTCCATGCTCCCTTCTTGTAGAATTGAAAATGATGCCATCTATTGTCCGAGTCGTGCAATGAACTATAACCTGCAAAACGATTTGAATGAGCAAAAACATGACCACCCAGAGGCCCCTCAGTTCCCTACAGGCTACAGATGAAGTCAGATATCACCCAATGAAAGGTCAACATAGCTATTATGAGGGTTAGACAGCAGTGCAGTATCAAGAAGGTTATATTGCTTTCGCAGTAGATTGATTGTTCCACATCTCAAAACTTGAAACCAGAAATGTGATCCCCATTAAAACTTGAAACCAGAAATGTGATCCTCATTTTAGAAAAATCATAAGCAAAACAATGATCCAAGCAGAGCTTGGTGAGTCGCTTCCAGAAACAATGACACATTTGCAGTGTAGTCGCTACAATAGTCAACTGACATACTCTGAGATGAGAAGCTTATCTATACATGGTCAGTTCAAATTGACCCGTTTGTGTTGAACAGGTGCAAGTTTTGATTGCAGGCAAATAGAGCCACTTAGAATTCCAACATATAGAATTCCATCAAGGAAAAAAACTTTCTATGGTTAATGTAAAAATTGAAACAGTTCTCACTGGAAAATTCATTTAAAAACCCAATGCAGAACACTGGTGGTAATCAAAACTTGCAGCCTACAAGAACAGCCTTAAGTCATTGTACGATTTGTTGATTACTACGAAATCGCCAACTAGATGCTCGCTCTTTAATTGAATTTGCTTAGCTTTTCTTGTTTCCAATTACATACTATATGTCCAATGCCAGGCAATACCATAACATCATGTGCACAACATATACTGCCTCCGTTTATTCACTGATGAACGATCCTAAGTTTGTGAGATGAAACAATCCTTGTTCGGTTTGCAACTTGTAAGCACAATTGGCAATCGCACAGCCACAGCCTAGCAACGGAAAACAAGAGACACAATGCTCTGACCTGATCTCCCTCCGCAGGGGTCGCGTCACCCCCACCAGACCGAATAAGCCCCTTCATCAAGCTCCCCGGAGTAAGCTTCTTCCTCCTGCGGCACAAACGACAGACCAGACAAAGCGTGAATGCAGAGATCGCCCAAGCTTCCCCCGCCACATTTTCTGCTGCTCCCGCTCCCGTCTGCGCTAAGATCAACAGACCACAGAGCTCTACCGCCCTACTACCCCCGCGACGAGCGAAAGCGGAGATAAAAAAAAAAATTCCCCCCCTCCGAGACCTACCTCTTCTCCGCCTCCTCCTCGGCGGGAGACTTCTTCTTCTTCGCGGGGGGCGGGGGGAGGTCCCCGGCGTCCGCATCCGCGTGCGCCATGGCCCGGAGCTCACGGAACCTGTGGGGGCTCGCTCGCCGCCGGCGTCGAGATGGGGGAGGGGAGGGGAGGGGATCGGCCGCGCTCTGCTGCTGCTCCGGTGGTTCGCCTCGCCTTAAATGGCGTTGGAAGGTGGAGCAGTTGAGGGTAGTAGCAGCGGCTGCTCACCTAGCCGCTTGGAGAGGCTGGAGCGGCTGACTTGGTCAACGCTGTCAATGGCGGAGGCGGATAGGCCGAAGAGAGAGAGGAAGAAGGGGCGGAAAACAAGCCGGCTTTTACTTGGGCCGCACGGTTTTACTGGGCCGACCAACACCTTGATCCGGGCCGGACTGGGCCGACCATTATATCTGGGCCGGGCCGGTGAAAGGCGAGCAGCCCGAGAGCCGCGCCGCCGGGCACTACCGATTCCCGACGAGCCGTGCTGCAGCTGCACTGCACGCTCGTCTTCTCCATCGGCGGCGGCGGCGGCGGGCGGCGGTGGCGGCGGGCCTTTAGTACGGCTCCTCCCGTCGGTAGCTCCGCCCATTCTCGACGTGCGCCTCCCCGGCGACGCGGCGAGGCCTCCCGTCACCTCGAACCCCTGTCTAAGCCTAGGGCGGCGGCGATCGCGGCCAGTAGAGGGCGGCGCGGCGGCGGCGACAGCAGCTGCGATCCTCCATCAGAGGGAGACCTGCAGGAGCGAAGCTGACAAGAGGCAGAGGTGAAATGATTCCTCGACTCCCCCCAAAATTGCTAGAGTTGGATGTTGATTTCATCCTTTTTTTTCGTTTGGTGCCCGAACATTTCTGAGTCTCGAACCTGCTGCATCTCTCTTCCCAAAAATTGGACAGGTCGCCTCCCATGGATTCTCTCCATCTCGTGCACGTCAAGCTCCTGGCTGCCGATCTCCTCTCCCTGGCCTCCCGCCACACCTCGCCGCCTTCGTTCGCTCGCTGCGGCCGTACGGTTACTCGTGCCGAGATCGTCGGCGTCGTGGTTTCCCGTGATCGCAGGGAGAAGTTCCTCCGGTTTCTGGTGGACGATGGCACCGGATGCGTGCCGTGCGTGCTGTGGCTGAACCACCACTACCTGAATGCTGCGAGCAGTTCATCCAGGGCATCAGATTCTGATCCAACTGCAGAGATGGCGTTGAGGATGTCAGAGGTGGTGAGCCTGGGCACTCTGTTGAGGGTTCGAGGCAGGATTGTATTGTACCGTGGTGCGATCCAGATTGCTGTTAGAGATGTTGTTCTGGAGAAGGACCCTAATGTGGAGGTGATGCATTGGTTGCAATGTATTCGCATGGCCAAGGAATGTTACGATCTGCGGCCGCCTTCTGCTTGAGGCTCATCTCGGAGGAAGTTCGTGCAATGTAATGTTCAGAATATGTTCTTTGATGTTTCTTTGTGGAATTGCTGAAGATTTGAACTGTGAGACAATCCTGTAATGCATGTGACAAGCTCTGTTGTTATTTGCAGATACTTTTGGGTTCATTCTGTTGGATTTACCCCATTAAGCATCAGGGTTGTTCACTTGTTTGTGTCTAGTTTATTTATATCTAAATACAGAGGCTCCTAGTGACAGGAGATTGCATTTTGGACCAAACTATGTTGCTGCTATCTCATTTTAGTCCTCTTCTTCCACTGAAGCCAAGCTTGTCTGACCAACATCAGTTGTTCATATTGCAGGATCAAGCTGAACTAGGAGAGGAGAAAATATGGGCAACCGCATTATCAGCTTCTAAGGTACTTTGCAATGCATCTGCAGCAGCTTCTCGTAGTATTAATGCTTATGTAAAGAAATAAGAACCAGCTATTGAAAGAAAAAAAAAAGACAAAACAGCCAAAGATACAGATGTAGTATGTTAATATGGTTAATACTTGGGATGAAGCTATAAGCTTATATGCTTCTAGCAGGTATGCCTTTTTAAGATAGCGACTTGGCTTACAACTTATGGTAGAATGACAGAGTGTGTTTCATGGACCTATCTTCAAGTAAGATATTCCTGAGATAGTAAAGGAATACGATGATTAGTGAAAGCCAAAGAAAGACAGACAGAAAGAAGTAAAAGAACAAGAGAGAACCATTTAGATTGCAGTGAAGAATGTTTTTATTTTGGCAGTGAATTATCAGTGATTTGCTCGAGTTATAGTTATTCAGGCTCAGATTGAGGCTGCAAAGATAAATTTAGAGAAGGGTGCACTACAGATACATTGGTTTCTAATACCTGTCCTGTGAACAAAGGTCCAGAATTGAAAGCACTAGAACAGAAGACAAATTGATGGCCTTTTCTTCATGTCTGCAGAATTGGGCAAGGTACTAATGATATTGTCTGCGAAGAATTCCACCAACTCACAGCGCATATCTTTTTATCCTGTCATACATTTAATATGTTATAGCATGCACACAATATCCCCTTAGCATCAAACAGAATTTTCCATTAGTTTCCCTTTTTTCTAGATCAGTGCTAACTAAGCTTTATTTTTATATTCAATGATGTATTTTACATTTGGTAAATCCTGTAGTTTATTTTAGGAAAAATTGTACTGTTGTTTGATCTTTTGGAGCATCCACTTAATTTCTTGCTGCAGTTATGTAAACATGTTTCATTTCATACTATAAACTGTTCTATACTTGTTTGCTGAGGTCAAAGTGCAGACTGAGGATTGTTGCATTTCCATGAGAAACCTGTATGATGTTGTCACTCTGACAACAAACTGTTAGGTGCCAAAATTTACTGTGGTGATCAATTAAAGCTTTTTGTGGTGATAACTAAATAGCTAATAGATAGTCTATTTTATTTGTGCTATGAGGTAACTTAATGCTTGGTGGTGACTCACAAGTGTCACAAAAAATATAGCAATTATGCTTGAGATGTTGTTTTCATCCTAAAGACTCTTTGGGATAAATAGCTTCAATTTTTATGCTTAAAACCAAGAAAATAATGATCAGATTGTGATCACCTCTGCATATATGTTTGTATCATGAGCCATATTCAATATAACTGATAAGGAAATAATCTGTATCCACAGTAATTGAAAGCTGAGAGGTAGCAAAACTTGAGAGGCTAGACTACGATGGTTGTCCAATTGAAGCTGTGACATGTCATCATGTTTGCTATGTTAATCGAATAGCAGTGGCATCACAAATTTAGTCGTGTAGCGTTTATTTGAAATTTGGATCCATTGTCAGCATAATTTGAGATTCATTAGTTCAAAATGGTCAAAGGACCCAATGCAATTTATTTTGGGGTTTCAGTGGTTTAGCAATGTCTTGTGGACACCTAAAACACACACAGGAATACAAGGCAATTCAGTGGTAATGAATTCTTTTAGCTTCTAGAATATTCATATTGCAATTTACAGTAATCGGACGAGGTCATAAAGGATTGCTGTTTACAGAGCTAATTTTATTTAATTACTGTTTGTAAGAGAAATGCAGATATCGTATGAAATATACTAGAGCTGTTGATGTTGCAACAATTTATTGTATCACATTATTCTTAGGATCCTTTGTCGCTTTTTTGGATTGTGTGAAAAGAAGTGCCATCCTTTCAAAGTTGAGTTTTATAACTACTGTTTTTCCTGATAGTGACAATCCTATGCAAGTCCATGTTTCCTTTAAACTCAAAAGTGACTTTTGCTTTTCTGCAGGTATGGGAAATCCCTTGGACCAAACGAAGGTACTAGAGGAATCTACCAGTACACTTTGGATTTATCCTTCTTTCCGGACTGCATTGCACGAATATATGCAAGTACTTGAGTTTCCTATAACCTATGTTCATACCTCTGTTTTCTGCTTTTATTCTTTCACTATTTAGTTTGATGAAAAAAATACTTAACCAACCTTGACAAAATATTAAAAGTCCAATAAATTATGGAAGTATGTCAGTAGCTTTTACTTCAAGAGTGTCTACACATTTGACCATGCTATTATATGACACTAGTATTCAGCTCTTGTTTTATCACAGCCACAAGAAAATCCTCCATTCTTAAAGGCATTTTTCGCCTTGTCATTGGTAATGCATTGCTTCTTTTTACTGTAAAGACAACCTCCACCTTTAGCCATACCATGTTTAAGACAACATTCTTTCACTAGATAAGAGTTACAGTGTAAAGTCACAGCTTTTAGAAAACTCCTAATCTTTATAGGCCATTTGACTCCTTTTGATTCCAGAGTGGACCAACTGCGTTCAGAAAGTTGGCAAGTTCTAATGATTCCCATTTGCTTTTCCTCTTCTTTCCTCTCTCCCGCTTTAGCCATGGAGATCTAAATCTTTGTATCAGTATCTACTGAGACCACCTCAATGGAGGCATCTCAAAAGAGGAGCTCACTAGGACAATCATTGCTAGCAACATTCTTCCGTCACTTGGTTAATTCCCTGCATATGCCCTTCCCTGCTGGTTACTGGCTTCCCTTTTAGCACGCTATAGAGACATCCCATGTTATTTTGTTGCTAGTAAATTGTCACATCTTCTACATTGTCCTTCTAGCATGCCAGTGTACTGGTCACATGCTGTCTGATGTGTTGATCAGATCGGTTTTTTTTTCTTAGCCAGTTTTAGTGTACGTGTTTGGTGTCAAATCTGAAAAATAGAGAACTTGTCTGATTGGAAAATTTATGATTTCCTTGGCATACTGGATCATAAGGACTTTCTTTTTGTTTAATTCCCACAATTTTAAACAGTACGATATGGAAAAAAATGTGGACGAAAATTAAATATTAAAAAGGTTCAAGAAAAAAAATTAATTCAAACAGGATCAGACCATTCACCATGAAGTTGACAAGATATTTTTACCTCTCTAGGGGGCAACAAACTCTGGTGAATCTTGTGACCTTTAATTTACCTTGTACTTGGATAAGCAGGAGGCCAGAAAATTAGATCAGAGAACAGTTCAGGACTGCATGATGGGATCCACATATGGTAAGTGGAGAGTGGAGCTGTCTTCATCCTTGACTTCTTTGGAGGTCACATATAATGTCTTAATTGGAGTGCTTTGAAGATGTTTTGACCTTAATAAACTGTGGGATTTACTAAAACTGCATTTTATAGTGGAGTTAAACTGGTAATAGATCTGTGCCTGTTTGATATTTTCTGATGTTTCTTTTATTCCAGATAAAGTGTTCATAATTCTTTCCCCTTGGGGCTGAGCTTTTTTTTTTTAAAAAAAAAAAGAATTGTTCATAGATGATGAATCTAACTTAGTGATGTATAGTAGCTCTTCTCTGTATATTTTATCCCTGTATCTTGCTATTTATATCAATCTAATGTTCTGTATTCTTAATAAACTAATTAAGGTAATAAATCATATGGTTTATTTGCTTCTTTCGATCATCACTTCGCTTAAATGCTGAAAGAATGGCTGGCACTAGATGCTCAACTTCAGTGTAGTTCTCCTTGATGAAACAAAAGTCTTTAGGTGCTCTATAGTTCCTACCTCCTGGGAATATCTTACTGTACAACTTGAGTGTAAACACTGAATAGGAGCTATCAATGGTAGACTTCCCTTTTTTCTGATTCCAAAGGGTTAAACATGAGTATAGTATGTGATTGATCCATTCATAGTTTTAGACTAGTGGGCATCCTTTTTCTTTTACCAACGCACTGTGATCTCTCTAGAGAACAGGCCAATGCTGACCCCTGAATGATTAGATTCGGGAAGAAGAGGTTGGAAAGATCTGTGCCTGCGTGCATGGCTCTATGCAAAGCCACCTACAGCTCATAGTGCCTGTAAAATAGAAAAAAGAAAAGGAAATTGCTAGCTTCAGGTGCAGAGGTCAGGCAAACAGCAGATACACACAGAAACATGTATAACTGTTCACCTCTGGTGAATAAGATTTTGAAAAGATGAAAACTAATGGTAGGAGGCGTTGGCGCATGTGAATCCATGTGGTAGAACAGGAGCCCACACAGGGCTAGTCACCGGAGACCTTGGCTCTGCCTTTATTTTGTGTTTAGTTTCCTTCAAACTTCAAAAAATTCCGTCACATTAAATGTTTGTACACATGTATAGAGCATTAAATGTGGATGAAAAAAAACAATTGTACAGTTTACATGTAAATTGCAAGGCGAATCTTTTGAGCCTAATTATGCCATGATTTGACAATGTGGTACTACAGTAAATATTTGCTAATAATAGATTAATTAGGCTTAATAAATTCGTCTCGCAGTTTACAGGTGAAATCTGTAATTTGTTTTGTTATTAGTCTACGTTTAATACTTGAAATGTGTGTCTGTATACATAAAAAAATTTGGAGGAGGAACTAAACAGGGCCTCTGTCTCCGTGAAAGAGAGATAGATGGGTGGGAGTGCTCGACTGCACCGTACAGAGCATAGCTGCGGTCTCCAAATTGGTGTGTAGCTTAAGTTTAATGCTTGTGTGTGAGTGTTTGAGTGTGTGTGTGTGTGTTGGAACCTTCATGCACATGAATCCTGGTGTCAACTCACGTGTGCAGTGCACGAGCTTGGACTCATGTCTGGTCGACTGCTGCTCCTATAGCAAGGCCATTTATGGGCAGAAATAATTAGTGAGCTAGCTGGCCGTCAGTGTGCCGCATGCATGGGCTCGTTCTGCTGCTGCTAGCCGCGCCAGATGTGTGCGCCAGCTGCTCCTGTATCTTTGCTTACCTCCCATTCAGATATCTGACGTGTCATGTGCGGTGGTAACTGGCGACTTGTTTTTTCTTTTGGCAGTGTGTTTGTTTTCGCAAAACACAGAATGAATAAGATCTAGCATGTGGTATTGAAACTTTGAAAGGTTGCTTGATTTTTATACCATTTAATGTTGACTTGTCTTTAACTTCTGTTTTGGAGATTCTCTTCTAACTCAATACTTATTCATGTTTAATAGGAGCAGGGATTTATCAATCTTACACTACAAACGGATCGGGCTGTACAGGTGGCCGAGTGAGTTCCAGTTCTCTTTTGCTCGCCTATTCTAAAGCTGCTTGCTCTCCATTCTCCGAGCATATCTCGAGTTTAAAGGTTTGTCTCTTTTATATTCTAGGGAGAAGATTTTTTATGAAAGCTTTTGAGAGACATCGTCAAGCTTTTCTTTACAGGACAAAGAGGTATACTCAGATTCACACTAAAATGTCTTCCTTTCTTTGTTTAAGAAGTTTCACCTGTTAAGAGCATTAGTATGATATGTACTATAGGATGATTGCATGCATGCTTAGTTGAATCAGATGGTACAATCCGTTCATCTGCGAGGCTCTGGACACAAGATGATGACTCTCTCTGTTTATTACTGCAGAAACATCTAAATCTAGTGCCCAGAAGCATTCCTGTCTGTATCCTAAGGCAACCCATGGGCCATGGCAGCATGAGAGAGTTGCTGGGGAGCATGCACATGTGAGGTGTGTAAGAGTTTGGAAAAGAGGGGTGGTAAACTCACATCTTTACACCTCCTTTATTATGAGCACAGACTTTAATCAGTTTTCCCTTAATGCTCTGAACCTGAGTCCTCTGGCCCATGCATGCACCTCTCTCTCTCTCTCTCTCTCTCTCTCTGAGCAGAAGGAAATGTTCTCTGAAAAGCTTCCTTTGGCTAGGCAACCCTCTCATCTTTGAATCACCTTTTCTTCCTTTTTCTGTTCCCTGCATAAAAATCTCTACCAGGTTGTTTGTGGCTATTTTTTAAGAAAAAAAGAATGGACCTTTTCGACGTTCAAAAAAGAATAGTATCCCCTTTTCGATGTTCAAAAAAGAATAGTATCTTTTCCACTGATTTCACTAAACTCTGTTTTCTAGTAGTAGCAGACACCTTAACTCCCAATTATACACATTCATCTGTCAAAAATCTCTATATTTTTTAAGAATAAAAACGATGTTTAAAAAAAATAAAAACGACTTCTTTTATTCAACAGTGAAATAAAGCTGGAGTCTAGAATGGGTCCATTTTAAATGCTTGAGTACATATTCCCTAGTTCATGCAAAATTCCACTGACTCCATTTGAAATGCCCATTTCTAATTTCCTTTAGTTTTCTCCCAATAATATTCCTGCGCTCTAAGCAATGGCATTAGTCCAGAAATAATAACTACTGCTGCCTAATGGTTAATGTCACTATCTTTCATGCCCGCTGTGGGAATTGCGAAAACTTGGCCATATCCAGATATTATCCCATCGTTTTTAATTATGTTATGAAATTGTGCCGGGACAAAGCAAACTTGCTCATATCTTCAAGACGACTGCATTTAAACATATCCATACAGAGATGCTTCTGTGTGCCTGAAAAATATCATGTAATGATGGAGAATGGTCATGCAAAGCATTATTTTGTACAGGGTGCTGGGATCCATGATGGTGGCTCTAGTTGGTCCATTCCTCATTCTGGTTGCTGATTCTTTTGCAGGGATATTGATTCTTCTTTCTGAAAAGAAAAATAATAAATCAAGCTAAGGCTGTGTTTAGTTCACATCAAAATTGGAAGTTTGGTTGAAATTGGAACGATGTGACAGAAAAGTTGGAAGTTTGTATGTGTAGGAAAGTTTTGATGTGATTGAAAAGTTGGAAGTTTAAAGAATTATTTTGGAACTAAACACAGCCTAAGGCTTGGTTTAGTTTCCAACTTTTTCTTCAAACTTCCAACTTTTCCATCACATCAAAACTTTCCTACATATATAAACTTCCAACTTTTTTCTTCAAACTTCTAATTTTAGTCAAACTTCTAATTTTAGTCAAACTTCCAATTTTAACGTGGAACTAAACACAGTCTAAGAGTGGGAGAGAAAGTTCGCCCCTTGGCGGGTTCATAAAGGATATCTATTTAGTCAAGCACATCCAATTGTCACGAGGTTCCATGGAGTCATCAGGTACGTACAAGAGTGGCAACCATGCATGCTAAAATTCAACAGTCTACGTAGCTCTTCCCCATGCAGCGGTCTAGGACCAAAATGCATATGCATCCATGAGCAGTGGTCTGTATTCACATGCACGCCCTAACTAGCTAGACAGTCTTATTTGCACAGAGTATTGTACAGTCGTACTCTTGTTATTATCTTGCCTATTCTAATGACGATCTTCATTGGTAAAAGAAACCAGCAGGGAGGGACGGAGGGTACTTGTTCATTCCCCTGATCACCTCCTCCGGAATGAACGTTGAACAGTGCTCCTGTGGCAGATGGTTATTGATTTGGATACTGTTTGATATGGCAAGCTATTCATTTGAGGTTGAAAGTCGTAGAAATTTTAAAATAAAATTGGATAAAACTGAATAAGAATTAAAATTTTAACAGTAGTAACCAATTATCAGTTCCCCGTCATTATATTGTAAAAAGGCCCAGGGAACACTTTTCAGGTGGAAAGTTGAACCCTAGAAGGAAGTTGCATTTCAGTATGGTTAATATCAAACGGATTGTGTGAGATTAAAAGTATAAATTAATATTGTGTGGGAAAGTTGCATTTCAGTAGCATTTAGGCAATTAGGCCCTCCCCAATAGAGAAGAAAAGGGGATAAATTTCTTATATATATGCTGTTTAAATTTTAAATATTCCCTGATTTGACACCCTTGCTTACACTTTCGATTTCGGCGGAAATTTTGGTCATTTTGGTAGGACCGAAATTTTTTGAAATTTGACTGAATTTGAATAAACTTTGACCAACTTCAACAAAAAATTGAGAAACCCAAACATTTCGGTCGATATATTGATTTGCCGGTGGGGGTCCGAAATTACCGAAATTTCGGAAAATTGCAATCACTGTTTGACACTCACTATATATCGCACTGATAATATTGGATCATGCATGTGAGTTCTTATTAGCACATAAGGAATCTACCCTTAGAAATGATATGGAAATAATGAAGTCTAGGATCACAAGCTAACTACAAAAAATGTCTGATATTACCTGTGCTAAAAGTTATATATAGAAGACTCAACATAGTATTCTCAATCTTTTACATCTTCATCATTTCTCTTTCTTTTTCTTGGTGTGTTATATGATCTAGCCAGTCAAAGGCTAGATCTAGACATGCCCAGCGGCCACAAATGCAGTGGGCCACATGTGCGATAGAGAAAGGTCATGTGATGTACTCATAAAATGTCTCTGCAAACACATCATTAAAGCAGCTTGTCATATGTGGAACAGAATCTTCCATTATATTCAAACCTCACAGCCAACACTACAGAACGCAAACAGTTTCTATCAGAATTATATCTATGTATTGTATATATGTGCCCATCTCCTTATGGCTTCTTGACTTGTTTAATGTTTTTAGGTGTCATTATTCCTTGTAGGTTTTGGCCCTCAAGCTAAAGCTGATCACTAGACCATGTCTGCCTTAATGCACAACTGAGAGGTATGACAAGCTAATAGCTAACTGCATCGCCAAAGTTGCTCTGAAATGGATTGTCTAATTGGGGTGCCATATGTATTACCCTATTGGATCTAGTTTGACTGAGGGAAACTGGTGCTATAGAAGAAAAAGAAAAAGGAAAGAAGACAGGGACAGAGGACTAGAGGAGATCATGAGTACTGCACGGCTGCACTCACAACAGAATGTCCATCACCCAGCTTTTACATCCAGCTATGTGTTCTCCTCTAATTAAAGGTCATCTCTCTTTTCTCTTCCAGGCATGTTTTTCAGTTACTAATTTGTAATATTTGTCTATATCTTTGCCTCGTTTTGTGAAGAATAGCTAGCATTGATTTTATGAATCATAATCAAGACCTTTTTTCCTTCCTCAAATCCCAAGTACTAGAAGAAGCATGCATCAACTTTCATGTTGTTCTAAGTGGACAAACATACATGGTGAAAGTTCAATTAATCAATCCATGTCAAAAAAAAAAAACAGAGAGGAAAACTTTAAATGTTGATCATTATTTCAACAAGTTGGGGAGAGAAGTGTTTTGTTCTCTTGCTCATAGATATGATATTAATGGAAGCTGCAGCTACCTGCAGATTACCCATGCATACGATGCATGCTGCAGTACTATACTCCAATGGCTCGAGAGAGCAGTAGGAAATTGATGTTGGATCAAAAAAGGGTTTTTTTCCTAGTCTTTTGATGTTCAATGCTCTGAAAGTCACGGGTATGCCTTGAAACTTGTTAGTACTCATTAACGCACAAAGTACCTGCTTTCTTTCTCTGCAAACAAACACATCTTTGCATAAAGCAAGTAGCAAGGTCAGATGGCAGAATAATTTGGTCACTATATACCATGGGGATTCCAGTCAGTAGTATGTACTCTTATTTAATACTCCCTCCATCTACTTTGATAGTCATATTTCTAAATCTGAAAAATTTATTTTTAGGTATATATCAATCCAACAACTTATCATCTTAATAGTTTTCTTGGATTTAATGCGTGACTCTCCATTCTTCCACACAAGATTGGCTACATGGGCATCGAGAAACGTAAATATTAATGAATCGCTTGTTTACGAGGAATGACTAGTAGCATGTCTAAATGGATGATAAGTAGAATCACTTATCCTTGGTATGTGTGCCAAAATGAAATATGGCTATCAAAAGTAAATAGAGGGACTACTACTTCTATCTGTAAATAAGTGCATTTCTAGCTAGCACTCAGGAAGACTATGAGCATAGTATAGCCAACTACCGACTCCAAATCATGTATAATCAATTTAATAGCATATTCATACAATAATATTCATACAATAGTTACCTATAAACATATACCATACTATTAATACCTGGTCCAGCCTATCATACACACATTGCATTTTAGAGTCCATGCTGTTGTTGGCTACAAATCTGTAGCCCGCTGCTCTTCTCTCTCCTCTTTTATCCCCTCGAAATGTGTTTATAGCTGGCTTATAGTCTGCTATTGTAAGTGCTCTAATTGTTGTGCAAGGAAAATGACAGATGCCCATGCCCTAATTAAATGAAGGAGGGGTTAGGAGTTAGAAGGTAGTTAGGGGTAAGATTTGAACAATAAGGGGTGGTTGGGGAAAAAGCAGTATCTAGAAAATACACTTATTGTGTGACAAAATTTGAATGTGCTATAAGTGTACTTATTTAGGGATAAAATATCGTGTAGATTGATTGACTGCTCTAGAATTTCCTATTTCTTTCACTACGTAGAGCCCCATCGGTTGCCCTAATAAACCAAAGCAAAAGCCAAAATAAATTTTTGAACTTGATTTTAAGATATTTTCGACGTAATTTCCTTTTAACGTTTGCTTTTAAGTCGCTACGAACAAATATATAAAAAATTTACTTATAAATTAATTTGAGTAAATTTCATAAAACTACAGATACTATGACCAAATTATTACAAAACTACAGATTTAACTCGGTGTATCACAAAACTACACATTTAACACCAAATTTATCACAAAACTACACATTTAAGATGAAGTGTCACAAAACTACATATTTAGTAACTAAATTATCACAAAACTACTGGTTTAGAATCAATTTAATCACAAAGTAATTATGTTTATAGCTCCACCATAATAATGGTGCTAGGGATTTAAACTCCAAAAGTTGTAGTTTTATGATAAGTTCAATATTAAATATGCATTTTTATGATACTTAATCTAAAATCTGTAGTTTTGTGATAAATTTGGTGCTAAATATGTAGTTTTGTGAGACAACTCCTTAAATCTGTAATTTTGTGATAATTTGGTCAAAATACCTGTAGTTTTGTGAAATTTACTCAATTAATTTTTATTCCCTAATAAGTTGTTTGGCTTATTAGGGAATATGGGCAACCGATGAGGCTCGTACTTTTCTTGCTGAGCATTTTGTTTGAATTTATAACTAGTGCATGCATGGGTTAATTTGATAGTATGTGGTGTCGCATATGTAATGTGTCATATATGAAGGCTACGATAGATATCCTGTTTACATACTGTAAAATGCATGGATAGAGACCAGAGAGTGGTACTTACATTACATATATGGCCAGTCTTCCAAGAAGAAGGAAAATTAGTAGGACTACAAAATTAGTATTGACTGATTAATCAACTTGAATTGATTAAATAATTATGAAGTATAAATGGGCTTACAGGTATAAGAGAAAGATGCCATATATAAGAACGGTGCTAGCTACTCCCTTCGTTTTAGGTTATAAGATGTTTTTGACTTTGGTCAAAGTCAAATTGCTTCAAGTTTGACCAAATTTATAGGAAAAAATATTAATATTTTCGACCCAAGATAATATTATAAAATATATTTAATTATTAATTTAATAAAACTAATTTGATAATATAAATATTATTATATTTGTCTATAAACTTAGCTAAACTTGAAACATCTTATAACCTGAAACGTTTTGACTTTAGTTAAAGTCAAACTACTATAAATTCTAAACTTAGAGTAGTTTAACTTTAATCAAAGTCAAAACGTCTTATAACTTGAAACGGAGGGAATATCTAGATGCATATATGTCTTTCTTTTTCTTCATTTTTGTTCTTTGCCTACATCATATACTCCTCTCTGTTTTAAAATATACTTTTGTGATTCAAATTTGAAATGAAGGCATCATGCATGTGTTGACGTACTACCCCTACATGGCTATAACGTGCTTACCATGCATGTATGCAGTTAGCTATAGCTTATAGCTGCTCGTACTTGCAAGCACGCTATATATATATATATACACGTTTACGCCTGTATATATACGGTACATGCATGCATATGATGTCACATACTCACATGGAGTACCACTACCGAACAGTAGTTTCCCAGCAGCAAAACTTCACGAGGCCTTGCTTTGGCTGGTCTCGACGGATCGCACAACAATTAACTGTACGTGTTCAAGCGTACATGTGGACAAATCCAGGAAACATAGCTTAGCTAGTATAGCTGCTGCTACTCACTTGCACAGTTATCCATGCATAATGATGGGAGGAGGCAGTGGTAGAGAGGGTGTGTGCATGTGTTCAGTGTCCAGGCAGTGAGCCAGTGACCCACAACACCACAAGAGAGAATATTTGAAGGGTAGCCGGCCGGCCCTGCCGGGTGTGTGCCCCTGCAACCGTGTTTGTGTATGTGTGTGTGCGCATGTGAGTCACACTGAAACTCTCTTGAGATTCAGCTGCTGAAGAGGAGAGATCTAGAGATCACAGAGTATACAGTATAGTAGCTTAGCAGTAGCAAAAGTAGAGTAGCAACAAAGCTTCTCGTTCTTCTCTTGTTCCGTGTGGAGAGGTAGCTTAATTAATAACTTGCTGCATTAAGCTTGTTGTTATAACCTACAGGCCAGATCGATGGCATTCCTCGTGGAGAGGTGCGGCGGCGAGATGGTGGTGTCCATGGAGCGTTCGCACGGCCGTTCGACGACTACGGCGGCGGCGGTGACGGCGGCGCCGGCGCCGTTCCTGAGCAAGACGTACCAGCTGGTGGACGACCCGTCGACCGACGACGTGGTGTCGTGGGGGGAGGACGAGGCCACCTTCGTGGTGTGGCGGCCGCCGGAGTTCGCCAGGGACCTCCTCCCAAACTACTTCAAGCACAACAACTTCTCCAGCTTCGTCAGGCAGCTCAACACCTATGTAAGCATATATACATCATGCATGTATATATATATATATATATATATATATATATATATATATATATATATATGCCGCAATTAATTTCACTCATTATGTTATATGCATGCTGTTTTTTTCGCTAGCTCTTCCATTTCATCTTTTTGATCTCCTCTTGTTTCTACTACGCTTTGGTGATGTTCTTGCCAGTTTTTCGTTTGATTGCTCTTTCTTGCTGAGAAGTGAGAACTAAATTGGGGGATTCTTTGATTAGATTGTTTCTGTCTATTGAGCCATGTAGGTGCTCACGTGCAAACTGTTATAGTGTTCCCTGATGTTTTTGGTGCTGAAAAGTAGTGGACAACAATCCGCAATAATTCAACTGATATATACTCCATTTTCTGCTGGTTATTGACGGTGACATTTCATCGTTTAGAATCCATTCCTTGTTTCCTAGGACGAGACAAGAAAACTTGCTCTATCGTTCTATCGTTCTGGATTTGCATGTTTATTGAATTAATAGAGACGCCATTGGTTTGAACATCCATCTAGCTTGCAGCATAGGAAAATATGATGGAAAAGATATCTTTCAAATCAAACTTTTTCTCTATTATGTTTCCTTGGTTGATGTTATATGTGTAGAATAAAACATATGTTTTAGGACACACAAGTACAGTACTGTGCTAGTATGTATTAATTGGATGTCTTGATGTTGTGATTTGTACTTAATTAATCATGTATTTAACTCCAAAAATAGTTGCCAAGAGCCTTCTCTTCGCCTCACTAGTTAGTAGCAGTAGTTAGTACATAGTACTCTCCCCGATTCCAAATATAGTCATTTAGCAGTAGAGCCATCTCAATTTATCCTAAACATAATTGCTTTGGAATTTCTAAGATTTCTTTTAAATCGTTTCTTTCATGTTCGATCTTGCAAATACATGCTATTCCTCTCACTGATAATAAATGACTTAACTTTTCAAATAGATGAAGGATAACAAAGTCATTTGAGCTATTTTCTTAATTTGATGGAATACTAAGTATACTAGCTCATGTTATCATGTGCCTAATTAAATAGCATTTGTATCATTTCCCATGTTTTGCTCACCAGCCGGCTTTGGATAAATCTTTTAATATATGCAACTTTTATCGATGCTCCTTCACTTTAGTTAATTTGACTTGCATTTTTCAGAAAACTAGAGTACTCCACACCATGCATGCATACCCTCGTGCACCAATCATTGGCAGACAAAATATTGACATTATGCATGCACATGCGTATAGTATACGAACTCCTGCATCAATGGCATTGAGTCCAGCTCCAGCATCATCAATTTATTACACAACAAATACGGCCATACATATACTCATTCATTTTGTACTTTTTTTATCCCCAAATTTAATCATCTCGATGTTGATTAATTGCTTATTGAATCTTTATGTAATCAACTATGAAGCATGAAACATTACCATGTTTTGCTTTTTGGTTAATTTTGCAGGGTTTCAGGAAGATAGTGGCTGACAGGTGGGAGTTCGCCAACGAGTTCTTCAGGAAGGGCGCCAAGCACCTCCTCTCGGAGATCCACCGGAGGAAGTCGTCGTCTTGCTCACAGCCACAGCCGCCGCCGCCATTCCCGATGCACCAGCATTACCCCCTCAGCCTCTTCTCGCCGCCGACGACGACGAGGTCTCCTCCGGTTGGAGCAGCAGCAGCAGCAGCCTACCATTTCCAGGAAGAGTACTGCTCCTCTCCGGCGGACTACGCCGGCGGCGGAGGCGACTTGCTGGCGGCGCTGTCGGAGGACAACCGGCAGCTGCGGCGGCGCAACTCGCTGCTGCTGTCGGAGCTGGCGCACATGAGGAAGCTCTACAACGACATCATCTACTTCCTGCAGAACCACGTGGAGCCAGTGGCGCCGCCGCCGCTGGCGGCCGCCACCAGCTGCAGGCTGGTGGAGCTCGGCCCGTCGACGACCGAACGCCGCCGTAGCGCCGCCTCGCCGTCCGGTGACAACGACGACGACGCGGCGGTGCGGCTGTTCGGCGTCCGGCTGGACGACGACCATGGCAAGAAGAGGAGGGTGCAGCTGGTGCAGGAAGACGAAGGAGACGAGCAGGGAAGCGAGGGGTAGCTTAGCTAGCTAGCTAAACTTAGGTCACTGTAGCACACTAGCACGTACTCCTACGTAGCTTGAATGCTTAATTGTAGTGTACATAGTGAGAGGTACGTTTGTGAGAGGTACGTTTGTACGTACGTACGTAGCTGCAGCTGTATAGCCTACCCAGGGTAGCTAGATAGCAGGCATTTTATGTGGCTCAGTTAATTGTTTTTGTTTGATCTGATATGTACGTAGGAATGCATGAGAGTGTAGTAGTAGGCCGGTCCTAGTTTGTTTGTTAGTAATTTTTGTTATTAATTAGAGATAGTCCATCAGTCCTGATTATTGATCTGCAAGAACTAGCCAGTTGTAACTTGATTGTTTTTCTCCAAGGAGCATGATCGAGTTAAGATTATTCGAGGGTGGTAGTCGATAGCTAGTTAGAGCAAGAAGGTTTTCTTGTCGAACTTTCGTTTTTCTTTTAAGATTTTTAGCTAGCCAGAGGAAATTGTGTAAACTAGGAAGAATGTGAGTCGATTCTCTTTACATGCATCAGTCAATATTGTTTTCTTGTTTATTGACGGACGAATTAACATTGTAAGTGCTATGGTAGGTTTACAGGCTATTTGGTTGGCTCTCAAAGGTTGCCATGCCAAATCTTAAGCATGTCACAATTTGTTAGTATATTGTTTGGTTGGTTATCACACTTATATTATGTCTCACTTCGCTAGTCATTAGGTCTATGCATCATAGACTCAAATTATTACTAAACTTAGCCACACTGGCTAACAAATTGTGTCTCACTTTGTGTGACATGACACACTTGTGAGAAAGTAAGGTGCGGTAAATTTAGCCATCAACCAAACAACTCCTAAGAATTCATTATTCTAGTCTTCTTGAATCTACAAAATTGAACGCATATAGAGTTGGAATTTCCTTGCTATCAAATTTCACTGCTTACCTTACATCAAATTAAAAGACACAGGTAACCAGACAGCTGATTGCAGTCTTGCAGACAGTTTAATTTTTTTACTAGATGGAACTGCACTACTTCAGAGTGCAGACAGTTGATAAAAAAGCCTCGAAGAAGCTACTCCCTCCGCTACATAAAAAAAATAAAATAAATTTAGAACAGAATGTAACTAGGTTAGTATTTTACGGAACGGAGAGAGTACTGCCGTCGACCGGGCTATCATAGAAGGATTAATTGGAACCATGCCATTGCAACTTCAGCTATTTGAAAATATGCCATTACAATTCACGGGGGCTGCAATAAGGAAGAAAAGGCCGGTTTGCACAATTAAGAAAAATCATCATTAAAGTAGTATCGATCGACTAATTATTATCCCCAGAACTGAACCTCGAGGTGCCAGTTGATTGTTATACATGAATATACAGAGAATGCAAAATGGGATATATATGTATATGCATTCTGCTACAAACAAAATTCCTCCTATAACCTACTCTCTAACTAATTGTGAAAAGAATGAAGAAACAATTTCACACCTCTCCCATACGAACACATGTGCGTATATATATATGTATGAACAAAACGTGCTGCAGTGCACAATGCCGGGTGGTCAGATAACCAGCTATTATCAATCATCTGTATAGACTGGTATTTGCCAAACTTTGGTGTTCTTCTTTGGATCATCACAGAGGGTGAGATCATTGTCAAATTCTTTCATTGTCTTCACGAATGTCTTTGCTCCTCGCATCATTAATCTCTCCACCATGAATAGCTGGTAATTGTTCTCAATTACTGGCTCCAATATGCTACTAAAGTTGGACGAGTATGCTAATTTGTACCTGAATGGCCACCATAAGAAACAGACTTAATAAGCATATCCACATGCTTCCTACTAAAATTACACACATAGAACTACCCTAAACCTTCTTTGCGGTAGCGCCATGAATGTATGCAGTAACACTTGTCTTTCAATGTTACTGTCCCTGTGCTGGGATACTGTGCCTATTACTGCATTTACTATGCAGCAGTAGTACTCCCTCTGGTCGGAATTTTAAATTCTTGACTAAATCTTGTTCTAAGTGTCAAATATTTACCATGGGTTGGAGTATTTGGCTACTAGCTACAGGTTACAATAGTCTTTACCTATATAGAGATATATCATATATCTATAGTGATGAAGATCAATATAGTCTTGCATATGTAGGTAAATAAATGAATTAGATTTTGTCAGCAACAGAATGAAGAGTTTATCTGGCCAGTAGAAGAAAAGAATGAAGCATTTACAGAAACAAGAGTTGTTAAATTTTCCATGCGTGTGTTATTGGTTATCGTGCTACAGAAAATAGCTTGTTTTAAAATTGCTTAACCATGAAATGTTGAGAAACTGAACACAAAAATAGATTTAAATGCCTTGGCAGCCCAGAATATGAACAAAAAGAACAAAGACAAATCCTTACTGTGTTTACATGGATATGGTTTACCATTAACTCATTAAGATGCATGCACAAAAAAATAATAACGCAAAGAAAGAATGCCAGAGATCCTCATGTGAGAAGAGCAGTAAACAAAAGAGTGCAAGTCTTACTTGTCTGACAGAGGAGAAAAGAAGCCTGGTGTTCTTTCATTTGAGGCAATGAATAGAGTCCGACCTTCGGGGATCCACTTTGCAATTCGCTTTTTGATAAACTCAGGTCGGGTGTCTCTATCCAGATGAGGATGAAGGCTCCGCTCAACACCAAATCTGTCTTTTCTATTTTTCAGTAGATCACCACGTCGCACATGGATAGCATCATAATCACCAAGTATTTGTTTCATCTGAAACAAAAATGTTAAAGGGATATAAATACAGGATAGCCTGCACTCATGTTACTGAACATGAGCAGACAATACTACAATAGAAGTGTTAACTAGTTGATTGAAGAATTCATAAGAACTAAAGGTGCCCTCTGCATGTACTGCATAGCTTTAAATCTGATATGACTTACAACAAGGCTACATATATTGTTTCACATATTACTTCATGACAAAGTGTAACTAATTAGGTTACCTAGTTGCTATAACTACAAGGTGCATGTGTATATTTTGGTTTATGAATGAAGAATTGAACCAACAGATTGCATAACTGAAGTGTATATCTCATTAACAGATAGGGGTAATTTGCTAGAGCTGTATATGGTAATCTAAGCTCCTATATTATTCAAAATAACTGGTTTCATCTCTATCAACGAGAGGAAGAAACATAAGTAGAGAGAACAAATATCTTGGGAATTTTACACATCCACACTTAATTCAGTGCATGGAAAACAAAGGTCAGAGGTCTTTCAAGCATATTCTTCAATCTAAAAACATTGTTGGAGTCTATAGCTCATCCTTTTGTTAAACTAGTGTTCATCAGCATTGGCAGCAAAACAGTGCAAACTTCATGTACAGAAAACTATGGAACTCATTACTCATGATTACTCTCAGGGGAATAAAATAGAAGCAGTAACCTCAAATAGTAGGAGATGATAAAATTATTTAGGATTTATTGTGGTAGTCTTGCATCACAAATTTAAACACTAGATACTACCTGAGATGTTTCAGCAATGTTTCTTTAACTGCTAAGCATGCAGGTCCAGCCAAAGTTGAACATGCAGGTCCGACCAAATTTCATTGATCAAAGGAAAAATATAGCACAGGAAAAACCATATAATGAAATACCTAAGCTTAAAGCCTACATTTAAGGATATCAGTATAAACAAATGATGCAGGAAAAAATGCCAGGAGTGGTACCTTATTTGCTGCATCCCTCAATTTTTTAGCTGGCATACTTGGCAAGAAGGTATAAGAAAGCATCACGGAACTGCGGCTTTTGCGATCCTTGCACTCCATAAACCTAAATTTCAGGGATGGTCAAGGTATGCTGCTTAAAGTTTGGGCATCAATATATAAAATGATCATAGGAGTCAACGAATAAAACTGTACATCTTATATTTATTCACTAATTCTGGCAGTATTAAAGTAGGCAATTTTTTTAATTCAAATGATAGTGGTCAAAACCAATGGTACGACAATAATCTGTGTGCTTACCAAGCAAGAGGACTTGCAGTGCGGTTTATTACGAGAGCTTTAGAATACAGGGGATTATCTTTGAGTTCAGCTCTGCCAATTCCTTGAACATGTACCATGCCTCCATCTGATTTCATACTTCTTGACATTATCTCATGCCATGTCTTGGAATTGTCCAGAATAACAGGTACTATTTTTGAGATAAGGTCTATATCATATAGAGAATCCATTGAGCAAGAATTTTCTTCCCATCTACAAATATTTGCTTCATGACTTAAATTCTGATTTAAGTAGCAAAAAAGCAACAGAAAAATGTGTGGATAAAAAGCAGAGACCTTTGCTCCGAAGTTGCATTGGTTGAATGGAGGATTCCTTTTGTGTTATGTACCGAGCTAAGGCACATTCTTGAGGGCATAACAAATATTCTAGAAAGCAATAAGACTTGTTAAAAATAATAATTTTTTAATGCCTCACATCAAACATATATGATAGCGTGCTTAGAAATGTGAAAACATAGCATGGGCCTTGTGTACTTCTGACATTACTTTAATTGTAGTTATGAATTAATTAATTAAATTAAAAATGGAAAATAATAGGAACTTGCTACAGTACATGCTGGCCTGGAATGAAGGAAGAAAAGGATAGAGAAGATATGCCCCAATATCCCTCTAATACTCATCCGTTTCCTATGCTACCATGCCTAAGGCAATGCACACTCATCAAGTACAGCAATTTGAACACAATCCACACCACTTTCATGGATCCTGAGGATGCTCAAAATATTCCTTCATGAAATACTCATTGTAGCATTGTCAGAGTAAACCATTGTATTGATTGACTACGGTTCTTCTGAATCAAGAGGCACAAACTTGAGTTATCAGCAAACATTCCTGTTTTCCAGGGAAGGGAATGTGATGTGTATTTCTAAAAATGAAAACATTGTCCACCTAAGTAGATATTCAGTTTTCAATTTTTCATGTACAATTCAGCTAGAGAAGGAAATTACAAATAGAAGGAATGAACATAAAAGACTTTCAAGGAATATTACCGACATAAAGAGCAACCAAGGAATGCTCAACACGGAACATGAATCTACATTATTCATATGAAGACATTCCAGAGCTCTGATTATAAACTCTACCGCATTCAAATGATTCAACAAGTAGAAGAACAGTACTACACTACATTGCAGAATCTTTGGACAAACCCCCTCTCCACGTCTAAATTTTCACCTTGTACTTCTTCAATTGTACCAACCCTATAGTATAGTGTCTGATGTAATGAACTATTCGAACATTTGAATTCACAAAAGTTAACTGGAATCACCCTAAAATCGACAGCACATTTGTTATCCAAATAAGGGAATGGCCATTTCTTGGGTGTGCAGGAAAGCAGAGGGGATTGTTGGGTTACCTGCCGAGGAAGAGCGCCTCCTCGAGGGCGCAGCGGAGGCTGGACTCCTGGTGGCCGAGGCCGGCGCAGGTGCCGCAGTGCTTGCCGGGGCAGTCGACGCGGCCGCCCCAGTACAGGTACTTCTTCCCGCCCTTCGCCCCCGCGGATCCCCAAGAACCGCGCAACGACGAGGTGCGGGAGGAGGAGGAGGACGAGGAGGAGAGGAGGCACAGGACGGCCAGCGCCGCCGCCGCTGCGAAGGCGGTCAGGAGGGTCCTCGCCGGCGGGAGCGGCGGCATCCTCGGCTTGCGGCCGCCGCCGCTGCCGGCCCCCGCGATCCGGGGAGGGATCGCCATGGGGGGAAGAAGTGGAGTGTACGGGAAGTTTGGAAGATGCCTACGGTTTGTGTAGAAGTACTAGTGCGGCAACAAATTTGCGCAGAAGAATTCAAATTATGAATAAATTTTAGTAAATATGAGGAACGTTGAGGGGGATGTAGCTCAGATGGTAGAGCGCTCGCTTAGCATGCGAGAGGTACGGGGATCGATACCCCGCATCTCCATTCATTTCTTTTTACACAAAAATTAGATATCCCATATCTTATTCTTTAAAAAAAATCTTTTCATTTTTAACTTTTTGCTAACTAATCATTTGCAACTATTTGATAACAAATCTTTGTTTTCTCGAAATAAAAAAATCCTTTTGATTTTTATATTTTTGCTAATAAATCATTTCTACTCTGTCTTTTTCTTTTTTAAAAAAGTATCCTTTTAATTTTAAAAAATTAGATATCTCTTATCTTATTCTTTAAAAAAAATATTTTCATTTTTAACTTTTTGCTAACTAATCATTTGCAACTATTTGATAACAAATCTTTGTTTTCTCGAAATAAAAAAAATCCTTTTGATTTTTATATTTTTGCTAATAAATCATTTCTACTCTGTCTTTTTCTTTTTTTAAAAAAAGTATCCTTTTAATTTTTAACTTTTTGCTAACAGATCATTTCTAACTTTTTGCTAACAAATTCTTTTTAACTTTTTTGCTAATAAATATTATTTTTACAAAAAGAAAAATTCTTTTAATTTTGAATTTTTTGCTAACAAATCCTTTTAACTTTTTGGAAAATAAGTCATCTGAATTCAGATTCATTTTTATTGTGAATAGAATTGATTGAGCGAGAAAGATTGAGTGAGAGAGAGAATTACACACAAGAATGTAGAGAATGAATGAGCGATCCTTTATTGATAACAATGGTTACAATATATAGGAGGGAGAGAGGCGGCAACAGAAGACGCGATGGTTACCATCGCGTCCGTTACTAGAATCGCCGTGAGGTGAGAAGAGGTGTGGGGCACGACCAACCGTCGTGTCCCAGAGTTGGTTGCTGCTCTATCCATATAGTTGGATGAGATCACCCAAATATTTCATAACACTCCCCCTTGATCGAATCCAACTTTGATCATTACTCATTTAGTGTTCCAGATATCTGTAAAGATAATCTTAGAAATAATTATAGTTAAATACATCACGTAAAACTCCTCGAAAACCCAGTGGGAAAAATAAGGAGAGAACCGTGATATATATTATTGACTATTTTAGATCTATGAGTAAAACTCATAGTTTGATCCAAAATAGTATAATGTCTACAGTTATCATTTAGTAAAAACCCCAGTGGGGAAAAGCCAAATGATAGGTCATATAAGCTTATGTTGATATTACCTCGTTAAAAACTTTGGATGAGAAAACCTAAAGAGTAAAACTCATACAAAGGAAAAAGAGTATAATATGACGAAAATAGGTTATTTTCCAGAGGAAGATAGTCCCCCTAAATCCTACAAATTTTTAAGTCGTCTCATACCAATTCCTTTGACACATTTAAAGAATGTGGAGTATGGTAGAGATTTTGTGAATAAATCAGCAAGATTATCACATGACTTAGTTTGCAAGATGTTTATCTCTCCATGTTGCTGAAGCTCATAAGGATAAAATAATTTAGGAGCAATATGCTTAGTGATGTTGCTCTTAATATAACCAGTTTCCATCTGAACAACACAAGCGGCATTATCTTCATAGATAATGGTAGGTGATTCCAATGAACCAATACCACAAGATGTTAATATGTGGTTAACCATTCTGCGAAGCCATACACATTCACGTGATGCATCATATAATGCAATTATTTCAGAATGATTTGTGGAAGTGGCTGCCAGAGTCTGTTTAGAAGACTTCCATGAAATAGCAGTTCCACCTTGTAAAAATACGAATCATGTTTGTGATCTAGCATTGCGGGGATCAGATAGATAGCCAGCATCAGTATACCCAATTAAAGTTGAATCTTGGTTCTTTTTAAAGAAAAGTCCAAGATCTCTTGTGCCATTAAGATATCGAAAGACATTCTTAACTCCAGTCCAATGGCGTTTGGTAGGAGCAGCGCTGTATCTTGCTAATAGATTTACCGAGAAAGCAATATATGGCCTCGTACTATTTGCAAGGTACATAAGTGCGCCAATAGCACTAAGATATGGAAAATCAGGACCAAGAACATCCTCTCCATCTTCCTTTGGTCTAAATGGATCTTTCTCCACGTCTAGAGATCGAACCACCATAGGGGTTTTGGAAGGATATGACTTATCCATATTAAATTTCTCCAAAATTTTCTGGGTATATGCACTTTGGTGCACAAGGATTCCAGAAGGTAAATGCTCAAGTTGTAGACCTAAGAAAAATTTGGTTTGACCCAAATCCTTCATCTCAAATTCCGTCTTTAAATGATGACGTGCTTCATTAATATCTTGTGTATTGCCAATGATGTTGAGATCATCGACATATACCGAGATAATACAAAATCCTGTGGGGGACTTTTTGATAAAGACGCGCGGGCAATCATCATTTTTAGTGTATCCCTTTAGTGAAAGGAATTCACTTAATCGGTTGTACTACATCCTGCCCGATTGTTTTAAGCCATAAAGTGACTTCTGCAACTTAACACAATACATGTTACGATTTACCTTCTGATTCGGGATGTCGATTCCGTCAGGAACCTTCATGTAAATATCAGAATCAAGTGACTCATAAAGATATGCTGTCACTACGTCCATCAACTGCATAAATAGACGATTTTGTACTGCCAATGATATTAAATATCGGAAAGTTATACCACTCATAACTGGAGAGTAAGTTTCGTTGAAATCAACGCCAGGTTTTTGCGTAAAACCTTGTGCTACAAGCCTTGCTTTATATCTCACCACCTCGTTGTTTTCGTTCCGTTTCCGGACGAAAACCCATTTGTATCCCACAGGAAAGATACCACGAGGAGTAGGCATTACAGCCGAGAATACATCTCTTTTGTAAAGCAAGGCTAATTCTGCGTCAATTGCGTCCTTCCATTTGTTCCAGTCAGAGCGCTTTTGGCACTCTTTTATAGACCTAGGTTCTGGATCAACTTGGAGGCACTCAGCAATTTGTTCAGAAAAATTAGTGTCGACAATTGTTGCTCTTCTATCAAAAGATTCTCCAGTTTCAGAGTAATTGATGGCAATTTCATCAACCCTTATAGACTCATTATGATCTCCCGAAACAATGTGTCTATGGTCTTCCGAATTCCTAGTCTCAGCATTGTGCACCACCGAGCTAGGTTGCAGACTATCATGATCTGCTTGATATATAGTATCAATTTGGTGTGTACCAACTAAAGGTTGGTTTGCATTTACCGTCTTTCTTTGCTTATTAGCAATTGTTTCTCGCTGAGTGGCCATACTTCTTCCTCTCTTTTTAGTGAGTGGAAGTTGAGTGGTTTTATTTGGTACCTCCACTCTTTCTGGCGCATTCTGAGCGGGAATGAAAGATTTAGTCACACCTTTATAATTGGTAAATGCATCTGGCAGGTTATTTGCAAGTCTTTGCAAATGTATAATTTTCTGAACTTGAAGTTCAGTTTCAGTAGTACGTGGGTCTGAGGCTGGAATACCCTGGGCATCCCAATCAATTTCCTGGCATTCTTTCTGGTACTTGAATTCTCCCCCTAATGCCGGGAAATGTTCCTCATCAAAGATAGAGTCAGCGAACCGGGCAGTAAATAGATCACCTGTTAAGGGTTCTAAATACTTTATGATCGACGGAGATTTGAATCCCACATAGATCCCCACTTTCCTGTGTGGGTCCATAGCGGTACGCTGTGGTGGTGAGATCGGTATGTATACAGCACATCCGAACTTACGCAAATGGGAAATACTTGGAGGATTTCCACGTACTAACTGCATCGGGGAAGTTTCATGATATGCAGTTGGTCGTAGTTGGACAAGGTCAGCAGCGTGCAGAACTGCATGACCCCAACACGACGAAGTAATTTGCAATTCATCAATAATGGTCGAGCAATAAGCTTAATTCTTTTGATCAATGATTCAGCCAAACCATTTTGTGTGTGGACATATGGAACAGAGTGCTGAACCTGAATTCCCAATGCCATACAATAATCATCGAAAGCATGAGATGTAAATTCGGCAGCGTTGTCCATACGGATTGATTGAATCCTATGTTCAGGGTAATTTGCCTTTAGCCTTATAATTTGTGACATTAATTTGGCAAAGGCATGGTTTCGTGTCGATAGAAGACACACATGAGACCATCTAGTAGATGCGTCAATCAAAACCATAAAGTACCTGAACGGTCCAGATCTTGGCACAATAGGGCCACAGATATCTCCTTGAATGCGTTCAAGGAATTTAAGTGGTCCGGCTCTAATTTTGAGATAAGATGGTCTCAAAATTAGTTTCCCAGTAGCACATGCAGTGCATACGAAATCAAAGGATTTGGGAAATTTGTCAATGATCAAATGATGACCAATAAAGTTGCCAATAATTTTTCTCATCATCCCGATACCGGGGTGCCCAAGTCGATCGTGGAATGCATCAACATTTTGAAAAATTACTTTGTACGCAACATGTGCAATGGGCTTAATGTATGTATAGTACAATCCCGATGTGAGAGATGGAATTTTCTCGCAAATGCGTTTGCCATATCCGTTTTATTTGGTTAAGAGAAGAAATTCTTCTCGATTATCCATATGGGTTTCAATGTGAAACCCATTCTGACGGATATCTCTATAACTTAGTAGGGTACGGGTTAAATCAGGATACAATAAAGCATCCTCGATTGTAATTTGTGTACCCATTGGGAGTGTAATAATTGCTCTTCCTGAGCCAACTATCATAGTATCGCGCCCAGCGATAGTCAAAACTTTGCCTTCTCTCTTTTTGAGAGTTTGAAAGTATTTGATCTCCCTAAGTATAGAGTTTGTGGTACCACTGTCCACAAGACATAATTCCTCTCCAATCAGAGCGATATACATAGACATCTATAATGAAAGAAGAATTGCTTGATTAAGAATTCTTTATCCAATATATATACATACATACAATAATTAAAACATCAAATACATAGTATGACGTTTACATATGTTAATAGTACATACTCTAATGACTAGCAAGCCATACAACCTTGCAATATAAGGGAGTTCGTACTTATCTACTTATTACAACCAATATTGTTTGGCAAACTTATAGGATATCAATATACTGTTTCAAGCACACTGAGATAAGAGCAGCTTCATCTCCAAGTGGGACGCACCGAGATCATTGCAAATCTCCAAGTGGGTCTGTTGAGCAGTATTCGATGAACATATCGTCCATCGCAGAGAGTGGAGAGACATCTTCTGGGAGAACATTGGGGTTGCTCTCTGGTTCAACAGGAGCCTGGTGAGAACTTGCAACCTCAGGGCGCTCTTCATGTGTAAGATTGAAGTGGGCTTCAAATCTTGGGTTCTCAGAAGATTTTTTGTCCTTGAGGGATTTTTGGTACAAGAGAACAAGATGTTTCGGGATGCGGCAGTCTTTAGCGATATGAGTGTCAGATCCACACCTGTTGAAGAATGCTTGTTGCCATTGCTACGAGGTTGTGGTGCCTTACCCTTCCCTTTTCCTTTCTTTCGACTCTTGAATTTGCGCCTGTTGTTGTTGCGTTTGCGCTTTCCAGTCAGATTCTTAGGATTATTCGAAGAATTTCCCTTGAATCCTTTCTTATTCTCAGCATTATTCTGTACATTGAAGTGCACCTCAGGCAGTGGAGCAGAGCTCGGTGGGCGCTGTTGGGCATTCTTTAAAGAAAGCTCATGGTGTCTTTCTGCCTGAGTCAATGTATGTATAAGCAGAGAATGTTTCTAGAAATTGTTAGCGCGATACTGTTGAGTCAGTATCCTGTCCTCTGGAAGCATAGTTGATAGAGTTTTCTCTATCTTTTCTGCCTCCGTTGGCTCTTGTTCGCAAAACTTCAACCTGGAACAAATGTTATGAACAGCATGGTTGTATTCTGCCACAGTTTTAAAGTCCTGTAGGCGTAAATGAACCCACTCATAATTAGTCTCAGGCCAAATGAGTTCCTTTTGTTGATCATAACGCTCTTTTAGAGCTTTCCAAAGGTTGAGAGGGCTCGTCTCTAACATGTATTCATGTTTGAAATCCTTGTGAATGTAGAGTCTCAAAAGAAAAAAGGGTTGTATTGAGCTTCCTGGGCTCAATTGCTGGGTCCCCATCATTGGGTTCCTCAATTGTATTTAAAATCCCCCGAGAGGCAAAATTGATTTTGATATCAGAAGCCCAGATGGGATAGTTAGTCCCATCGAGGGCGAGTTCGTCGAACTCTTTTGTTGCCATGTCCCTACAATCATGGTTAACATTATCAATTTACATAGGTAAATTAATAAAAACATGATATTGTGGTTATAATCTCAATGCGAAATGTAAGACTTCATATTCTGTAATGTTTCGAAAGATGTAGGTTATAGACCTGACAATTTGAGTTAGAGTTCGAAATTAGGTGGCACAATGTGGATAATCTCCAAGTAATTAAATAGTGGAGTAGATCTCTTAATAGTGGGCAAGTTATACTTGTTGCCTAAAACACGGTCTCCAGGCAAATATATTCTGGTGAATATACCGTAGCTAATGTTTAGGACTCCACTACCTTGTGTTCAACCAAATTTCAAATAATCTCATTTCTCAAAACATATTCTTGGAAAAGAACACATGTGGGTAATCATCGTGAGATGTAGACCTCTGTGAGATGGGCGAGGTGCTCGCTGCCTAAGTTATGACCAGTGCGGCCAATTTCTAGGGCTCCATCAGGTAATCATCTCAAAATGTAGACCACTTTATGATGGGCGAGATACTCGCTGCCTAAGTTATGGTCGATATGACCAAAGTATAGGACTCCATCGACATGTGATTAATTTCCAAGTCAAAGTGTGAAGTGGAACATGCATTAAATCCTCCATTAATTATGTTGTACATAATTAAGAGAATTTGCTAAATCAAAATACAAAATTTATAGAATTTTGTAAATTAATAAAGCGAGAAAGTAGAGCGTGTCTTGAAATAATATGCAAAAGGCATGTTATTAAGATAACAAATAAATTTAGTGAAACAGGGTATTTAAATAAACACCTATGTTAATAAACACATAACATCAGTGGTCTATAGGACCATTACATAATTGTTTGTACAACTGATGAACTGCTTCGACTAAATTACATAAAACATAGGGACTAAAATGTAATTGTTGCTGAAAATAAAAACTAAAACTAAATTTAAATGGTAAATTGGGTGGTGGGCCGAAATCTAAAGGATTCGGCCCACCACCCTGCGGCATTGGGCCGGCAAACAAGGGGAAGCGGGGGCGCTAGGGCGCGGCCCATTAGGCCCGACAGCAAAAGGGCACGGGGGAGGGGGGGGGCGTCGGGAGGGAGTTAGGTGTTGACGTGAAAATCGAACACATCGGCCTGGGAGATCTGCTTAGCTCCTGTGCAGGTCCAAATCTTGATGAGATGCGGGCGTGCCAGTCAGTTTGATCCTGCAATTGACAAGATATGCAAATAGTAGATAAAACAGCCGATCGGCTGACAAGCCGATGGAGTAGTTCCAGCCGATAGCCGATAATAGCCGATGCCGATACCAGCCGATAGCAATAGGGTTTAAGCAATCGGCTATATGTCCAATGTAGATAATGATATAAAGGCAATCGGCTGATGACGATGTAATGAAATAATAATATAATCCAGTATAAACCAATTGGCTAGCAATATGATATAATAGAACATCGATCCGAAGGTTAAAGCACACATCGGCTGGAGGTCCGATGTCATGAAATCCACAAGATTAGATTAAACAGTGAAACCTTTGTTGTCATCGGCTAAATCTAGCTTATATGTATATGCAATCCTTATGAGCTGATGCAATGTCCAGATAACTCACCGGCTGAAACCCCGATGAAACCCTTATTGGCAATCAAGAAGCAGGCTAGAGATTATGGTTCTAAGCACGACTTAGTAGATCAAACTTAACTGATGCAGCCCTAAGTATGAAAAGAAACATACTATCTAAACAATCAAACCGTTGATTGAGTTTTCAGGGTGATAGATGTCTAAGCTAATCTAATCTAGCAACACGATTTAGCCGATCCCGGCAGAAACCCTAAAACAAGAAGCGGCCGATAGAGCTAAATTGATATGCTAAGACTGGATTAACAGAGACATATGATAAATAGGTAGGCAAATATATCATCCAAACCAGAGTAATCCAAGAGGTCGAATGTCCTGATGCAGCCTTGAACGACGCCGACGTAGATGAGACAATTGCCTGGGCCGATGGAACATTGGACTTATCCCTTCACCGGAGATTGAACACCGATGCAGCCCCGCATCAAGTGCCAAGTCCCGCCGGACGATAAAATAAAGTAGAAAAGGTAAAAGGTGGCGATGTGCCGAATTGTATTGATCGTGAAGATAGATTACATAGACCCCGGGTGTACATATTTATACTCATGGGTTGATACAAGTCCTTGTCGGACAAGAAAGAAACTTTCCTAAAGATAAAAGGAAAAGATAAAGTCCTTATAGGACACTAAACACACTTTCCAAAAGATAAAAGGAAACTAACAAACTATTCCTAATTAATAGATAACTTGCCATGCCGCGTTCTTTTTGAACTCGGTCTCTTTTGGATAAGCTTCCTTTAGCAGATCAATTTCCTTAACCGAATATAGCAAGAATCTGACAACTGACGACTTGACTACTCTCATCGGCTAATCTCAGAACTTTGAAGCCGATGCTGACTCTAAGCCGATGACTACTCCAGGCTTACCAAATTTCACTGTTAACATTAGGGTTAGAACCCTAACCGCCCCCCGCGGGATTTCCGCCGCCGTGGGGCACGCCGCCGTCGCCGCCATTGGGAGCGCGGCTGACACCACCGAGGTACGCTGCTGATGTCGCCGTTGGGGGCGCCGCCGCCGCAACGAGATGTGTCGCCGCCGCTGCCTCCATTTCCACCGCCGCCACACGCCGCCACCTTCCTTCAGCCACAGTTACCGCCTGCATCCACCATCCGCCGTCCACCGCCAGCACCATCCACCATCAACTGCCGCCTCGGTCGCCCCTCCGTCCGCCGGCGGTTGGCCGGCCGGATTAGGCCGACTGTTCCCGATCCTCGTCGGAGTCGGAAACCGGTCGAGCCCGGACGCCATTCCCCGGCACCCCGTTAGGGAGTGTACGGTTAGGAGAGCCATGGGGAACGGCGATGAAGGTGTGGCGGAGGCCGGGACGGCGAGCAGCGGCTTCACCGGCGTGACGACGAGACGAAGACGGATTGAAGAAGGCCGGCTCCCCCATGCGCGCAGCCAGGGTACCGGTCCGGCCGGACTCCGGTGGCGCGGGCGTGGGGGAACGGCGTCGGCGTTGGCTTGGTGTCGGTGGAGGTGGTGGAGGAGCGGTTGATGGTGGCGGCAGCGACTCCATTTCCGGGGGAAGATCGCATGGTTTGCCGGGCAATGTCACCACTACAGTCCAACCGTGGTAGGCGCAGTACTGCACCCCCTGCACAAGGATCCGGCGAGGTTCTTCGGCAACCGGAGGTGGAGGAGAAGGCGCGACAGGGACGGGCGGGGGAACCACAACCGGAGTTGCAGTCACACGGTGGCGAGGGTAGTGGCGGCGTCCACCAACCCTAGCCCTGCCTCCGCGGGATCCCCGACGCGTACTCCTCATCGGTCGGCGAAGAAGATGGCGGAGCCGGCGTGCGCGCTGATGGCGAGGGAGGCCGAGAACGGCATCCATGATCCAATGAAAGGTAGGCATCGTACCTTCTCTGATAATTCTTATGTTCGCTTTTCTGTTAGATCAAAAGCGATGTTCCTTCCTTCTTTCACTTCGCGATCTCCTTCGCGAGAGCGAAAGTGCTGATAACGTATTGTGAATAGAATTGATTGAGCGAGAGAGATTGAGTGAGAGAGAATTGCACACAAGAATATAGATAATGAATGAGCCATCCTTTATTGATAACAATGTTTACAATATATAGGAGGGAGAGAGGCGGCAACAGAAGACGCGATGGTTACCATCACGTCCGTTACTAGAATCGCATGCATGAGGCACGTTGGATCAGATAAGATAAAAAAACGGGCGATGAAAAAAAAAGATGGGTTTAGACAGCGACTGAAGGTGCGTGGGATCAAATAATATAAGGAAAAACCGGACTAACGGAAAAAAATGGCGATGAAGAAAAACCGGATGGATGAAAAAAAATATACGGACGAATAAAATGGCGATGAAAAAAAAGGAAAGACGAAAAAAACTGAATGGATGAAAAAAAACGAACGGACGAAAATAACCAACAGGAAGTCTTTCTGATTTTTTATTAGGTATATAGATATAAGGTATGTTCAGATTGTAGCCAAAATAAACCTTGCCAAATTTTAGCAATACCAAAATTTTGGCAATTTGGTAATATTGCCAAGTTTTGGCATGATTTCTTATTTATTTACCAGAGTTTTGTAAGAAACTAAATGGATGCAAATATTTAATAACTTTGCTAAAAAAAGCATGGTTTAAAATGGCATCAATCTGAACAAGAACAAGCTCGTAGATTTTTCCAGCTTGTGCATTGTGCTGCTCCTCCCTTTTGTGTGAAAGTCAGAATTCAAGTATTGTGGCTATTGTCCTTGTTGGTGTGTTGTGTGAAATATGTTCTATTTATTCAGGCAAGATCATTACAAGTAGAGGAAGATTCTACTTGCAATTAAGATGCGGGCGGCGACGAGGCGACCATGGATTCGCCGGCGCCGGCAGCGAGTCCTGCGCAGGTTCACCGGAGGGGGCGGCGTTGGATCTTGGCACGCTCGATCGGACCGGATTCAGTGCTGCTCGAGCTCGACTGCTCCTCCCATCGATGTAACTCTCTCACTTTCTTCTCTCTAGAATGAATCCGAGTGCTCCTCCCTCCGTATTTGATTCCAAGTTTTCGACTACTAGTTTTCTCATCCATCACTCTACTTGCTACTCCATCCGTTTCAGGTTATAAGATGTTTTTATTTGTTCAAAGTCAAACTACTCTAAGTTTGACTAAGTTTATAAATAAATATAGTAATATTTATAATACTAAATTATTTTTATCAAATCAATAATTAAATATATTTTTATAATAAATTTGTCTTTGATTGAAAATGTTACTATTTTATTCTACAAATTTGGTCTAATTTAAAGTAGTTTTGACTTTACTAAAGTTAAAACGTCTTATAACCTGAAACGGAGGAGGTAGTAGTACTAATCGTTTTCGGATTATTCCTAGTGCCATCCATACCTTCTCTAAATTAATCCGATTAGAGCGCATGTTATAAATTTAATACGTACGCTTGCTTCATCTTCTTCTTCACCATCCATGGACTTGAAGAAGGCCAACAACAACAGCAACAAGAGGCAGCGCAAGAGCACCACCACCACCACCAGCGTCGTCGGGCCCGACAATGGAGGGCTTCCGCCACGGCGCAGCAGCCGTATCGCGGAGAGGAAGAACGTCGTCAAGAGGGCTCGCCACCGCCACGACGGCGAGCAGCCGGCAACAAGCCGCTGCAGCCAGCTCTCCGGCGAGATGCCAGATGAGATGGTGCTCGAGGTGCTCGCCCGCCTGCCGGCCATGGCGCGCCGCCATCTGCGCGCCCTCCTTCGTCGCCGCTCACCTCCGCCGCTCCGCCGCCAGGCACCGCTGGGAGCCGACCCTCCTCATCGCGCCGCAGCTGCTCGACGACGCCGAGCGCGACATCATATGGCCGACCAACTTCTCCGACACCATCCGCCTCTACCAATGGCGGCGGCGGCGCAACGGACAGACGGAGGAGGAGCAGGTCGGTGCCGGTGCCGGTGCCAGCCTAATCTTCAGGAGAAGCTTCCATGGCGAGTTCAGGTCGGTGTTCCAGCTCAGCCATTGCAATGGCCTCGTGCTGGTGCCCACCGACACCACCTCCTACGTCGTCAATCCGGCCACCAGGAGCGCCATTGCTCTCCCCGAAAGCCGCCGCCGCCGCCGCCGCCGCCGCGCACTTCCCCAGGCGACCGGGTTCGGCCATGACCCTCACACGGGCACGTACAAGGTCGCCCGCTGCTTCGTCCGCTCCGGCGACGGCGTGGTGCCGGAATCCACCACCACCGGGATGGAGCTCTGCACCATCGGCGGCAATGGCGGCGTCTCCGTCGGTTCTTGCTGGAGGGAGATCGTCGCCGACACGCCCTACCCCGTCCTCGTCTGGCACACCGCCACCTTCTTCAGGGGCGCCCTCTTCTTCACCACCTGCCACGACACGGCGGCGCGGCCGCCGCAGGAGAGCCGGCTGCTGCGCCTCTGCCTGCGAGACGAGACGTTCAGCGTCGTCGCGCCGCCGCCGCCATGCCGGCCGCCGTTCCTCCACGAGGCCTTCCACCTGAGCGAGCTCAACGGTGTACTGTGCCTGGCCCACGCCGCCGGCTCCGGCGACGAGGGGACGTCGACCTCGTCGTCGGTGGTGATCTGGATGACGGAGGACGGCGTGAGCCCGCGGTGGAGCAAGCGGTGCGTGTTCACGTCGACGAGCATGTTCATCCCGATCGCGCCGTTTCATCATGGCGGCGGCGGAGGCGGCGGGGTGATCGGCAAGAGAGGTGATCTCTTGTTCTTCCTCGGCGACGATGACGACGGAGAAGACGGGAGCAGAATCGGAGAGGGGAAGGAGGAGGAAAAGCAGGTGGTTTGCTTGAATGGCATGACGTACCATGATGATGAACAGGGCAGGCACACCGTGGTAGTAGGGAGTTCTTGGGAGAATCTACATTACTACAAACTGATCCCCTACACGGAGAGTCTTGTTCCCATATAATAAAACTTAAATTAACCGCACCTTCCGTCTCGAAAAGAATCACCTTCTTCAGGAGATGTATCTGAATATGTATTCGTCCGGATTCATTTTCAAAAAGTTGGTTTTTTATTTGATGGAGGGAGTAAGCTTGGGTGATGGAGGGAGTAAGCTTAGATGCATCTTAAATTAACCACTTGGTTTTTTATCAAGTGGTGATGTGTTGGGTGTTTTGTTGTCGTCTGGAATATATATTTCTAAGCAACATCATTATGTATTTTTTTTCTTAGTTTGTCCAGCTTGTACATTGTGCTGCTCCTCCATTTTGTGTGAATGTCAGAATTTATGTTTTGCCCTTGTTGGCGTGTTGTGTGAACTATGTACGTATTTATTCAGGCAAGATCATTACGAGTAGAGGAAAATTCTACCGGCAATTAAGTTGTTTTTCCAGCTTATAAAATTGTGCTGCTCCTCCGTTTTGTGTGGAAAGTAAGAATATATATGTATTACTCTTGTTGTCTGAAATATGTATGATCAGGGAAGGTTTGGAAGTTTTCAGATTCTACTGGCAATTAAGCTGCTGCATAATACTACCAACAACATTATACTGGAAACTTGGAAGGAATTAGAGGGCCAGGTCAGTATGTAATAAAAAGCCATTTGCGCCCCATTTCTGTGTGCCATTCACTGGGATGAAAACCGTACCGGTACGTTTGTCATTACCGATTGTTTCTGATCGTCTTGAATTGAAGTTGATGCCACTAAATAGTTAATTCATAAATATAAAAAATTCCTAACCATACTGATATTGTTTATGTAAAAAAAAATTGATATCGTTTTCAGCCGTTTTCATCACATCGATGTACAGCCAATGAGCCAAACTGTTGCAAATAAACACGAGTAAATTTCAATAAGAAAAAAAAACTCAAGAAATATCTACGAATATGGTACTGATACCACCTCACTTCTCAATTTCAGTCCAATCACGACATTCACAGATCGGCGAAGATCAAACGCACACAGTTACACCAATCGAAATTAAACCATGTTTCACTTTCTTAGCACCTCATTTTTCCTGTTTCCTAAACTCATCTGTACATTCACCTCTAAACAAACCTGAATACAAACACAACATCAATCATCTGGTAAGAGAAGGCGAAATTCGCGGGCCTGACAGGAGAGCTTTTTCACTTGTTACACTAGGACAGCTTTGTTAATCTTTGTACTGGTTCCATGCCGCTTCTCCAGACAGCCAGAGATTAGTTTAGTCATCACACTTTTGCCTTGGTTGATGTAAGAAAATAAGTTATTATCTCAGGTTTTTGGGATGGTACGCGAAGAAACTCCATGCAATAGTTTCATGAACCCAAGGAAGCTGAGTTTTCCATCAGGATGTCTGATCCAATCTTGGAGAACAACATGTAGGGGAACCGAAGGACCCAATCCAAGTTCCTGAAAATAGTATATCATCACCTGTGAGAAACATTTCATCGTGCCCAACCCCAAGCTAATTTAGTGTTAGGGATCATATACCGATGCGAGCTCGTCGATCACAATTGGTCGGTTACCCTCCTTATCAAAGAACTCGTACGCTTGCCGGGCATGTTGTTCCCAGGTTTCCAAACCTTCCATCTGGTAAACACTGATGGCAGCAGCAGAAAACTCTTCAAAATCCAACTTTCTGTACTGAATATTGGATATCTGGCATCATTGATAGGGTAAGTGATTACACAACTGCAGGTGCTACTTTGAAAAGTAGAGAGAAAAAGGACTTTAGGCTTACTGTGTTAACAAAGTCAACCACCCTAGAATCCTTCATTGCATTTGTGGAGTTCTTCATCAAGGCCTGGAGGTTTAGCGTACTTTAGCAATCTCATAGCAGACTAGTTATTTAGTCTAAATGGTAAAATAACTCACCGTCTTCAAATTTTGCAAAGTAATAAGATCGCTCTTGTTTGGGCCTATCAATTCAAACTGTTCTCTTAGGTAATAGATTTGATCTGTTGTCAATGTCTTGGCAAGGGCCTGCAGAACACAAACAGCTACTTAGTAGTAGTTTTTAAAGTGAGCACAGCACTATTATCAGCAACAAGATATTCCATGGTAAATGCACACAGGAAATGTGAGATCATAATATGGGAGAAAATATAGCATCCTTAGGATTTTTCTAAGATCACCTTATTATATTACTCATTCAATCAGATTTGCATGATATATGACAAAATAATGGGCAAAGTGCAATAATGCTCTACACATGGTTAGCGATACATACTATTCTGAAGAAAGAATGATAAGAACATTAAAACAACGTCATTTGCTATGCAAAGTTGATTTTACCACTAAATTACCCTCTAAAAAGCGATGCAGCATAATTTATATAAATGACATTGTTCCACATTAATTTGGGGCAATAAAGATAAATATCATTAGTAGAGGGCAAACCAATACACCCTAAAAGAAATATTACCCTCAATGCAGCTCTCCGTAAAGAAGATGAACTTATGTAAGCCCTCATAAGCCTATAAATTATCATGTCCAAAGGAAGCTTCACTTCTTCAGTACCACGAATCCATGGATGACCTTAAATGTGTAGAACAAAAAAGCATTCCTCATCTGCAAAGTTGACTGGTAGTACAGTGTAAACTGAAGATAATTATGGTACTCACAGAGGGCTTGTGCAGCAGTCATCCTCTTGCGGTAATCTTTATTGAGCAGCCTCCTTACAAAGTCTTTTGCTTCAGCAGAGAGGGTTGGCCATGGGGCTTCCTCAAAACTAGGGTCTGCTTTCAGCACAGCTCGGAATATTCCTGACTCAGTACGTGCCCAGAAAGGACGGCTGCCACAAAGCAAAATATACACTATTACTCCAATGCTCCACATATCTGCCTCAGTGCCATAAGATCGATGGAGCACTTCAGGAGCAACATAATATGCACTTCCGACAATGTCATTAAGCCTCTCATCTGCAGAATATAATGATGGTCAGATGTGCCTATAGTTAAATAGCTAAACATAAAACATTTTACTAAACAAGGTTTAAGAAAATCTGTTAGACTAACCTGGCTTTACAAAGTCAGACAAACCGAAGTCTATGACCTTCATGGCAGAGTTCTCATCCTTTGACGAGAAAAGGAAATTCTACAAGACACAAGTAGAAACACAAGCAAACATTAGCATCAGCACAAAATTGCTCTTGAAAACAATAATAGCAGTATTTGCACAACAAGATCCCGTTCTATACTCTCAATACAAATTTCAACTTCCTCGTTTTCCGTTAGCACACTTTCCAAACTATTAAACGGTGTGTTTTTTGCAAAAAAGTTCTATATAAAAGTTATTTTAAAAAGTCAAATAAATCCATTTTTCAAGTTTACAATAATTAATATTTAATTAATCATGTATTAATCTTTCTCGTTTCGCGTGCGCTGAAAAAACTCCCTCCAATGGCAGGAACGAACGAAGCCTAAGGAGAGTGAAAGGATCAAGAATGTATGCATAAGAAACTATCCGTTATAAGCTCTTACATCACTAAGCATGTTGTACGATGTAGATAACTTTCCCACAGCCTTGATTTTTCATAGGCACCCAACTGAATGAAAATTAAATGGTACAAAAGAGAAATATCTAAACAATATCTGAATTGCTTGAATCAAACTTACCTCTGGTTTCAGATCCCGATGAACAACACCCTGAAGATGACAAAATGAAGCAACACTTAGGATTTGGCGCATAACAACCTTTGCATCTTCCTCAGAATATTTTCCACCTCTGCAAAGAAAAATGTATGCAGTTATATTCAGATTTCAGAATCCTAGTACAATTAATGAAGCGATTGTTCTAAACAATGCTGGTATCAGAAAATGATATAACTGTAAGTACCTAGCCAAAATCCTGTCCAGCAGTTCACCTCCTTTGCATAACCTAAATCAAGGGAAAAAATTCCAGTGAGTTGAAAATAATCAATTGACGGAAGTATTTCAGGTATCACAACACCCTATTTCAAGGAGATTATCACAGTTGAATTCTGGGACATTTTACTACACAAAAAAATGATACACATTTGAATTCAGTTGAAAGCTTTCTTTATGGATATAGAGTAGCTAGGAAAAAGTTGAAAGCTTTCTTTATGGATATAGTGTTTCTGCCTATATTTGTTTGTGGGAGCTTTATAAACTGTTGCTATCTTTTTTGGACCTTAACTTGTGTACATGTTTTCCCTTTTTGTATTCCTGTTTACTTTGTAATCAGAAGGGTCCTCCCCTAATATTCTTGTTTAAAATAGTGCACACTTTATTTGTATATACTAAGAAATAGTTTATGACTTATGAGGCCAGGCCCTTAAAATCGTCTACAGTGAAAGGGATTATAACCTCTTAATCTTTTAAACATGTACCATATTAGAAAGAAACTTTAATAGCAATTAATGAGTAAAATGCTTCACTGATGAAGCTAACAATCAGAATTGATTGTACAAAACACAATTTCCATAAAAAGTAAATTGTGATTGAGCCAAGTTTGAGAATTATTTACAGATTATGACTGGCACTGGCTACAAAAGCATCCAAGTCTCATATGAGTATGGTCAGCGCCAGCCAATCAAGCCAGCTCCTAAACACATGTATCTAAAAAATGAAATGTCATGTGATCATGTCTGCGCGCGACTGATATCTAACCTAAACATGATAGAGAAAATTTATTGCATCAATATGTCATTTTTTATTTCCTTCCCAAAATGACTGATACCAAATGGCGAAATGAAAACACATGCTAGCATGTCATGTTCGCTTGAGACCAAGTTTGTCATAAAAAAACAACCAACAATTGTTATTCGTGTTAACCTACAGAAGAATTAGTATGTGTGTTGTGTGTTCTGTTTATTTAGCATAAGAATATCAAAACTTTAGTCATTACTTATAACTTTCAGCAGATCAGTAGGTTAAACTGAAGAATGGAAAAACTATGAACTTACTCCATAACTATATATACATTTTCTTCATCCTCATAAGCATCATAAAACTGCACTAAGTTGCTGTGCCCTGCCAAAGAACTCAATATTCTGACTTCTCTCCTGACATCTTCAATGGCAATAGCAGTAGTCATCTGTCGAAAGAAGTTGCTTGTGTGAGACTGGTTAGCAGTATTACTTAAATTGGACTTTCTCTTGGAAAAAAGAAAGAATTGGAGTTCCAGTGGACTCATATATATGTAACTAGATGTCAAAGGCAGCAATTTCACAGTATTATTAATCAAATTACACAACAATAAGATTAAAAATAATTGTTTATTACACACAACAATGGAAAATCTATATCATACTACTCATATAAATACATGTGTTAGCCAATTAGTCAGGTGATTACTGCATCATTGGATAAGAATTTGCCAATCAGTCAGGTGATCAGGTCCAACTCCGCATTTCATGTAACAACACCACGTCAATGTGGTTTCAGCCAAGCAATAAGAGACTAGATAGCACAGCAAATGTTGGGTAGTTCATCAACCAACTGTTGCACGCATGGGCCTTGGCTCTAGGGCCTGGAAGTAGCATTGCACCAAGGATGCTTATCCACAAGCAGAAATACAAGCATACTCTGAGCGCAGCCAACAATTCTATATATTAACATTGCACCGCACAGCACAAAGCATAGAGTAACACATCAATTACAGATACCCAAAAAAAAATGTCGTGGGATTAGTGTTGGCAATGCACAGTTACATAACAACAGACAATGATATGCACAACAATATAACAGGCGTAATAAAAGACATGCATTTCTAATCAATATAATCTATAATTGCTTGTTTTATGTATCATTTAACATTATCAAGGAGAGTAAACATCAAAAGGAGAAGAGCAACAAGAGACAGCACTACAGGAGGATATCTAGACTAGATCGATAAGGAAAACCAGCATCACTGATATCCAAAAAGTGATAGATAACAGCATAAATACATGAAATACAGTCAACAATATTTTTTTAACATGCAAAAGGTAGGGAGACCCTAACTTAAAGCATTATATTAATTGTAAGTCAAGACTCTGAACATGTTGTATAAACAACAAGATGATGATCGATGTATAGAAAGGCAACAACTATAAGTATATGATAGTAGTTAGACACCTCCCACCAAAAGACATAGGAAGGTCTACAACTACAACAGTGTTGAAACTTGAAAGTTATGGTAGAAGGGGCAAAGTACTTCAATAGAACTAATAGAACGCTGTTTCGCAGCTAATAACAATACAGGCTGGAATTGCGCAACACCACAACAATTCTTTGACTTTGACTCAGGGATTTAATAGTTCTCTATGACTAAACAGCCAATGAAATATAAGATGATAAAAATGTTAATACTACCAGAGCTCAAGGAGACAATGACGCCATTTGGCTCACTTGAAGCAAATATGCTACACAAGCTTTTCACATACGGAGAACTTGCACATTATGGAGAAACAGATTCCATCATTTTGAAACCAATGCTGTAAAGCACCAAGCAAGCTTCAATGGAGCAACATTGCCCCTCCGCAAATTACCAAACAAGAAACACCCGAAATGGAGACGTGATTTTTCTCATCTATCTGTCCTTTGTAAGCGTTGAGTGAAGCAACTAACTTGTTCATCAAAGTATTAATGGCCAGAACAAATCCTCATGGAAGCATTTAGTAAACCTACTTCGTAATGTCTCTCTTTCTCCCACCTAATATGATATATTTAGCAATTGAGCTAAAAAAACACAAGCATGGCAACTGAACCAAATGAGGTCAAGAAGTAACTCTGTTGAATCCACACACAATGATGCTTTGAACATAAAATTGAAAACATCAACCCAAAGTAAGTCTAGCATTAAACAATACATTCAAGCACAAATATAATATAAATTCAATCAGGTGTAAACGCTAAGCAATGCAGGAGAAGATTTTAAGTGTATTAATTAATTAAATCCAAGCGAGGAAAATAAACATGAAAATTGAGTCAAAACCTCAGCGAAGGAGAACAAGTCGTGAACTGGATAGAAGAAGAAGAAGAAGAAGAAGAAGAAGAAGAAGGGGATTGGATTGACCTTGGCCTTGGGGATGACCTTGACGGCGACGTCGTCGCCCTTGAGCTCGCCCTTCTTGCAGGTGGCGGCGCAGGTGTAGCCGAAGTGGCCGCGGCCAACCTCGCGGCCGAGCTCGTACTTGGCGGCGAAGTGCCTGGAGAAGCCGAAGCCCTTGTCCAGCGCCACGCCGGGCTCGCCAGACTCCGGGATGGACGCCTCGTTCGGCTTCACCGAGCCGTGGCGCCGCGCCAGGAGCGCGCGGATGTGCTTCGCCGGCGACGGCGGCGGGAACGGCCGCTTGAACCCGCCGCGCGCGGGCGTCGACGCCACGCTCGAGTTCGCCGGCGAGCCCTTGTAGCTCGACGCCGGGAGCGGGCTCGGCAGGTAGAACGGGAACTTGTGCTGCTTCGGCGTCCCGGGCTTCGCCGCCGCCGCCGCCGCCGCCGCCGAAGGCGCAGGCGATGCTGGCTTCGCCGGCGCCGCCGCGGCCTCGGCTACGCGCGTCGCCCCCTCCTCCTCCTCCTCCACCGTTGGCTCCAGCACCGCCGCCGACTTGCCATGGCAGAGACCCATGGAGCCCGGATCAAAGAACCCCCCACAAAATCCGAGAAATTCCAAGCAAAATCACCAGGAAAATCAAGGCTGGTCAAAGAGGCAAGAGTTCATCACCTCGCCCCCTCGAATTCCCCACCAAAAAATCCTTCCCCCTCCCCTTCCCACTTCCACCAAGGAAGGGGGGGGACCGGAAATCAAGAAACGGGGGGCGGAAAAATTTCCCGGATTCCAAATCAAGACAAGAAACGGAGCTGGAACGAACAATCCACCAGCTGCTCCTCGCACAGGAGGAGGAGAGGATACCACCAATAAAAACAAACCAAAAACAAATCCGCCACTCGCCCGCTCCCTTCCTCGCACAGGCAATCTCTGGATGGATGGATCAACCACCCAGACGAAGAAGAAACAAGACGACGAGGAGTGTGTGTGAATCGGAGGAAGGAGAGAGAGAGGAGGAGGAGGCTGCTTCGCTCTCTCGCTCGCTTCTCCCTTGGGTAGCTTTTCCGTTGCTCTCTCTCTCTCTCTCTCTTCTTCTTCCTCCTCTTCTCTTTTTGTGTGTTTTTTTCCTTTTCTTTTGAAGGCTTTTTTTTTCCTCTTCCTTTCTACTTTTTGAAGGAAGGAAAGCAGTGTAGAGGAGGAGGAGGAGGACTGCGCTGGCACTTGGCAGTGGTGGAATCTGTCTTCTTTTGACAGTTTCTGTCTCTCCTCTCCTGTGTGATCTTTGCTCCTGCCATTGCTGGGAAAAAAAATATTTTTTAGTTTTTTAGTATTTGATTAAAGGATTAATAAAAAAAATGGGTCTTTGTATACTCCTATACTACTTATATGGATAAAAAACATCTGCCTCTTCTCTTGTCAAACAATATTCCTGGTTATTCACATAGGAATTTCTGCATCTGTGGTATTTAAGTAACATTTTTCTTTTTTTTTTCATTTTATTGGCAGACATTATTATATGTCCGTGTCTCTTTTACTCAAACATGTACAGTAGGTTGCCACGAGAAAGCATATATCCACCTTGAAATACTACCTCCATCTTAAAAAAAATTACTACTTCATTTTTTTCTACATGAATTGAGTTGTATACTCCAATTAAGTACTAGTACTTAGTAACGCCATTCAAGTTCATGTTAGATGAAGATTAAGTACGAGTATATAAAACAAAAAAATCATTAATGCATAATTAGTTGAGTTTTGATTATTTTAAAATAAAAAAAATAAATTTATTTGATATTTTTAAAACTTTTATATAAAAAGTTTTCATTCAAATTATACATCGAGATAAAATATGCATGTTAATCAGAAAAGAACGGACCTAAGAATATATGAATAGAAGTATAATGATATCACTCTTGCTTGGTTGAATGGTGATACGGTGTACAACTGTTAGCTCTTCTGAACATTTGACTCGACTCTATGTATAGTTGTACATGTACTCCTACAGGATAGACTATTTCTTTATAGGAGTGAAAGAATTTATGGATACATTTATAGGACTGAGAATTTATGGATACATGCACACAAGTTTTTTTTTTTATGAGGGGGGATAATTTATTCACTAAGATTCATGCTAAATCACCAAACATTATATATAGCTCAAGCCTCAAGCAGAAGGAATCAAGGATGAAATCCTGTCCAAGATTACTCTTCAAGAAAGGTTCTTCAAGACTTTTTTTTTCACAAAGCAGCAGTTAACCAATTATTAGTCTCTAAAATTTCTAAAGGTTCAAACTCAAATTAATCACGTGTTTTCATGTTACTACATTTTAGATTTCTGCCATGCCTCAATCAATGGCTTTTCGGTGTAGGTCATGAAAAACCTCGACATGCTATAGAGATTTTACTTTTCAGATCCTAACTTTTTCATTAATTAAGGACCTAATGTCCTTGCAATCTACTAGTGTTGTGTCTTGCTGTTCGGTAATCTTAAATGAAAAGACCTATTCACCTTTTCCATTGTTTGTGTTTAATTTTTCCCGAATTTATTAGATAAACCATGTCTGTTGCTATGGAATTACTCAAATTCTTACATCCAATTGGTCTATACTTTTGGGACAAAAAAAGGTAATGCATCCAAGATCTACCAAATGTTTCAAAATCAAATTTAATTTTGATGTGGAAAAAGGAACATGTCCCCTCACAAAAGGAAAAATGAGCATGGGTTATGAGGTCGTGATCATTTATGTGAACACATCAGATCGTTTACGTGTTCTGGAACATCAACAACAGAGTTTAATTGCATTGATCGAGTTTACAAGAAAATGACCCCCAATATACGTAATAAGTGTATACATTAGAAAAAAAAAACGACAGGTTAGTATCAGCAGTTCATGTGCGGGGGGCTAGAGGGTTCTTGTCCATTTCAGGTTGTATGTATCCATCATTCAAATATCATTTAATCAAATCCAAATATGTGTGGTTGATTCATGATTCGACTTATACAGTGGCATACTATGAAAAAAAAACTAGACACGCTTCGATCCATTGTCATGCATGTATACAATATAATCCACTAGTTTGTTAAGGAAAGGGAATATAAACGCGAGTCAGTAAAATAATGGAAACCTCGGCAAACTATGTTTAGTTGTTTTAAAATAATCCCATGAAAAAGTAACGTACACATAGGAGGTAGGGAAGCATTTCATACAAACTTGTATTACATCTGCTTTTAAATATGTCATTGTTATCTTTTAGACGTACTTAAAATTCATTTTATCTAAAAACTTTGCACAAATAGTAAATACGTAAGTCATGCTGTCTTTAATTGTAAAACAATTCACAATAAAATAAAATAGATAATATTTATATTTTTAAAAGTAAGACAAATTGTTAATACATAGTACTACGTATGTCGAAAGGCAAACAACATCATATATTAAAAAATGGTGGAAGTGATATTTTAAAATATAGCCAGCTTGATTTTGTTTGTCGTAAGATATGAAATTCATGGTGCTATAATAGAACAGATTGAGAAGTTTGAAATTTTTCCTCTGTTTATTCTGCCACTTGTGAATCTCATATCTAATATCTTGAAGCTAAATTGAGATTGATCTTGAAATTTTACACAACTGGTAGCGACGTAGCGTGTAGAAACATCACCATAACCTTGCTAAATTTTAATCAGAAATTTTACTTATAGTTTATGGCTTCCGCAATTTTCTATAAAATGATTCCGGTACTTGTCCAGGATCCTCAAATATTTTCCATCCTGAATATATTCGAAAATGGAATAAAGAGCAAACATAAGCCATCCATGAAATCCACAAAAAAATTGTCCGCGGATGCTGAAAGAAATGAAAATCTAGTACTTGACCAACAGATTACAGCATCATGGCATGCCTTTACGTTCACCTAATCTCACATAAGCCAACCGCACAGTGATACCCTGATCACTTTATCCTGTAGCAGGGCGTGATGTAACAATATACTAATACATATAACATATGCCAAATTATGCTTCCATCATCAACTATATGTGCTTAAAAAAAATGGCTTCCCTTGGAGGCCGATTTGGGAATTGCAGAAAATAAAACAATTACAGTTAATTATATGTATACGTAGTTAACACAGGTGATTCTTACGACGAAATAAGGGAACACGGTATAAATTTGTAATGTGTGTGCTTTAAATATCATATTGTTTAGTATAAAAAATAACAGTTGTTTTTTTTCCAATATCATATTGTTTGGGATAAAAAACATCAGATACTTTATACACACATAACATCAATGTGGCGAAGTGAGCGTAGCTAACCAACTAGCTAGTTAAGTTCCTTGAGGTAGAACCTGGGTTTAAGTACTAAACTAGCACATGTGTTCACATTTACAGCTAATTATTTTTTCGGTGGTAAGCGATATACATGTCAACAACGAGGGGACCAAAGTGACTTTATCAATTTAAATATATATGTTGATTCAATCTTCTAAGATGTATATAATGGTAGGATGTGCGCGCACAAGTTTATATGAGCATATACATCTTTTAAAAAAGAGAGAGTTGGAATTAATAAGCATGCCACAGTTTTTGTGAGAATATATTAGAATTAACATACTGCTCTAAATAAGCCTACTAACGAGTACAAGAAAAATCATTTAAGTGGTTGGGAAGGGAATAACATACTCCTACATTAGTAGGAGGAACATGGAGTAACATGGCCCAAGAATGTGTGCATGAACATATATTGATCATGGCATATTGTTGCCATTTGCCAAAAAAAAAAAACTCTTTGTGGTCAAGCTCCTATTTCTCAATTCTCATACATGATGATAATCACCTTCGATTGGTTTCCAATTAACCATTGAACAAAAGCAAAGATATCCATGGAAAGGGAACTAAATTGTCATCACCCATATGCATACATCCATATGGTGAACACTGGAGTAGTATTATGTCTGCTCTTTTAATATTAATTAACTTTGTTTCCTTCTAAAAATTACTAGCAGAAAGAGAGTGATGGCTTGCTAGCTAGGTACAGTATTATGTCTGTTGGTTAGAGGGTCAATTTCAAGATCTCCATCTACACGATCGAGCAGGACTTGCAAGGCGTCACATCACGGAAGTTGCAAAACTTGCAATGCATGTTAAAATGTGTGCAAGTGCAAGTACATACAAATATATATGGAGGTGACGCGTTGCGTTTGCGTGCTAACGTTGGACTTGGACCGGCTGAAAATTTTGTCGGAAGCTTTGGAGTTCTTGGAACTATATATGTCCGGCTAAAAGTTTGATTCAACCGAAAGTTATTCTATTTCCGTTTTCCATTTCTTTGGCAACCAAACAAAAAGGTTCAAATTAGAGAGATATTCTTATTTAATTAGTCAGGACCAATTCAATTCCAAACCAACGGGGATTTTAGTGTTGGTCATAAACATGCACAAAAATGTATAATATTGATTACAAACCAAAGAATTTTTTTAAAAAAGAATATGTTAATAAGTAGATATATATATGCCTTGCAAATGCTTTCATATAAATATCTTTTATATTGTTTTACTAAAATATTGTAACAAGTCTATATTGTCATGCTTACTATACTGTTGAAAAAAAAACTCATACTTATTTTTGTTCGCGATTGAAAAACTCATAGTACTTAGTAAGAACACAATTAATATACTTAAAGAAAAGAATGTGCAATTATTAAGTATTATACCATCTTTGGTAAATCAATCAATATATACTTAACGATCGAAAACGAATGTGCACAATCAATGAAAGTTTGCTACTTTGAACGTCGGCAAGGTCTTCAAGATAAACTATGACCACCAATTTATCTGTGTAATATGTAAGGTTGTGAAAATAATTTCAATAATATATTTGTTCAATCATTTTTTTAAATAAAGTGGATGTCTATAAGTTTAGAAGTAATTAGTAGATCTAAAGCTTATAAAAAAATGATAGGGGTGGACCTTAGTCAATTTAACATAGTGAAAATTTGTTATGGTCCATTGGATCTTTGCCCTAGGCCCCGGTCAATGGCCTAGGTTTGACTGGGGTCTGGGTCCGCCCTTGAAAATGATATCCTCCAGTGGTCTGTAGAAGTACTATATTTCACTTGTCAAAACTTGGAAGTGTTATACTCACTTGTGAAAACTTAAGAGGTGGTCGAATAAAAAAACTGAGAGATGGTGCTGGAGTGCGGTTCCCACCCAGCTTAAGGTCAAACCTTTGGCAGCTTGGTTTAATTAGGTGCCTTGTAGTATCTCATAATTTTCTTAGAGTGGTCGCCTGAATTTTGATTGATACTTACAAGGAAAAATACAAGTTTTAGTGGATTACATCAGAACACAACATGAGGATAGGATTTTTTTTTCTTAGATATAACTACGATATTGTTAACATGCTTCACTCGCTTAGCCCACAAGGTGGTATCTTGTACACATTTTGTTAAAAAAAATTGGCAATCACTTGCGTTTGCCCCTAGAAGACCACGCCATGTCGATGATTTCATATAATCCACAGAAGTATAGTAGATAGAAAACCTGGAAATACGTGGATGGTGTTTGGCTGTAGGGTTGCAAGGTGGCGAGGTCCTTTATGGAGGAAATGTTCAATTGAATTCCCATAGATCTCCAAAATAAGGTAGCCAAGGGACATTGAACACATATTTGCAATGTTGTTTTTGCTGAACCATCACATATAGCTCACATGTTGAGGATTGCATAATATTATTCTTGTGCATGTTAACTTTTGTGAGGACACTCTCTGAACAACATCCATGCAAAGAACTAAACTTTCGGCGGGGTTTGGCTTTTCCAAATGAACTCTCGGTTGTTGCACATGCCATTGGCTCCTGAAGAGCTTCATAGATTTGTTGTGTTTGCAGCAACCAAAGCACCTCCTTGTGTTGGACGTCAACCTGATCCTCCATTGTTATTTCCTCCACAATCTGACACACCTCTTGGAATTCTCACTCCGCCACTATAGAAAGCCTAGGTACGAAATATTGATCCAGGCGCCCGGTAAGCATTTGTAGCATTCTTGTCAACTGCATGCGAGTACATTGGAGGGAAATTCTCTCCTAGCACTTGATCACCGTACCATTTATTGTGCTAGAAAGGAGTTTGTTTCCCATTCCCAATCTAAACAAACGGTGAGTTTCTGAAAGTCGGGGATGAATTCTATCAGTGATGCATGCGCTTTAGTAATAGGAATATGTTTTGGATACATTGGTTTAGGCCACCAGATAGCGCACCCCTCTTATAGAGAGCTTCCCTGCCCAAAAGAATGATCTTCTCTTCTTATCAAAAACTTCTATGGTCCCTTTCGATAAGGGAATTGTTGCCACTGCGTATATAGGCAGGCTGTTCAGGACAGAGTTCACCAAGATGAATCTTAATTTCAGCATAGGATATACCTTCGCAATTGTTGGTTGGAGATCAGAGTCTTAGAGTCTTAGGCATAGTTTGTTTGGACGTTTGGAGGTGACAACTTCGTGACATGCAAAATGAGACAAGTTATTAACGCATGAATAATTGAGTATTGATTATTATAAATTTAGAAAATAGGTTTATTTGACTTTTAAAGAAACTTCTAAAATGCCTTTGAAAAAAATGAAAAAAAATAGAGGAATAGGAAAAATGTAGGATTATAATAGGAATGCAAGTGCAAAGCATAGGATTGAAAAACGCAGAAAAAATACAGGAATGACTGTTTGATTGAACCACAGGAAAAACGCAGAAATCGGATAAGAGAGATAGACTCAGAAAAGTTTCCAAGAAGTTGGAGCTCTTGCTAAATTTTATCCAAAATCTCTATAGGATTGTTCATTCCATAGGAATTTCAAAGGATAGGATAGGATTCAATCATTTGTTTCAAATGGCTTCATAAGAATTTTTTCTATAGGATTGAAATATTCAAAGTTACTATGTTTTTCCTCCAATCAAAGGGACCCTTACCTGTTTGGGAAGCTATGCTAACGAAAAACGAGAAAATTGCCACCCCTAAACTCTAGAATAAACTCAGCATTGGTTTCACTCTTTCCACCTTAGAGCAGGTACAATAGCAGACTATAAGCCAGCTATAAACATATTTTAAAGAGATAAAAGAAGAGAGAGAGAGAAGAGCAGCGGGCTACAGATCGGTAGCCAGCTGCAGCACGGACTCCAAGACGTAATGTGTGTATGAAAGGTGGGACTAGATATTAATAGTATAGTAAGCAACTATTTTATGACTTGGCTATTACATTGGATATATATGATTTGGAGCTAGCATTACTGACTTGGCTTATTAGCCACACGCAAAACGAGGAACATGATTAGCATATAATTAATCGAGTACTAATTATTAAACCTTGATAAATAAATTTATTTGATTTTTAAAGCACCCTTTATATAGAAATTTTTTACACGAAACATACCGTTAATTCAGTGGTTGAAGAGTGTGCTACGAAAAACAAGTACGAGTAACTAAGCTAAATTATCTCTTTTTTTATGGAGAAAACAATAGGATAGTCTCCTAGTATGATAGATTACTTTAAAACGAGGAGTAACTAAGCTTAACTATCTCTTTAGAACGTGCCCTTAGTTTGTTTCGAAAGAGGGGCAAACCAAGGTACGAGAGGGGAAATGATCCAGTTGTTTGCTCTAAAGCTTCTAGCTTTATACACAGTCAAAAGTATTGCATCTCTGCAGCTATAGTTCCACTGGACTAGTTAAGTTAAGAGTCTGATGAAATTGTAATTGACTCTGAAAATGTAAACACAACCTATCAATGACGCGTTGAACAGCAACTACTGCTCCTAATTGTTCCTAATTGTGTTTGTAGACTGGTCACCCAACTGCTCCTAATTAATTACAGATCGAGTATCCTGTTTACATGGCATGCCGGCCGGTGTATGTTGGACTGTGTACCGACACCAAAACATACATAAACAAATTAATGGTAAACATACATAAACACATGCCCATTAATCAATTTTTACGCTTCTTTCTTTCTTTCTTTCTGACCAGCACCCACGGTAAACAGGAGAAGTCTGCATTCTGCAATGGTCGACGCAAAAGGAAGAAACCGATTCTTGGCGTTGTTTAGTTCGCGAAAAGAATATTATCGCATCGGTTATTTGACGGGATGTCGGAAGGGTTTTCGGACACGAATAGAAAAACTAATTTCATAACTCGTCTAGAAACCGCGAGACAAATATTTTGAGCCTAATTTATCCATCATTAGCACATGTATATTATTGTTGCACTTATGGCTAATTATGGAATTAGACTCAAAAGATTCTTCTCGCGATTTTCTCCTTAACTGTATAATTATTAGTTTTTATTTTTATCTATTTAATGCTTTATACATGTGTCTAAGATTTGATGTGATGTTTTTAGAAAAAAAATTTAAGACTAAACAAGGCCTAGTTACGGCCTCGGGAGGTTTCACTTGTGCTGTAAAGCTGGTCAAACCAGACGACAAAATCAGCAGGGATTTGACTTGGAGCCAATCCATCCATTTGACACTTTGACCTTCCAATACATGAACGGTGAGCCTATCATCTTCCTCTGCATAGCCATATACGCCAGGATAACCTGTCTGAAACGCATTATCTGTGACAATGATCTAATGAAATAGTTAGTCAGCTTAGATCACATGATCACTCTCTCTTCAACTCCATGGTCCTTTTCTGTTTTTCTTCTTCACGCCACTGGATCGGTGGTCGATTGAAAGTCTACTTGTCTTAATTGTTCTCTGCAGGAGCTATGAATGAATATCTGCATCTTAAAATCAAAAGTAATTTATTTACTAAGTAGTTAACATTGAAGCGGTCGAGCTTCTGCAGATTTTCTGGGTGCACCCAGATCGAATTAATTGCGCGAGAAACAACTACCGTCGAGAACAACGTGTACCGGCAAACGCACACACGCAGTTGAAGAAGAACATCGTCTGGATTCGGTTTAAGGCCATCCCTAACCTATGTTATCTAGAGTCTATAGAATTAAATACATTGTCATATAAGGTTGTGTTTAGTTTACACTGAAGTTTGAAAGTTTGGTCAAAATTGGTACGATGTGTTAGAAAAGCTGTGTGTATATGAAATGTTTGATGTGATAGAAAGTTGGAAGTTTGGAAAAAAAAAACTTTGGAAATAAACAGGGCCTAAGTAAAAATCTGACGTGATAAGAGAGTTACTGAGGAGAGATATAAAAATATGAAGAAACCATTTTTTATATAAGAAACCATATCTATACGAGAATCAAGAATGAAAAAAAGAGAATATATGGGTAAAAAGAGAGAGAAGAGATAGGAATGAATGAGAATTTAATTTGAAGACAATATTCATTAGATATATGGCTTCCATACAAAATGTCTATATAATATAGCAAGTATGGAAACTAACTACTGTACAGTAGTTGTAGATGGCCTAAGAATTACTATGTCAGATTGATAAATTTTTTTACTATAAAATTATAATTGTTGCTTAATGATAGACAGCCATGTGCCAGGGAGGAAGAAGAGCATCGTCAGGACTTGGGGTTAAGAATGGTGATTACGCTAATCATTGTTAGATCATCTCTCCAGCCTGATTACGTGATTATCATTGTGTGTGCGTTTTTTTTCTGACGTTTTGCTACCCAGCCGGATTCCCTATGCTGCGGGGCCCACCTGTCAGCCAGTGCGCCGCAGGGAAGGGAAGGGAAGAAGAGCAAACGAAGAAACCGCGTCTGTCTGGATTCGGGACAGAGGCAGACAGCTAGCGCGTCGCCGTTGTTTGTTGCAAGTTGCGAAATCGCGGTTGCTGGTCGAATTAATTGTAACAGGAAAGCTAACTCAGCTATAAATCTTTCGTCATTAAGCTAAGCCGGCCGCGTTTTCAACCACTAATTAATAGTACTCGCGAGTGTTTACTCCTTCAGCTTTTAAGGTCATTAAGAGCCTCGTTGTTTCTCTTAGAACTTAATTTTAAATTTAACTTTTTTCTAGTAGTTTATTTTACAACAGTTATTTTTTATCGCTAAGATACATATATAAAATTTTTACTTACAAATATTTTTTTTATTTGCTAATAAGTGGATCGGAAAAGCTCAATGTGGTGTAATTTGAGTTTACATAGTAGTACTATACTCTATCTGCCCCTAACCAAGTGAGTATTGTTTTTTTAAATCTACCTCTACAGTATAACTCTTGGGACTATTTTTAGGTTTATAACCCTATTAGCTAACCCTAGGGTTTTGTTTATATAAGTTTTTACATTCTTGTTCTATTACTAGGGATGTTTACATAGATATATATTTTGGTCTTTGATCAACCTATTCAACTTGTTGGGCTCTGTTAGGTCGGATATGAATCACCTGCTAGGCAGGGCCTTCTTGGGTGCCCTTTCGGGGCGGCCTTCATCCTTTCATCCGAGGGCGGTCGCTAGCAGGCTGACCATAGATATGGACTTAGACCCTGTTTAGATGGGACTAAAACTTTTAAGTCCCTATCATATTGGATGTTTGGACACTAATTATAAATATTAAACGTAGACTATTAATAAAACCCATCTATAGTCTTGGACTAATTCGCAAAACGAATCTATTGAGCCTAATTAATCCATGATTAGCCTATGTGATGTTACAATAAACATTCTCTGATTATGGATTAATTAGGCTTAAAAAATTTGTCTCGCAAATTAGCTTTCACTTATGTAATTAGATTTGTAAGTAGTCTATATTTAATACTCTAAATAAGTGTCTAAATATAGGAACTAAAGTTAAGTCTCTGGATCCAAACACCACCTTAGTGAGTTCGTGCGGCTCCATGATGCTTCATCGTATTTCGCTCTACTTCGTTGTGCTTCACCGTAGTTTTCTTGGCTTCGCAATGCTCCGTCGTGCTTCGCCGCACTTCTTCTGGCTTCGCTATGCTCTGTTGTGTTTCGTAATTATTTGCTTTAGCATGCCGGCCGAAGGACCTCATAACCTGCCTCCAACATACACTCTTTTAAACACAGAGATAAGTATTATATGTATTTCTTTTGTTAAAATAAAAAAAATATAAGGCACATTGTATTTAATTAGGACATAATTTTAACCAACAATTATTTTATTAGGACGTAATTTTTAACGTAAAATTTAAAATTTAGGTTATTAGAGTATTTAAAAGTAACTATCCTTTTAATCACACAAATGATATCTTAAAGCAAATTATTAGTCAAAATCTTATCACAACGAAACAAAATATGCCTAATATTTCTTAACGGAGGGAGTAATCGAATCCTCCAGTTGACAGGGACCTTAATTAATCCAGATTAAGGGGGTGTTTGGGAGAGCTCTCCCAAACACCCCCTAAGTTGCATCCAGCTGAACTGCATTTGCAACACTGACAGTATATACGCAGTAGCACAGTACGAGTGTACAGCACCATATCCAGTGGCAGCAGCGTGTACTGCAACTCTGCATGTGAGTACTCCCTCCGTCCAAAAAAAATACAAACCCTGATTTGACCATCCGTCTTATTTGAAAAAATTATGAAAAAAATTAAAAAGATAAGTCACGCATAAAATATTAATCATGTTTTATCATCTAACAACAATAAAAATACGAATTATAAAAAAAATTCATATAAGACGGACAGTCAAAGTTGGACACGGAAATCCAAGGTTTGTCTTTTTTTTATGACGGAGGGAGTACCTACCAAAGCCTGCATATCTCCTATAAGCCTATTGGCTCTTGAATACTCCATGCAAACTCATTAATGGAGTATCATTAGGGACAGCTGTCCTGTCATTTTGTGGGGTGCATATACGCAGATTGCAGATATTATCGACCTATAAGGAGCTTCATGCATGCTGATCATGGGAATTATTTGCATCTAATAAATAGAAGCATGCATGCATATACAGCTAATTAACCACTATCTGATTCTTTCAGGTCAGCTATGCAGCAAGCATTCTTAGTCTGAACTCTGAACCATTTTGTAATGCATTTTGTAAACGGTTTATTAGGTTTTTTTTTTGACATAAGTTTATTAGGATTTCGTAGTTATGATTACATGGATGTCCTTCCTACATCTTGTTCGGGGCACTTTGAATGCTGAGAGTCTGGACAAAGATAAGGATAATTTGGACAATACAATCACAAAGATATATGAGTTACAAATTACCAACGTATATGAGAATAGTATGTGAGGACCGAACCCATGTATCAATAACACATACGATGATATTTTTCAACTCTATAATTTTTATGATGGTACCAAACAAATTGACCCATAAAGATTGGAGGCAAGAATGGCGCAATCCAAAGAGAGGACATGCAACGGAGTCCCTTTGCTGGCACTGGCAGCAAACACTAGAGTACAATGTGTGGGCATCTGCAACAGTAGCTGTGTCTGTGTGCATACACCATTGCATTACAGTATATTGTTGTGTAGCAGGGAGATGTGTAGTGGTGGTGGTGCAGGAGTGAGTCACTGAGACTGAGCTAAGCTGGTCCTGATAGAATTGAAAGTGTTCTCAAACAAAGACAAGCCAAGGCCCAGAGGGGGGTGGTCCTGAATCCCCAAAATTGCTGAAGCCCTTTCCTGAATTCTGAAAGTAAATCTCTGAAGCAGCTTGACTTGAGAGTTGAGACAATTTCATATGGGTTGTACATGGGGGTGTTTGGGAACTAGGGACTAAATTTAGTACCTCTCACAAAAGCATAAGTCACTATGGTAGGGACTTATGTTTTTGTGAGAGGGACTAAAGTTTAGCCCTATTTTAGTCCCTCCAACCAAACACCACCTATACTGACAGATTCATACTCCTTCAGAAGAGATTTTCACTGCTACTACTACCACTACTACCTTCTTTCTTTCCTTTGAAACACTCCCAGTGATATTAGGGGGAAAAAAACATAACTGAACAAAAAGTGTATATACATAATCAACTTGAAGTATGTGTGCAATACTGTAAAAGTAACCCAGTCACATTCAGGAATCAGAGTTGTAACAATTAGTACTGGAGTAGTTGCTTTCACTTCGGTTTTCTTACCACAAGTTTGCATGCTTTCTGTGCAAGTCAAGGAAAAGGCATTACTACTAGCTCTGAAACTAGGATTGCTTAATTTAAGGAAGCTTCTAACACTGGACTTGTGAGCTGTCACATACTCACAGATAGCCAGGCTAATCATCTCCATGAATCTTCACCATCACCAATGCAATTAATTTGCTTTGACTAATACTCAAATCTTTGCAGACTCCAATATGTGTGTCCTACAACCCTAGGGCATTGAGCTAGATTGCAGCTCACACTGTCTCCCTTGCAGGGTTTCAGCACACCTAATCCATCATACACCAAAGTCTGAACCAAAACCAAAACCAAAACCAGCTGCCACTGCCAGATAGCACTGGAATCATCAGTAGCTAAAGAGATCCAGAGGGAGATGATGAGATGAGACAATGGTGATGCTGCTGAGGAGAGGGCTCATCAGTGCTGCCTTTCTCCTAACTCTGGTGCTAGTGTTCTTGCTGCAACTGGGGATCATCAGTACTACTGTAGGGTGCTGTTCTTGCTGTTCTTTCTGTGGTGATGAACAGCAGCAGCAGCAGCATGGAGTAGGATATTTGAGGCCTGGGAGAAGGCTGCTGATAGGGCATCATCAGCATCAGGTGGTGCATGCAAAGGGATCAATGGTGTTGGAGCATGCAGAGGAAGGTGGAGATGTGCTTGATGAGGAGAAGAGGGAGGTTCTCACAGGCCCTAATCCTCTTCACAACAGATAGGATGGCATAAATATATAGCTGGCTAGCTAGCTATTTCAGTTTGTTCTTCACATTCTTCAGAATTTGTTTAGGTCTTGATCTCCTCTACAATTTTTTTGATGTGGCCTTTTTGCCCTGCTTGTCAATTCTTTCTTAGCTAGGTGATTACGAATAAATAGTTGTTTGTTTTTGTTCAGTTGTTTAGATTTTGCCGCGAGGCGTGTAACGCTTATGGGTACATTGTTTGAGCCTCACCATCCAATTGAGCTGAGCAATTTGCTGTTCCAAACAATCAAGTTGTTCTTAGTCCTTTCTCATCCTCTCTCTCTCTTTTTTTTTTCTGAACATACTGTACTCGATTAGATAGTATGATACTCCTCTATTTTCCGTAGAAATTCCTTTACTCATTCACAAACAATATATGCTATTTTTTTTTGTTTCTTTTAAGTCTACAATACTTGATGAATTGTTTCTTGAGAAAAATATCACATTACCTCCATTTTTAAGAAATATGACGATGTTAGACTTTTAGATGTAATATTTGACCATTCATATGTAAGTACCATTTGTTTCTTTGTGGATTTTATTTTATTATTAAATGTACTTTAAGCATAGCTTATGTTTTTCATATCTGCATTCAACTTTTAAATATGAAGAATGGTAAAATGTCATGTCCAAAACTCATAGGCTCATAGCGTCATATATTTAAAAGGAAGGATGGAGTAGTAAATTAAATACAAACTTAGGGAGTTTAGCTTTTGTAACTTTCTTGTTTACCGTGAGCACGTTTTTTTAAAGTGCTAAACGATGCATCTTTTGTAAAAGAAAAAATTATATATAAGTTTATTTTAAGAATTAAATAAATTTAATTTTTAAATTTGTAATAATTCAATACTCAATTAATCAGAATCTAATGACTTGAAAAATCCCAGTCCAAACTCCTACGGAACCTTAGTGTAAAACTGTACTAAATCACTACGAGGAGCAAAAGAAAAAAAAAAAGCCCAATACCGCGAGAAGCAGAGCATCTGCAACGAGGCCCGGAAAAAAAACGGCCCACTAATTCAACTGCCAGCCCAACATCTCGCATCCCCTGGCCGCCGCCACGAACATTCTAGAGCTCCCGAGAAAACCCCGAGGTTTACCTATTCTACCCTCACCTAGACCCCTAGGGCTCTCCCTCTCCACACCATCCGGAGGGGCAAAATCGTACTTTCTCGATTGAAAAACCCTAAACCCCCGCGGATTATTATAGAGCCAATCCGGCTCGCCCGCTGGTCCCCCCCGTCACCCACTCACCCGTCTCCTCCACGCCCATCAACTTGCTCCTCAAGAAGAGAGAAGAGGAAGAGCTCGTCGCGGCGCGGCAATGGCGGCGAGGAGGCTGATCCCGTCGATGAACCGGGTGCTGGTGGAGAAGCTGCTGCAGCCCAACAAGAGCGCCGGCGGCATCCTCCTCCCGGAGACCACCAAGCAGGTACCGATGCGCAGACAGAGATCCCCCCCCCCCCCCCCCCCCCCCCTTTTTTTTCTTTCGCGGATGGATGTGCCCGACTCGCTTGTGTACTAGCGACTACGAGGATCGCTGATGGGTGCTAGCGGCTAGGGAATATTAGGGATAAAAATTAGAGCCTTTGTTTTTTCTTTTGTTGGTAGCTTGCTGGCGGAATTGGAAACTGTCGACTGATTCCTTATGAGGTTTGGGACATAGAGCGGTGATTAGTGAGCGTAGCTGTGAGATGGATCTGGGTGGTTGAGAATTTTGTCAGATAGTGATAGTTTGCTCTGGATTGTTCTGTGTATAGCAGATGGGTGTTTGTGTATAGGTGATGGTTTTTAGCTTATAATCATGTAGATTTCAGTCTTTTAAGTTGGAACAAAACCTGTATGATTGATCTTCGTGGACACGCGAGTACTGCACCTTTGGTCTGATTGCTAGACTGTCTCGTTAAACTCCATCTCAGAGTTTTGAAGATAGAAACGTTTTTCTTTTCCGAATCACAAGGAATGATGGGAACAATTCCCCTGTTCCATATAAAATTGAAAATAAGAAACCAGTGTCCCTGCCACTTCAGCAGGTAGAAGCAGAGAATTGTTGCCCATCAGCACACTGAGTCCTCCATGAGTCCTTAGTAAGGTTAAGGTATAGGTTAAGGTATTTAAAACAGTGAACTGCTGATGGTGTGATATCTATATTCTAAGCATGCTAGTAAATGCAGACATTGTGTCTGCACAATGAATGAATAATGATGAAAAAATGTTGGGTTAATTACTTTGTAAGGCTTCTGTCTTTGTACTCTAGCTTGTCCTTGTATTTGAGTGTTATATTTTGATAATAAGGTGCATTAAATATGATGATTTGGGAAATTATAGTCTGATATGCTATATTAATTATAGTCTGATATGCTATATTGCTGGTCCATTGGTCATGATTGCATATTCATGTTGGGCTATTATGGTGTATACCTTAATTTTGCAATTCTCGGAACACCAAGCATAGTGATTTTGTGATCCACCTAGATTCTAGGAAGTGTTGTTGGTCCAATGGTGCATCAAGGACTGAATCTGTTACCTTATTCCTATGAATGATGATATGGCATCATCCTGTAATAGGTAGGGGAAGTCGAGTGCCATTATATTTTGAGATGCTTCCTGATTGGTTTTTCTATTTAAAAAATGAAACTATAGTGTGTTTGGTGTGATTGAATGATGGATTGTAGCAGGTGGTAGGTATGGTTTTCTCTTATGTGTTTCTTGTGTTATAATTTGTCTGTTTACTTGAACCCAGCTGAATTCTGCAAAAGTAGTGGCTGTTGGTCCTGGCGAACGTGACAGGGCTGGCAAACTGATCCCTGTATCTTTGAAAGAAGGTGACACCGTTCTGCTACCTGAGTATGGAGGAACTGAAGTGAAGCTTGCTGAGAAAGAGTATGTGAAACTGATATAGCATATTAATTTAGTCTATTTTCTAGCTAGATGCCTGTTCAAAATTCCTGAATAAACCATTGACAAAAGTTAATCTTAAAGTTGGCATGCAAAACTTTGTTCTAATAGTTGGTTTAGCATAAGTGACACACTGGTTGGGCTCTTTCCTGACACCCTCAGTAAGCTGTTTGCTTAAGTTGGCAGGTTGCTTGAATGCATTAGCTGCTAGCAGAGCTGCGTAACTCCACTTAACTCAATTGTTGGACATGCCAAGCAAGAATTATGATCTATTAAACCCACCAAATTAATGGTTTATAGATTAAGTATTATTTGCTTCCCCTGTTATTTTGTATCTAATGTTTTGGAATCTACCTGGTCAAACATTGCTAATATGTTTAAATTTATCAAGCTGGAGAAAGCTGTGCCAATAGATTTGCTGTAAAAAATAATTTTGTAGGAGTAATTTTAATTCGTTATAAACTCTTGTTTTTTTCGCCGGGACAACGGAAGGGTTATAAACTCTCTGTGATGTGGATTTAAAGTAATGGTCTCACTCTTGTTTCAGAGGCATTTCAAACTAAGTCAATACACCTTAAATTATTAAGAAAAACTCTCATGGCATTTAACACCTTTTCCATGTTGCCTATGATTGTATTGAAGATTTTAAATTTTGGGTGTATATGAGTAGCAAGCTATTATTTTATATTCATGACAAAGCTTAAATAGTACTTCAAGCTATTACTTTATCTTCAAGTCATATTATTAGTTCGTCAGCATACTGTCTGGTTTTTGGTTTCTAGTCTGATTTTATTAGTAGCTATGATTGGAGCTATAGTACTGACTATGCATAGGACTACAAAGGTTATGCTACACAAATGTAAATACTACTGCGTAGCATGCAACTATTTCTATATGCATCTGTTCTTTATTTGAATATACCCCAAAGAAAAAAAAATCTGCTTATGTGGTGAACCGGTGATCTAACCCGGCTACGTGAAAACTCCAGGTACCTTCTTTTCAGAGAGCACGACATACTCGGACGGCTTGAGGAGTAACTTGGACGGCTCGACTCGAGGAGTAACTGGGGGTTGTTTGCCATGACCTCATAACTCGTTTATCTAATTAGGCACGCTGGAATGTGAGCGTGGAAGTTTTTTTCTGGGAGCAAAAATGCCTGCCTGAATTTGATGTCGTTGTGTCATCGATCGTGAGCATTACTAAAAACTGATGAAACCTTCTCTTTTTGCGCGCCTTATTCATACCTTGAATGGAACTGCTAGTCCAGTTCATTTGTCATGCTCTTTTTAGATCCTGGGGATAGCAGTACCCCAGGTCCATTGTCGCCTTGTCGAGCGCCATTTTTGGCACATCCCGTTAATTTTCGTCGTGTGCCTATGTTGCGTGTTATAACGGGAAAATGGTGACGCCTGCGTATTTGTGCGAGCGATCGAGACAATCACCGCGTCTTTTTCTCAGTCCTCACATCCTCGTTTTTTTTGGTGATCATAAAACCTCAGCTATGACGGGTTACTACTAATTGCTACGACTATTAGGGATACTTGGAAAAGTTTAATGACAAGGGTAGAAGGAATAAGGGCTGTTCTAAAGTGACTTTGACGGTTGATTAGTCGCACGCAAAAGGTATAAGGGATTTTGAGGTGTGACACATTCTTTTACCAAAGTTAAAACGTGCTATAAAAGTAGAGGAAGGACTTGTTTTACGAAATACATCGACTAGTAGTTTAAAAGAATGTAGAAATCAAAGTGAAAATCTAAACAATCAACTTAGTAAAGGGAGTATAAAGAACGGAGGGAGTACAAATCAAAGTAGCGGTAGGACTTGGTTTACAAAACATCGTCTAGTAGTTAAAAAAAATGTACAAATCAAAGTGAAAATTCAAACAATCAACTTAGCAAAGGGAGTATAAAGGTAATTTACTAATTTTGCATCAGTTTTAAATTCAAGTATTTCTGGTTATACATCTGGGATAAACAAGGTGTAATGTGTGGGTATGATCAGGCTGTGCATCTGGTGGGTATGGCAGGCTCGGTGTACGGCCCATGCAGCACGCCGCGGGCGATGAAGTGGTAGGCGGCCTCGGTGAGATGCAGGCCGTCCCAGGAGATGTACCTGGACGGCTCCGTGCACAGGTTCGACGTCGTGGCGTTGCCGTTGCACACCAGCGAGTCGGCGTTGTAGGCCCCACCCACCCCACAGCACGCCCTCAGAACGCTCTCCTTCGTGAACCCTGCAAATTAAACAGCCACAAGGAAAAAAAAATCAGAACCAAAATCCTGTCAAAGAAGACACAAGGATCGAATGATAAGGGGAAAAAAAAGAAATTTTACCCAACAGTTATCATCCTAAACAGTGGCGGAGCCAGAAAATCTACACGCGTAGGGCTGAACTAATGAGAGTTCAAATATTTTTAGAAATTAGATAATATTTTTCAAGATTATAATGGGGATCATGAAGCCAGGCATGGGGCTCAAGCCCTAGCTACCCCATGCCGGTATCCGCCCCTGATTCTAAACATTTTGAAATTACATTTACTACTCCCTCCCTCCTAAAATATTAGCAATCTAATATTGAATTAGACACAACACACGGTACTCCAGATTCGCAGTACTATGTTATATCTAATCTATAGTAATATGGATTATTATATTTTGAGATGAAGGGGGTAGAATAAGAAAAACATAATACTATGTTACGTCTAATTCAGTACTACTTTCTCCTTCCCAATTTGATGATCATCATATTTACAAATGGCACCAAGATTAAGACCGCACAACATTATTCCTTCTTAAACTAAACATCATCGATCAAGGTGTTGTATTTCATATGCATATGGACATGCAAACATGCAATTGAATGTATGCGAGGTATGCAATGATGTTATTTACTCATGCACATATAAACGAGTAGACATACAACAATGTCATTTATTCCGCAGAGATAAACAAATAGACATGCAACAATGTCATTTACTTCTAGACGAATAAATATTTAGACACCACCTCAAATTGATGATCAATTTGAGAAGACCTCAAAAATCTTATAGGGAATGATCAATATAGGATGGAGGGAGTAGGTAAATTGCTATATTTTAGAACGGATTGGGTAAAATAGAAAAAAAACACGAACCATTGTTCTGAGGGCTTCGAACTATCTTCAACATTGCTCCATAGTAGTCGGCATAGATTAGGGTGACGGTAGGATCATGATGAATCCTCTGTAACATTTGTTTGAGAGCACGATTGTGGTACTGAGAGAAGTCGTTCAGCCACTTCAGACATCCAAGCTTGTCATAGTCATTGTGGTTCTTGCTAGGGAGCAAGTTGAGAAACCTCGGAATGCAGCCCATTGGCGGGATCCCTGGAACCAGTATGGTTTTGGCACCAAGGTCGATCAAAACCTGTTCATCCATGCATAATAAAATGATAAAACATCAGTGGTAAATCGTAGTTAAGTATACTTTTGTTATGAATGTAGTTAGTACCTTGGTGGCATTTTCAATCTTTGAAATCACTAGTGGCACTAAGGGTTTGATCTCAGCTGTGAAGGATCTGTTCTGGAAGAAGTGGTGGTTGTAATCGTTTATGCCTATCTCACCCATTAGGAATAACGATCTTGTCATAATGTCCTTGCGCTCTGTGTACACACATAGGTGTAGTATAGTGAAAAGAAATACAACGAATCAAAATGGTTAATCAGTAACAGTATATTCAGCTATAGCTATCCATTGAAATGTGGCTAACTAATTACTTTAAGGGGCCGACAATACAACATGTAACATAAAATTTCTATCCTAAATTATACAAAATGTCATGTTGGATTTGCTCTGAGATTCATGCGTCACCACTTAACCCTAATTCCACATTCACTTTCCCAACTCCAATTCCTGTGTAGTGCACCGTCGCCCAACAATTCAACATCGGCTCTGTCGATTCCCCTGCCTCCTCCTATACCGCCAGCCCCGGCCTTACTGGCGCTCGAAAGACATCAATTGCGTCACAAAGCTTACCATAACTCTCCCTCTCTATGCCTCTCCTGGCCTCTCACCAACGCTTGTAAAGCATCAATGGCGTCGGCGAGGCTTGCCATACCTCTCCCTCTTCATGCCTATCCTGGCCTCTTAAGCCACCAGTCAAGAGGTGCCCCCACCCTACCATCTTCCCTATCTCCAATGGCTCTCCGCTGCCATATCCATCTCCACTAGTCGCCGCCTTTCTTAACCGCTCGATTCACTTCGCCTCACCGCTAACATTGGCGCACCATCCGCCTGTTCCGCTGCCCAATGTTCGGCTACCGCTGTCCCTCTAAGACCGGCGAACCCCTTCCTCTTTTCCCTCCCTCACCCTAGGACCCTAACTATTTGGGCCACCACCATCTCGCTGTAGCTGGAGGTGAACTAATGGACGAATGGTGTTGCGGATCCAACAGTGGATGATTCGATAGAAATCTACACTAAAATTTCTGTACAACGAAGGTTAGCAAAATCCGTTACTTGAATTAGTTTACCTTGGTCAGTAGAGGCGAGCGAGTGGAGCACACCCTTGAACCACTCCAGCTGCACGTCCAGCGAGTATGGCGGAATGATGGTGAGGTCGAGCCCCCTTTCCCTGAAGAAGTCCAGCCTCAGCGCCGTCGCGGCGGACACCGCGAAGTTGGCCCCCCGCCGGAAGTCCTCCGCCGTCTTCCCCCGGAGGTACGCCGTCAAGTACGGCAACCCCAGCGCCTCAGCTGCATATATAGTGATGATATGCATGCGTGTGAGAACGAAGGTTGTTTGTTGCCGCGCATCGCCGCCGGCGATCGACGGAGTGAAGTACTATTACTCTACCTAGGAAGTCGACGACGAGCCTGCCGTCGCTGTAGCGGCCGGTGGGGTGGCCGAAGAAGGTCTCGCCGTAGGGTGGCCTGGCGGCGGGAGCGGTGGGGAAGAAGCTCACCTGGTTGCCGGTGTCGGTGATGGAGTCGCCGAAGCTGAACATTCGCGTGTAGCAGTAGCCGCCGCCGCCGCCGCCCGCCGGCGGCGGCTGGTTGTTAGCATTAGCGACGGCTCCGCGAGTACACACGAGAAGAAGAAGAAGAAGAAGAGGCAGAAGAGGAATCATTATTGCGGATGGGAAGGAAGAGGCCATGGCCGTCGGATTAGCCTACAGCTTGATTATTGCTTGTTGATGCTAAATGGAATCAATTAAGCTTCACAATCAGCGCTGTGTACAGTGTACACGGTTGCATTAGCAACTTATAGATAGGTATGTGTTGAAATTAAAATGCATGTGTGTGGATCGGATCAATTGGCAAGAAACACATTGTCCAGCTTCTGTCCTTTTTGTTACTATTATTTTTTGGGTTCTTTGGAACATTGGATCAATGTTATGTCAAAACAAGATTTGTTTTGACTTTGACTTAGGATCCGTTTTGTTCAAGTATTCGGATGATAATGCAACAAGCCTAACGAAAATAACCATAATATTTCTTTCTTTTATGTTACCACCATATGATTCCCCATGTGTGTGTTTTGTTTTTTTAGAACACGTACCTAACAAAAAAAGAATTCCTTAATTTGTTTAAAATGATCGTGTTTTGTTTTGTTTTTTGTTTGGGTGTTAAGCTGAAACTTGAGAATCTATGAGCTGTTCCGTCCATGTGAACCAAAAGCTAATATGCAAATTTATTCTAATCGACTGCACTTTTTTTTTTTTGTCGACATCTTATTTTCATCTCTTAACTATTCACCGAAGTTTGAACGCTTGAAGCATCTGTTGTCCCATCTTGAAGCTGTTGCTTGCGGTTTTTCCTGTCGTGCATACACAAGCTCGATCTTGCAGCTGATTGTGCTGATGCAACTAAGCAGACTATATATAATTGGACAAAGTCAGATCATAAAGTCTTATCCTAGCCAGGACTATTAATTAATTTCTGGACTTACTGGATCATCATAGCCAAGACATTTTGGCGTTTCAACAAGCAGCAGTAGATTAATCCTAAAATCGTTGTCTTGCATGCGTACCAGTACGATCGAGCAGAGATCGCGTTATCTGAATAATGCTAGCTAATACGAGTGTCGTTGTACGTTTGCTGAATTTGGACTGCATGTGAAAATTTTCTGAAGAAGATTCTCTTGGTATAAACTGATTAGTAGTTCAGTGTGTATGTGTTTATGAGAACAAAACTTATACCATATTTGACAAAAATTATATATTATTTTTCACAGTACAACTAGACATGTAGACACACCAAAAATTATTTTAAATTGCAAGACATGTAGACGCACACACACCTTCGATACACCATATAATTTATTAAAGTTGTTGGCACTATTATATGTTCTTTTTAAATGCCTATGGTACACGTAGATCATTCATTCATTTGGGAGATATGGATGGTTGATGAGCATATGGGCCATGTAACATGTGATGGGCCACGAATTTGTAAGCGGCTTCAGTAAGATGCAGCCCATCCCACGAGATGTGTGTCGATGGATTAGTGCAAAGATTTGTTGACGGGCCGCCGCAACCGAATAATGAGTTGGAGTTGTAGGGCCCACCATCCCCACAGCAAGCAACCAAGGCGGTCTCTTTCTTGAACCCTGCAATATTTTATAGCAATAACCCAAATGATTTTAATCCAATTTAATTTTATTGTGTGTTAATTTGGCTGTAGTTCAATTCATACCATGCATGGGGAAACTCCCATGTCTAATAGGGCTTACCATAGGTAGCAGGGTGATGGGTGATTTCTAAAGCGGTGTTGTAGTAATCACCATAGAGTATGGTAACTGTTGAATCATGGTGGATCTGGTGCAACATCCGTTTTAGTGCACGATTGTGATACACCGAGAAGTCATTCAACCACTTTATGCATCCGAATTCATCGTAGTCTTGCAGACTTGACTTGCTCTGGAACATCGTAAGATACCTTGGAACACACCCTATAGGGAAATTTCCAGGAACCACAATCGTCTTGGCTCCTAGATCAATCAGGACCTATATGCACTCAAATACCACCAAATGTAAACATAATGGAAGGGAATGGTGGATAATACAAAATTGTACTTGGTAGAGTTTTATACATGTACTTAGGTGACAAATAAAGAACTCACCTTGATGGCATTTTCAATCTTGGCTATAACTTTTGGCACCAATGGCTTGATCTCATTGGTAAATGATCGGTTCTGGAAGAAGGGGTGATTATAGTCATTGCCTCCAACCTCACCCATTAGAAATAGGGATTTAGACATAATTTCTTTGCGTTCTACACAAGACAGTGCAAATACAATTAAGATTGAGTTCTATATGAGGTTATATAGCAGAATATAAAATTCTAGATATAACACACTGTTGTAGGCTGCTGGACTTTTCTAATAATGCCATGTGACCTCACATGCTTCCTCTTAAACACCAACCAAACAGTTATCAGCTGATTTTTTATAAACCATTTGATAACAATGAAACAAGTAAGGTGCATTCTTAGAAAGTTTTATACCCAAATAATCTACACCTTGAAAAAAAAATAAGAGCTAAGAAAAATGATCATGAATAAGAAATGCACTGTTTACGGCCGGTCTCACTTTTCTCGATATCTACACGAGTAGATCAAACTTATGAGTACTTATTTACATATATGCGGTATATGTCCGTTGTTATTTCAAATAATTTTTTTCATGATTATTTTAATGATATGTGAGGACCGAGTCAAAGCAACCCTCTAAGTAGTAAAAGTGAGGTTTCTCTATTATCAGTTTAGGTTGTTATTTCATTTGTAGATATAAACTTTGCTCAAATTCAAAACGGTACAAAGATATTTCATCTCATTTGTGCTTCCTTTGATTTTATTCATGCCGTGCATTATATTCGTCTCTGTAGCGAAAAATATCTTCTTCGTTTATTTTCTCTATTACTGTAAAAGCCCAGTCGTCCTTCTTTTATGGTATTACCCACTATACTCACACATGTTAAAAGACCTTCCAAGAAAAACCGGCTCCTAGCTAGAAAAAACCGATCCCATAAAAAATCAAAAGAATGCTATAGGTAACCATTGCTCCATAAAAATCTGAATAAATAAAACCATTGTTCATCTTCTCTTCTGCATTCGGCAGCAGGAAAATGTGAGTTTGTTTGTTTCGTTTTCCACTCGCACGCTTCCTAAACTACTAACTGTGTGTTTTTTTGGCAAAAAAATTATATAGGAAAGTTGCTTTAAAAAATCATATTAATCTATTTTGATATTTAAAATAATTAATACCTAATTAATCATGCGCTAATGGCTCACCACGTTTTACGTATCTTTCTAATCTTCTCAATCCCCTTCTCCTCAAACTCAGTTTTTTACTTAATGATGAGATTACTAAACATCGTTGGGATCTAATGTTAACACATATTTTTTACTTAGGTGACTAAATTAGTCTTGTCATACTTTTGTATAAGTAAATCCCATGGGCATTCCCTAGTATAAGTAAATCGGCTTTGTATTATGGGAGAGATTTGTTGATTTGGCACTTCACGTAGTGAGCTTATATTATTTAACATCCTGACCCATTTTTATTTACTCAATGGTCCCAAACTCTTATATATCATCCCCAAAAGTGTTAATTAAAACAGTTTAACGACCAAGAAAGCGTCGAATTATCAAATATCTCGTACTTAAGTATTATACCTTGGTCTGTAGAGCCAAGAGAATTAAGCACACTCTTGAACCACTCGAGCTGCACGTCCAGCGAGAATGGCGGTATGATGGTGAGGTCGAGCCCCATCTTCTTGAAGAAGTCTTGGCTCAGCGCCGTCGCTCCGGCCACCGCGAAGTTGGCCCCCTGCCGGAAGTCCTCCGGTGTCTTCGCCCGGAGGAACGGCGTCAAGAACGGCAGCCCCAGACCTTCCGCTGCATCCACGCATTCATGGTGAGCTAGCGTGTGTGAGAACGAAGAGCACTGCTATATACCCCCTCGTTTTAGGTTATAAGATGTTTTGACTTAATTTGATCAAAGTCAAACTGTTTCAAGTTTAACCATCGTTATAAAAATATATTTTTGACCCAAGATAAATTTATTATAAAAATATATTTAATTCTTAATTTAATAAAACTAATTTAGTAGTGTAAATATTACTATATTAGTCTATAAACTTAGTTAAACATAAAGCGGTTTGACTTTGACAAAAATCAAAACATCTTGTAACCTAAAACGGAGGGAGTATATGCATTGCCATCGATCGCCGGCGATGAGACGACGTGCTCAATTACCTAGGAAGTCGACGATGAGCCTGCCGTCGCAGAAGCGGCCGGTGGGGTGGCCGAAGAAGGTCTCGCCGTAGGGGAGCCTGTTGAAAGAGGCGTCGGGAGGGCTGATGGTCGCGAGGTTACCGGCGTCGGTGATGGAGTCGCCGAAGCTGAACATGCGCTTGAAGCCGCCGCAGCCGCCATTGTTGCCGGGCGCCAGCCGGTGATCGCCACCTGCAGCAGACTCGACGGCGGCGGCGGTGGCGGAATTCGTCGTGCAGAGGAGAAGAAAGAGCAGGAGCATCACCGTCGTCATCGGCGACGAGAGGGAGAAAGGCCTGAAAGAAGCCATCATATCATATCGATATCTATCTATGTAGTGTAGCTAAGCTCATGAAGATCGATCGAATTTATAATACAGTTCATGACATGGTTAATTTGTACAAGGACACATGCATGCAGCGCGTAACTGTCATTAACTTTGGGAAGTTGATTGCTGACATATGTGTGCATGATTAATCAAATGGTCAAATAATTAAATGTAGTGTACTTAATGGGAAAGGCCAATTGATATTTAAGATGGAAATATACATGTATACTGTTCTGTCATCAACAAGCTAGGCCGTGTTTATTAGTTCCTTGTCCAAATCTTTTTAAGTATACGGACACATATTTAAAATATTAAACGTAGACTAATAACAAAACAAATTACAGATTCCATCTGTAGACTGCGAGACGAATTTATTAAACCTAATTAATCCATCATTAGCAAATGTTTACTGTAGCACCACATTGTCAAATCATAATGTAATTAGGCTCAAAAGATTCGTCTCGCAATTTACATGCTAACTGTGTAATTGGTTTTTTTTTCGTCCACATTTAATATTTCATGTATGTGTTAAAATATTTGATGTGACGAAATTTTTGGAAGTTTGAAGGGAACTAACCACAGCTTAAGTCATGCGTTCTTGGTCTGTTAGCTTTTCCCACGGTTTATCTGCTTGCTACTTGGCCAATTAATTAAAGCTACTGATCTAGATTGATCTAGATAGATATATCCATCCCGGAAGGAAATATATAATGCACTTGATCAATTAACTCAAGCTAGCAGTTAGGATTGGAGGAGAGACGAGAGCATGTCAACCCATCGATCGATCGATCGTCAGAGATTACATACATATATATATATATATATACACACACACACTTATATAGGACGGTAGTATAAGTATACAATTAGCAGGTTGACAGTATATATCTGGAAAAAGTCGTAGATCGGCCGATCGGCAATGTCCCGGTTGCAGCTAATCGATCGCGATTACCCAGTTGGGGGACAATTAGGTCACCAGCCGGATTGATTATGCATGCAGAGCATATATAGAATTTAGGTCAACCTGTACGTTTGGATCATACCATATAGATATGGATCGGAAAAACTGTGGGCGGCCGGCGACCTTGTTTTCGCAGTTTCAGTAGGTGTATATATGTACGTCGTCGTCGTCAGTACTCCGATCCTCAAGAAGGACTCGCAGCCACCCTAATTTATGGGGCTGATGACTTAGTATTTTATTTTCTATCAGAGTTTCTTATCCTTTTTAATGTAATAGAGAGATTTTTCCACATGCCAAGAAGATATATTCTTTGCGTTCTACACAAGATAGTGCAAATACAATTAAGATTGAGTTCTATATGAGGTCGTATAGCAGAATATAAAATTCTAGATATAACACACTGTTGTAGGCTGCTGGACTTTTCTAATAATGCCATGTGACCTCACACACTTCCTCTCAAACACCAACCAAACAATTATCAGCTGATTTCTTATAAACCATTTGATAACAATGAAACAAGTAAGGTGCATTCTTAGAAAGTTTTATATATATATATATATATGTATATATATATATACATGTATATATATATATATACATGTATATATATATATATACATGTATATATATATATATATATATATATATATATATATATATATATATATATATATATATATATAGTGAATCTATTCTACACCCCCCTCCCATGGGTCAAACCCACCTCCCCAACCCTCCCTAGGGCCCAAAACTCCCCTCCCACCTCGGTCAAAGCGTCCTCCCGCCGGTCAAACCCACCCACCACTCCCTCCCCCACCCACCACTTTGCTGCTCTCGTCTTGCAGGAATCGTGTAGTAACAGGACGGTCATCGTGCGGTAACAAGACAACATTATCGCAGTAACAACGTCAAAAAGTAGCCATGATGGATCTAGTTTTGTTAAGCGTTTTTTTATGAACGTCATGGTGCAAACGGATTGGAAATACAATATATGATGTGAGAGATATTGCTCTCTAAATATTGAGATTTACCTCTTTTTTTAGTCCTCGTCTCACTGGAACAGCGTAGTAACACGATGGCCAATATGCAGTAACACGTCTGCTTTTCACAGTAACAACGTTAAAAAATAGTTATGATGGTTCTAGTTTTGTTAAGCACTTTTTTTTACGAACGCCATGATGCAAATGGGTTAGAAAAATAAGACATGACGTGTACGTTAGTACTCTCTAAAGATTGAGATTTAAAATACTCTAGATCTAAAAAACATTACTACTATAGGGTCACTGTTACTATGCATGTTCTCTGTTACGGCAAATTTCGTCATATTGTTACTACCAAAAGTGTAGTAACAACCTATAAAGTTTACAGTAACAACCTATATATTTTTGCAGTAACATATAATATTACTACCCTTCTGGGATAATCTTATTGACGAATCATAGTAACAAGGTATGATTGTTATAGGTACATAACTATTTTGGTCACAAATCATCATATGGTGATTTGGTTAGAAGTGCTCGCCATGAACCATGAGATCATGGGTTCAAGTCTTGAATTCACCAATTTATTTTTAATTTTTTTAAAAAAGAGAGAAGAAGGAGGGAAAGAAAAAAAAAAGAAGAAAATGAGAGATTGAGGGGGCGCGGGAGGGAGGTAGGTGGGGACGGATGGGAGGTGGGTGGGGGGTGTAGAATAGTTATATATATATATATATAGGACACTCGTATGGGGCACCATGGTGCCCGGGCACCATGGTATCAAATGCACAAAATCACTCAAATTTTTCAAATTGTGAGTATATACCTAGTTATAATAATTTGATTCATACCTATACCTATCAACAAAACAACTCAAATTTAACTTTATTTCACAATCCATGATTACATACCTAACTAATTATATGTATGGATGCTATATACCTAGAATCAAAATCTAACAAAAACAAGTTCAAATTCAGTTCAAACTTGCTTTGAACTAGTTAGTAAAGTAGTTAATGTTAATACCTAAGTAATTAAAAAAGTTTCATACTCATTTGAATTGGGTATATACTCAATTTCAACAATGGTGCCCAGGCACCATGGAGCACCAAACAAATTTACTATATATATATATATATATATATAGTGAATCTATTCTGCACCCCTCCCCTAGAATAACTATTCTACACCTCCCTCCCATGGGTCAAACCCACCTCCCCCACCCTCCCTTGGGCCCAAAACCCCCCTCCCACCTCGGTCAAAGCGTCCTCCCGCCGGTCAAAGCGTCCTCCCACTGGTCAAACCCGCCCACCACTCCTTCCCCCACCCACCACTTTGCTGCTCTCGTCTTGCAGGAATCGTGCAGTAACAGGACGGTCATCGTGCAGTAACAAGACAATATTATCGCAGTAACAACGTCAAAAAGTAGCCATGATGGATCTACTTTCGTTAAGCGTTTTTTTATGAACTTCATGGTGCAAACGGATTGGAAATACAAGATATGATGTGAGAGATATTGCTCTCTAAAGATTGAGATTGACCTCTATTTTAGTCCTCGTTTCATTGGAACAACGTATTAACATGATGGCTAATATGCAGTAACACGTCTGCTTTTCGCAGTAACAACGTTAAAAAATAGTTATTATGGTTCTAGTTTCGTTAAGCACTTTTTTTACACGAACGCCATGATGCAAATGAGTTAGAAAAATAAGACATGACATATACGTTAGTACTCTCTAAAGATTGAGATTTAAAATACTCTAGATCACATTACTACTATAGGGCCACTGTTACTATGCATGTTCTCTGTTAATGCAAATTTCGTCATATTGTTACTGCAAAAAGTGCAGTTCTGGGATAATGTTACTGCCGAATCATAGTAATAAGGTATGATTGTTACAGGTACATAACTGATTTGTTTACGAATCATCATATGGTGATTTGGTTAGAAGTGCTCGCCATGAACCATGAGATCATGGGTTCAATTCTTGAATTCACCAATTTATTTTTATTTTTTCTAAAAAAGAGAGAAGAAGGAGGGAGAGAAGAAAAAAAAGAAGAAAAGGAGAGATAGAGAAGGAGGGAGAGAAGAAAAAAGAAGAAAAGGAGAGATTGGGGGGAAGGGGCGTGACGGGAGGGAGAGAGGAAGGGGCGCAGGAGGGAGAGAGGAAGGAGGGAGAGAGGAAGGGGCGCAGGAGGGAGAGAGGAAGGGGCACGGGAAGGAGAGAGGAAGGGAGAGGGAGCGCGGGAGGGAGGGAGGTGGGGACAGATGGAAGGTGGGAGGGGAGGTGTAGAATAGTTATTCTAAGGGAGGGGTGTATAATAGAGCTAATATATATATATATATATATATATATATATATATATATATATATTCCTCTCTCATGTCATTAATTAGGAATATTTGCACTTCTTATTGAAATCATTAATTTTACACCCGTAAATTATTTTATTGGAACACCCTAAGTTATTTTTTTGGCTCATGATAGATGCATGCGTGTTACAACAGGGTTTATCTTATTGCACGATAACCGTGGTTACCGCCGGGACATGGTAACGATTTTCCGCGGTATGTTTGGATGAAATTTGAGAAAATTTAAAATTATGAAAAATAAAAAAAAGTCATGGATGTTGTTCTTGATTTGTAGTGGCAGATGGTGAATTTTTTTTTGACATAGACTAAGATAAATAAAAATTTGAGGGCAAAACAAAAAATAGTTTAGAAATTGGAAAAAGAAAAATGTATTGGGTTTAGGTAAAATACATTGTGAAAGATTGATGTTTGTTGAGATATGAAGATTTGTGAAATAGGTGAAATATGGTTTGCTAGTGATGTGGGAAATGGTTTTGTAGAGTTCATGTGTTATTTGTTGGGTGAGCAGATGTACATTTATTGCAATGATAATGGGTCATTTGTTGCTCATGTGAAATATGGTAGTGATGTGCAAGTAATGCTAATTTGTAATTATTATACTATGAAATGTTGAATTGCTTCGAAGTCCACAATATAGAAAAGGTCATGCCGATTTTTGTATTTTACACTAAAAAGTTAGATTTGTAAGTATCCTATATATTCTTCCAATTACCCCCAATTCCCTTTTTTTGAATTTTTTCTAGTGGCTTTTCAATTTTGTGTATTCCGCTATACAACTGGCGATAACCGCTCGAATATCGTGGTTATCGCCAGAAACTGCACGGTAACCACGCCAAAACCGCGAAACCGCCGATTTTTGAATTCAATTTTTTGGAGGTGAATTTCACATGGTTACCTGCGATTACCGCGATAACTGCCCTACAGCGGGGTGGCGGTAACTCCCAAAAAAACGATAAGGGCAACCCCGGTTACAACACACGTCTCAATATTTTTTTTAAAAAAATTTCTCATTGTTTACATAGGTTGGAAATATCAAAGACTGATTTCAATGTTGAGATTTTCAAGCAAACAATCATAAATAAGCAGAGTAACAAATTACAGATACTCCGATCAAATTATCAAAAAAACTACAGATTATTAAATAAGTAGATTTGTGTTACAGACTCTTAAACCTGTAGTTTTCTAATAAATTTATTGTTAAATTTGTAGTTTTGTGATGTATCATTATAAATCTATAATTTTGTGATAATTTAGCTAAACTATATAAATTTTTGTTAAATTTACTAAAAAAATATTTTTGAAGTTTGATAATGGTGTCGCAGATGGCTCTAAAAAAGTTTAGCTTAAAATACAACTTCTATAAAAAGGAAAAAAAAGAGAAATGTCATGATGGAGTAAAGTGGACCATTTTTTATAGTTTAGGAAGTATAATGAGCTAAAAAATAGTTTATGGAGTTAATTGGTCCAATGAAATAGTTGGGGGTGTTCATTACTATTATTTGGTTAATTTACCACTACTCTGTTACTGGTCATATTTTTTTTTATTATTTCCATGATTCACACCCAAAAGACTTTATATTATACCCTTATGGGAACTGAATATTGTAAAAAAAACATTTAAACTAATACAAGGCCCTTATGCCCTGATGCTATAATTACAATGAATTATTTTAAGTATTTAATTTAGAGTGTTGCAATATTTATTTTATGGTAAGGAAATTTTGCATGTCAGTTTAAGCATTTCAAAATGAATTATTTGAAGGAAATAAATTTGCATGTCCACATACAAGTATTGCATAGTTCTCATCTTAATGTAATTATTTTGTGAGAAACTTTCAGAACAACATCTTCCCACTGTATTATTTTTCTCAAAGAAAATAATTTTCCCATTTTGGTTTTCTGAAAAAATCAATACTTTCAGAGCCCATGCATTCTTCAGTTTTGCGCGTTATAGTATCATATTTCTCTTTGTTATGTTATGTTTTAATTTTGAACATCCATAGAAGGGTAAAATGGTCTTATAGAGGAAAGCTTAAAAGTCAACCACCATTGACTTATGCTATCATGGAACAGTGACAAAATAGCTGGTACGCTGGCTGGTCATCATATCTATATCTATACCTAATTAAAAAAAAAATCTATAATGCTTCTAATTTTTTTCATCCGTCTGTTTTTTTTCGTCCAAGTGTGATTAGGGTTAGGGTTTTTGGCACCGACGGTTTTGATGGATTTAGAATCGATCCGACCCGTCCATCAAAATGATTGGAACAAATTGATCCCGCGTTGGGCTGGCCTCCATCTTGGGGCACAGCTGTGCTGGGTCACACGTGCTTCATAGGCAAGGTGCGCAATAGCCGGCCGGTAGGGTTCAATGGGCCTTTTTTTTTTCTTTTTGAGAACTTTTTTAGTTCTAAGGAATATATTTTTTTTGAAGGACTCATATAATGAAAAATTAAACTGTAATCGTCTAAGATTTTTATATTTATTATAATTTTAGTTTACCCGTTGCAATGCACGGGCATCTTTTCTAGTAAAACAAAAATCCCCGTTGCTTGTGAAGCGTTTGTCTCGTCCGTAGGAACCTAATTTGTTGGCTTTTTCTTCTTTTATAAAGCTGGATTGCAACGATTCTTTTAATTTCTTAAAGTGAACTAATGCATTGCCATGATATTTGATCTCAAAAAAAAATGTGCACATGTTGTGAGTGTCTATATTGTGTTTTTTTAAAAGTGAAAAAGAGTAGCAAAAGAGAAAGATGCTAATGTCCAAGACGGAAGAGCAAGGTCGTGACAGTAAGCGGAACAAGGAGAATCTCGGTCTCTATCTCTACTAGAGAGCCACCCCTATCACTACTTAAAAAACAGTTTTTACCAGCGCTAACTTTTATTTTCCTAGGAGGGCAAAAGAAAAAAATTCCTCCTGTAAACACTTGCAAAAATAGTTAGAGATCCGCTGATTTAGCTCAGCCTGCGAAATTTTTTTTCGGACGGAGCCTTAAAAGGACCGCTTACGAAAATAACTTTATTTTCGCAGGCACAGACCTCTTAAGACTTTGCTTGGAAAATTTTGATTTTCGTAGGCAGAATCTTAAGTGGTCGATTTGTCTGCAAAATGTGAAGGCGCTAATAAATTTCAGCTAAGTCTGGCGGCTCCTCCACCTCCTATTCTCCCTCAGCCCTCTCTTTCTCCACCTACTCCCTCTACCTCAGACTCCTCTCCCACCTCCATCCCTATCGCACCCTTCTCCTCCGGCCTTCCTCTGCCACACGACAATGACCGCGACGACGACGACATCAGCGATAGAGACGATGATCGGCCTCGGATGCACGGATCTGCCGCCATTGGCCTTCCTCGGGAGTGCAGATACGCCGCCTGGCCATGCATCCTTGGGCACGTGGATCCGCCTCGGATTTGCTCGGGCACGGCGCAGGCGTGCGATGGCTGCTTCGATGAATTTTTTGTTCTTTGATCTCTCTTTATGCGTATCTATGATGAATTTGTTGAATGGATTTGAGGATTGTGATGAATTTGTGAATGGATTAGGGGGATTTTGGATCTGCCTATAGAGGGAATATTTTTGGATCTATCTTTTTTTTCTTTGAGCTCTGAAAATATTTTCATAGGTGGATCTCTTTAGGAGTTCGCCTGCGAAAATCGGTTTTCGCTAGATGCCGTCAGCTTGCCTACGAAAATGCAGTATTTCCGCAGGCCTTTACCCTCCGGCGGTGGCGGTGAGGCTAGCTGCCGTGAAAAGCTGATTTGGCCGACTATAAAAATGATTTTTCTAATAGTGTGTAGGGTTAATTAGTACCGGGGCTGCCTTTTTTCACCCATAGGGCTTCCAAGGCGGACCCCGTATATCTTCTGGTGCCAGTGCGGGGTGGATCGTTTGCCCTTTGATCGGGTCCCTTATGGGGGTTCGAATAAATTGGAGGCATCAATAATGAGTAGAGAAGAGCTATTGTAGGGAATGTCTAGTGGCTACCCAAAGCTAGAGTGGTGTTAGGAGAGCCATCAACAATGAGTAGAGAAGAGTTGTTGTACTCGTAAAATCTACCAAAGATCAGAGCATAGGTATTGTACTCGCAAAATCTGCCAAAATAGCAATGTTTTCATTGAGACATGCTATATGAAGAAGGATATTGATATTTGAGAGGACATGTTCCTAATGACGTACCTTCCCAATATCTTTTCTCTGTTCCATCGTCGTATCTAAAGTCACAGAATGTAAAATTTGGAGTTTCATCCACATTAATATAGGCACAAAATAGGATATCACAGGTTTATAAGACATGGGTTAGAGGTTTTTCCCATCAAAAATTTGTTTCGCGAAAGGTCCTAACATAGGCCTTCATCACTAACCAACTGGAATAGTAATTTTCTTGGTAAACATAAATTCTTTTTTTTTGTTTTGTGGTAAACATAAATTCTTGATATCATGGTTTTGTACACCTAGTCCATCTTGATATTTTAGTTGGCATATCTTCACCATTTGGTTAGTCAATATATTTTTGTAGTTTTCAAATACTTAAAAAATGTGAACAATATAGAAGTCTAGTCTATGAAGTACGCTGTGGAATTTCAAAGGAGAACATAATGAACATGCGAAGGCCTAAAAGAATCGAGTTTAGAACGACTAATAATCGTATGATGTTTCCTTTGTGCTATACTTTCTCTCAAACATATATTCCACTCTTATCCAATAAATATTTTGAAGTTTCTGATAGTGATATGAGTTTACCATGTATTTTGGTTATATGCAGATTTTTTAAAACAGAAGTACATGTTGAATTTTTAAATACGCTCAATTTTTCTCAGCCTCTAGTATATGTTCTATTTGTGTTCTGAAAAAAAATTATCCACAGGTTTTCAAGGTCTCAGGCACAAGGGGTAGCCTTCAAAAGACGGCTGCACGGGTGGTATCTAGGTATCGGCAAAGCAGGGTACTAAATATACAAAAGAAAGACAACACTACCTTTGGTACCAATTGCAGTTGCCAGCCCAAATGCATAGTGAATATCACTAAACACTTCGATGATAGGAAGGAGTTGATTGCTGAAATTGGATTTGATGGAATTTTGGATATCAAACTTACTAAGGTAAACATGCATTTTGGGGCATGCATGGCTTCTGAGCAAGGTTTTACAGATTTCAACCAGGAGTTGCCATTTGGTCCCAACGATGTCAATGCAGTTTTTGGCTTGCCATGCTCACAAGATGAATTAGACGGGAAGAAACAACTATGATCAACTGACAACTATGCCAAGAAAGATACCTTGTCACCGAAGTTCCACGACTCCATGGCTACAGGGCTTTATATCACAACTCAATATGTATCAGTATCGGCCGATTATTTCTAGAATTCAGAAAATATGGTATCTTGATCTCACCTTGTCTGAACACCATGTGGGATTGACTCACCATCCAGTATGTCCAAGGAAGGGTTGCATTCATCCATAAGAATTTGCCTGAATCAATGATCCAGAATCATTCAAGTTCACACCCATAAATCCAACAAAAAAAAATCAATCATCAAATCAGAAAAACATACCTAGACCCTGTGGTACCATCCAAAGGGATGTGGTTGTTCACTCCTTCATCCATCCAAAATCACCAGCGGCGTAAACTCGACCTGGACGGAGCAAACCAAAATCCTAATGAAGCAGTATGTGGCTTTGTTGATGCAGATACCGTTCCTCACTGACCTATTCTTCAGGTGGTTAGTTATGCATTAGCGGTAATTAATTACTTTTCAAATTAATAATACCATGCATCGTTCGGCTAATGGGTACATACTGCATGGCTCTGCACTGCCAACCCCGTTAACAGGTACGGATCTCAAAGTTAATCAATGGTATGAGGGGAGGGAGTATGTACACCCAGGTGTATATAACAGTCTTCCTATACATATATTCTCAACAATATTATGGTTGCCAATGATTCTTCATTTACTTCATTTTCTCATCACTGTTTTCATCACTTTGTGTATAAATATTTGTTTATTTTCCAGTTTCCCACATTCTTTATGGCTCATACACATTAGGCAAATACTTCAATATCAAATTATCTCAGTTGATTGGACCAAATCTATATACAAGTCGTCTTCCAGTCTATGACACATACAGGAATATAGTTAAGGACATATGATCTGCAATGATCTAATTATTTCAACAAATAAATAATTTATGTAATTAAATTTTCTTGGATATATGTTTGTCAATTAATAGGAATCATGTGATACGGAGAATTTTGTTCCAAGATTAGTACAAATAAACCCTGCCCTTTCATCTATTTTCTTCCTAACTTCTCCTTGCAATGTAAATATTAGGCAGCAACCTAACATTCTATCGATAATTTCCTACACGGTATGTTAATTTTATCTCTATTCTATAACCAGGTTTATTTGGCAAACTATTATATTTATTGTCAATAGCTCGATTGTTTAAAAGAACACACGAAATATTACTTAGCAATTCCCGCATCAAAGCGCGGGGTATCACCTAGTTTTAAAAATGATCTCATCCATATTTTTCCTATGCAATTCATCGATAGCTCATGTAAAATTGTTACCCCTTTCATGATATTTTTGCCAGACACAAATATTTTCTGAGTTGGTCAAATGACATCAAGGACAACTGTAAGATTGATTAGATCTCGTTATTTGTACTTGCGTGTACTGCAGTTGGGTTGTCCGTGAAAACTTTCTGAAGAAGAGTAAATTCGTTTCTTGGTTCATTCTAATGCATGGTGTAGCTCCTTGGTCTTGTTACACATGCCATATCACTACTATAGAAAAGGCCTTTGGTGCCGGTTGGAAAACCCCCTTAGGTGCCGGTTTTTCCAATCGGCACCACGGAGGCGGGACTGATTATTAGCAGGGGTCAAAGCTGCCGGTTGCAAAACCGGCACCTTTGAGATGCCCACGAGCCAAAAAAAAAATCGTCTCGACGCATCGAGCTGATGCATTGAGCCGTAAAGCGGATCCTAACTAATACCCAAATCCCAAAATTTTCTCAAATCCATAAACATGAACTATAGAAAATAATCCTCTGAAGAACAACATAAAATTTTGTCAAATCCATAAACACGAACTATAGTCAATAATCCTTAGAATAACAACACATCTAGATCAACAATAGATCACATATACATCAACAAATCACAAAGGAGGGAGGGGGAGAGATGGATACACCGGCGACCGACGCCGTCACACCTCCAACCGGTGGCCCCACCACCACGCTGGCTGTCTTCGCCATGCCCCACCTCCAACCGGTGGCCCCACCTCTAAATCCCCGCATCCGAGGGGCCAAATTCGGTGCAGGCCACCTCCATCCCAACGCTGCACGCCACCTCCCGCCGCCTAGGGGCGCAGGTCGCCTCCCTCTCGCACGCCATCTCCAAGCACGGGCCGCCGCCTCCCCTCCCGCTAGATCTGGCGGAGGGGAAGACGCCGTTGTGCCGCCGCCGAACCACCGCCTCCCTTCCCGATGGATCTGGTGGAGGGGAGGACTCCGCACATGCTGCCGCCGTGGTGGATGGAGGAGGAGAGGAGAAGGTAGAAGTGGAGAGGAAGAGAGAAGGAAGAAGGAGAGAGAGGAAAAAGAGAAGAGGAGAGAAGAGGAAAAAGGCGTGGTGAGTGAGTGGGTGGTGCGGTGGTCTGAGTCCACCGGTTCTGCTCGGCTCACTATATAGGTGCCTTTTTTTTCAAAAACTTATGTATCGTTTTTTTTTATGTTTTCAGTCTGTAGGAGGTAGAAAAAACACTATAGGTGCCGGTTTTAGCTGTTCCGATACCTATAGTGCTGACTCATATTAGCTATTCTGTAGTAGTGTATCAAAAATCTCGTAATATACATCCTATTCTCATGCAAATTCCATGCATATACAGAGCTAGCTATCATTGCATTTTCTGAATTAGTTTCTGGTCTAGATTGGCGTGTAGCTGATTATTCACAAAATAAATTTCAAAATTTAGAACAAACTTACTTCTTTTGTTTCAGATTATTATTTCTAATTCTAGGAAATTTAACACCAAACAAGAAAATGTCACAACTTAATTACATTTTTACCCTCATGAACTATATCCCATTAGTTTCCAAACATTAACTCTGATTATCTAGTTGTGCATTGGTGCATTAATAAAAGGTAAAATGGAAGGTCGCCTTTAAATTAATGATCAGTATTTTGATAAAAAAAATTAAATGTGAGAATGACAACTATTTTGACAACAAAAATTAAATGCTAGAATGATAACTAATCTGAAACGAAGGGAGTATATGGTATATATATGTAATTGATAAAAGTTAATTATTTGAAAGTATAATTGGCGCACACACTCGCACACACCTGTATACATATAGGTGATTAAAGTTGCTAGCACCATTATATGGATTTTGAGCTAGAAGTACATGAAATCATTTAGAAGATATGGACGGTTCAACAAATATGGTCCGTGCAACATGTGATGGGCCACGAACTTGTAAGCGGCTTCAGCGAGATGCAACCCATCCCATGATATGTGTGTCGATGGGTCGGGGCAAAGATTCATTGACGAGTTGCCACCCTTGTAGCATGCCACAAACACGATCTCCCTCTTGAACCCTGACACGAACAACAACCACCCTAAGTGATTTTGATTTTTATTTAACTATGATTGAATTCATGCCATACATCAACAAAGAAACTCTCTTTATCCTAGGACAACTTTACCGTGTATGGCAGGGTGACGGGTGATCTCTAAAGCGGTATTGTAGTAGTCACCGTAGAGTATAGTGATTGTAGGATCGTGAGGGATCCGATGCATCATGCGCTTGAGCGCATGGTTGTGGTACTCAGAGAAGTCATTCAACCACTTTATGCAGCCAAACACATCGTAGTCTTTAGGACTTAACTTGTTTCGAAACATCCCGAGATAACCTGGAACACACCCTATAGGAAAATTTCCTGGAACAATAATCGTCTTGGCTCCTAGGTCGATTAGGACCTGTATAGGCACTCAAATACCATAAAATCTAAACATATATAATGGGATGAATTGCTATAAGTAATATAAGATTTTACATGTTAGGGTTTTATTTATTGATTAGTGAGACCGAAAGGAAGCTCACCTTGATAGCGTTCTCAATCTTCGATATAACTTTTGGTACCAATGGCTTGATCTCATTGATGAAGGATCGGTTTTGGAAGAAAGGCTGATTGTAGTCGTTTCCTCCAATCTCCCCCATTATAAACATTGATTTAGACATGATTTTCTTGCGTTCTACACAATTAAAGTAGTGCAAGTGTAATTAGAATTACATTTGATAAGAGGTTTTCTCATCATAATATAAAAGACTAGTCCATTGATTTGGGAAACTATCTAGTGTATTTTAGAATAAGTGGTACACACCACCAGACTTATTTACTAAGGGCATGTGCCCTTAGGTCCCTCAGATGCTTCGTCCTACCTCTCAAACACTAAATAAAATAGTTATAACTGTAGTCATGTACAATCTCATAAAGGATCAAATCCAAATGATCTACACATTCAGAAATAAAAATGGCTGCTGATAGTAAACATATTGTTTATAGAATTGGCTTCACATTTTTTTCTTCGTTGTGTAGATCAAATTTATCATTAAATACACTTTTTACTATTTTTAAACATTTCCCACGATTATCAAATTAATGATAAATAAAGAACATGATAACTAATATCCCTTAAGTTGTAAAAATAGTTTTCCCCTATTGTTAGTTGAGGTCGTTAATTATTGTAGGTTTTTCATGTCAGTATAAACTTTGTTTACACTGGTGGAGAATGCATCTTTAGTCCCGGTTGGTAGTGCCAGGTGGCGCGGGACTAAAGATTTTTTTTTTCATTGTTTTTAACTGATTGCATATTGATTCCTCTACATCCCCAAATCATCCCCAAATCACAACATATCACAGATCGGATTAAATACATCATAAATTCTCAAAAAAATACATAAAAAATATTGGTGATATCCACAAATCATCCCCAAATCATGGCACATCACATATCAGATCAAATACATCACAAATTTTCAAAAATAATATATCACAAATTCTCAAAAAACAAATTCTTCCTCTGTCGAGCCGCCGTTGCTCCACCGCTGTCGTCACCCCCGCTTCCGCCGCCTGCTCACCGCTTCTCCTGCCCGGCCGCCACCCCCGCTTCCGCCGTCCGGTCATCGCTTCTCCTGCTCGGCCGCTACCGCCTCCCCTCCCACCAGATTTGGCAGAGGGGAGGGCGAGGCCGCCGCCTCCCCCGCCCGATCGCCGCTGCTTCTCTCGCCCCCCCCCCCCCCCCCGACCGCAGCTTCTCCCCAGCCGCCGCCGGTTATCCTAGCCGACCGCTACGAGAGAGAGGCAACTCAGGCGAGAGAGGTGGAGATCGACAGAGAGAAAGAGCGAGCGAGATAGAAGAGAAAGAGGTGAGAGAGGCGAGGAGATAGAGAGCGAGAGAGATAATTAAGGACGTGGGTGACGTGGGTCTCTCGGCCTCTCTCTCATTTTTCTGGTCAACAATTGTGGGAGAGAGATAAAGACTTGGGAGTAAAGCATCCCGAGGTAGGACGTGGGAGAGAGATATTTAGTCCAGGTTGGTGATATCAACCGGGACTAAAGATATGCAGGTGGTGTTATTGGAGGCCTGACAGCTATTCAACCAGGACTAAAGATGAGCTATTCAAACGGTTGGGACTAAAGATCATAAAGTGTCATTGGACTTATAAATCGGGACTAAAGATATTCTTAGTCCCGATTTTTATTCGTAAAGAGACTATTGTGGTTTTTGGCCAACCCAGTAAAGACCATTTCTCCAGTAATATTATATTCAAAGCGCTCCATAGAAACAATTTTTTTTTAGAAATACACTACAAACACACTCACCCCTATAAACATATACACACATCTCCTGACCTATGAACTCCTTCAAAAGACTATATCATTTTAGACCAAAATAAACAAATTTCATCTCATTTGCGCGCCTCTTTTTTTTTCTCTGAGTGTGTGTAGCCGTCTCTATAGGGAAAAATGTCTTAATTAATTAATTGTCATATATGCCGGCTTTGATTACCTTTGTCTGCGGAGGCAAGCGAGTGGAGCACGTTCTTGAACCATTCCACCTGCACGTCCAGCGAGTATGGCGGTATGTTGGTGAGGTCAAGCCCCATCTCCTCGAAGAACTCCCGCCTCAGCGCCGTCGCTCCACCCACCGCGAAGTTCGCCCCATGCCGGAAGTCCTCCGCCGCCGCCGTCTCCCGCCCGCGGAGGAACGGCGTCAAGAATGGCAGCTCCAGCCTCTCCGCTGCATTCATTCATGGCGAGCTAGCGTGTGTGAGATCGAAACGAACAGCACTACTCCCTCCGTTCCATAATATAGCACCCTAGAATCAGATGGGACATTTCATAATACAACGAATCTGGATATAGAAAGCATGTTCGGATTCGTTATACTATGAAATGTTTCGTCCGGTACTAGGTTGCTATATTATATGATGGAGGGAGTACATTGCAGCTAGCTAGCATGCACCGCCGGCGATCGCCGGCGACCGGCGGGGAGTGTGTTACCTAGGAAGTCGACGATGAGCCTGCCGTCGCTATAGCGGCCGGTGGGGCGGCCGAAGAAGGTCTCGCCGTAGGGGAGCCTGTTGAAAGAGGCGTTGGGGCTGATCGTCGCGGAGTTACCCGTGTCGGTGATGGAGTCGCCGAAGCTGAACATGCGCGTGAAGCAGCTGAAGCCGTCGTCACCGCCGGCGCCGGTCGCCAGGTGACCACCACCACCGGAGTTGGCAGCAGCGCTGGCGGAGTGCGCGCAGAGAAGAAATAGTACAGGAATCATCGTCGGCGAGGAGAGGGAGCTAGACCTAGAAGAAGCCATGAATATCTGTATAGCTGCCTCTAGTGTCTGGCGAGCTATATATCTCTTGAACGGATCGACAATTTATATATAAGTCCCTCATCACATGTTAAATTAACAAGAGATACACATGCATGCAGCGAGTAATATATAATCCTCATATTCTGCAAAATTAATAAAATGGTCAAATTAATAATGTCATACTCTCTCCGTTTCACAATGTAAGTCATTCTAGCATTTTCCATATTCATATTGATGTTAATGAATCTAGACATATATATATATATATATATATATATATATATATATATATATATATATTAATTAACATCAATATGAATGTGAGAAATGCTAAAATGACTTACATTGTGAAACGGAGGAAGTACTTAAGAGGGAGAAAAGTGAAGATGGGTTGACATTTAGGCCTGGTTCATTTAATCCCCGAGAGATAGGGATTGCAGGAGGAATATAATTAATAATCCCACAGCATAATAGCTGTGAAATAAATTTCCTCCAAATCCCCTCAATTCCCTTGAAAGAGAATTAACCGAACAAAACTGAAAAACATACTCCCCCTGTTTCATAATGTAAGTCATCCTAGCATTTTCCACATTCATATTGATGTTAATAAATCTGACATATATATCTATCTAGATTCATTAACATCAAAATGAATATGGGAAATGCTAGAATGACTTATATTGTGAAACATAGGTGAACTATCAAATTGTATTGTATGTAGGCATTCGATCATTTTTTTAGCCATATAAAGAGAAAACCTCCTATGCATTTCTAGGAGGCAGGGGCGGACCTAGGGGGTGTGCTAGGTTGGCACCGGCGTACCCAATTTTTTTAAAAAAACACTAGGATGTAGTATGCAATCAAAGTACATAAAAATTGAATCCTCTCAGAAAATAGAATATAACAGCTGTCACAATTTGTCTGGAGATCTTGTAATTATCAAGAAACCAAATCAGAGGAAGAGGAAAGAACTAGATGAAGAGAAACAGTGGGTGGGGGGGGGGGAGAACAACTAGATTGATTCGGATATGGGATTGATTGCTCTGAATTTTATATCATGAATTATGGACCGCGTTTGAATAGAGTTTTGAAAAATTAGACCAAAATCTGCCAAAATTCTTCCATCAGAATTGGATGTTTTCTTTTATAAAAATATATGGTGGAGTGATCGCTAGAATCAGACCAAAATCTGCCAAAATTCTTCCATCCAGTATAATTTTTTTGGTCCGCCACTGCTAGGAGGTGCTTTTGTTTATTCAAAAATGTGTAGGTCAGATGTTTGATGAATATGGAATGTGATTCCGATGATATAAACATACTCTTATTATAAGCCTGTGCAGCTTGGGGTAGCAAATAAATTAAAAGCATTTGTTCTAATCAAGTAATACAAAGTTAAATAATAATAGTTTAAAATACTAATAGTCGATATGATGGTCTATGTTAGACTCAACTTAGACCCAAGCAGACAACCGCCATCTCATTACACAACCGTTGTATCCTGGATTCAAAGAACTATCTGGAAAGTTGTCCCTCCTTTTGATATATTTTTTCTTTTTTGACTTTTTTTTATTTTGGCTGTTTTATATTTTTCTTTTTGGGTTTGCCTTCTTTCCTTTCCTTTTTTTCCCCGAGCACATTTCTGTCTCTTTTTTTCCTTGTTGTTTCTCTGAATTTTTTAACTAAAAGGACAGCAAAGACTAATTAATTAAACTGCCAATCTACAAGGACTCAAAATGAAAAAGTGCAAACCTAAGATAGAACTGCTCAAAAAAAAAGAAGAAGAAGAAGAAGAAGGGAATTCTTCAGTCGTGCAGCGGCTTCGTTTGTGCCATCGGCCGGCCCATCGCATCTCAATCCCGCAACGTGGAGGGAGGACCGGAGGAGGGGCGAGAACGTGACCACAAGCTATACAGAAGCTAGCTAGGACGGGCTTGGCGGACCTGCTGCTAGTGCTGGTGTGTCCCGGCCTTAACGTGGAAGCGTGTCCCGTTCGATCTTGCGTAGGAGGTAAGAGAGAAGTACGTGTTGTTTGAGGTTGAAGCGTCCTCAATATCCCTCTCTCGATCGACGACTCTCGATCGGTTTCTTCCTGTGGCTCTTTTCTCTCTTAATTCCAAGGAAAGGAATAAGATCACTTTGACTCTCTCAACTGATCACCGAATCTAAATCGTATTCCTCAACCGCAAATACCAGAAATCTCGACCCCCCGAACTTGCAAAACCGATGCAATTTGACTCCCTCGCCGGTTTTGGGAGGTGGTTTCGCTGATGTGGCGCCACGTGGCGATATTAACCGAGTCTTCGGTCCACGTGGCGTTGACGTGGCACTTACGTGGCAGTAGAATTAAAAAATATACGTGGGACCCATTAGTTATTCACACAAAAAGAAATGTAGGCCCACTGACATGTGGGGCCCACATGTCCGTCCTGTCCTCCTCCCTCTCCTCCTCCCTCTCTCCCTTCTCTCTCTTTCCCTCAATCTCTCCCCTTCTTCCCATTCGGCCAGCGGGTGGGAGGGCGGCGAGAGCGAGCGGCCGGCCCGGCTCGGCCTCGATGGGGAGGCGGCGGCGCACCGCCAAGGTCCATCGACGATCGCAACAGCGCATGGACGAGGGGAGCAGCGGCAGCCATCGGGGCGCAGCGGAACCGGAGCGGCGGCGGCCATCGGAGCTTCTTAGGCGCCGCCAGCGCCGAGCTGACGGCGGTCGAGCAGTGGAGCAACGCGGCGCACACGAGCAGGACGACGCCCCGGCCTTCTCCAGCAGCCTTCTCATCACCCCTCGCGCCAGTCGCTTCGTCACCGACGATGACCCCGCGAGCCGTCAGAGACCATGCCGGTAACGGCGAGGACGATGATGACAAGCGGCAATAGCGGGCCGCCGGCGTCGTTCCGCTCGTCCTCCCACTGCCGCGAGTCACCGCCGCCGTTCCCCTCGTCCTCCCACTACCGCGAGCCACCGCAGCCGAGCCGCCGTCGTCCTAGCCACCGACCGCCGCCCTCGGTCCGGTTCCGATGCGCCCCGATTGTGGACCCCCGATTTTGGAAATCGGAAATCTTCTGTGTTTATCCGTACCAATCCCTGGATCAGTAGTTGGTACACACATACATAGTTGGATCACAACATATCATGAATGAATTCAGGCTAAAAGAGTTAAATACTTACATTAGGGCCAGGTAAGCCAACAACTATCAGAGAACAACAGCGGAAGACAAAATAATAAGGGCCCGGTTAACATGCCACAGGCAGTCGACTGGGGAACAAGACCTAGAACAAGACCGCACTCCGATCATCTCGTTGGATACGCAAGCGTACCGACAAGGGCTTCTCTTCAACACTCTCCTAAAAGATATATAAATAGCAAGGGTGAGTACCAACCATACTCAGCAAGTCACCACAACAACAATGCACATGATAGAGGTATTCAAAGGATGGCTATGGTTCTTCTGCGCAAAGCAAGTTTTGTAATTCTTTTCACAAGCCTAAGACCTAGCATAGACTGATCAAATTTTAGTACCAGTATTCACATTAAACAACGACGGTTCTGTCCACCATCCATTGTGATCCCAAGGATAGCTTCCCGCCATTGAGTCGTCATGGTTTTCTGAGGACGTCCACCTTCCCTCCTCTCAGGAAGTGGCTCCATCAGCATAAAAATCATCATGCAATAACCCATCCCACACAAGTTAAGAATTTAGAGTCTAGCCAAGTGTAATACACGTCCCGGTGCTCAATAACCGCGAGCATGGCTATTCGAATAGATTTGGTTTACTCACACTGCAGTGGATGTACACTTTACCCGCACTCCGCGACTGCCCAACACATGAGCCTCGTCCCAACACATGAGACGCGTCACGGCAAAGCTTTTCGATAACCTCGCATTGGCAGTACCCGCTCCATGAACTTAAATCCTCATGCACTCTAGGCGTCCATGTTTCTAGCAGTGAGAGGAGTTCTGGCGCTCCCGGGAAAGAGAAGTCTCACACACATATTAAATTATGGTTCAAGTTAAGTTCTCTCTCTCACACACTTATGGCAGTCCTACCAATGGCGACACCGATGTAGGGCACGCCTCTCGGCCCTACCTCAACGGCTGTCCCACCGTAGCGCACCTGCCTCACTCAGGGGTGAACCATCTATGCAGGGATACTGCCTCCGCTCGGCTATCTAATCCGCTAGGTCTATACCCATACGAGAAGTGCGGTTGTACGGGGGTCGTTTCATGCTTAACTTCATGGCTCGGTCCTTAATTGACCGGGGACGGTACTAGCCTTTTCCAGATACCACCCAAATCCTCCGTCCGCCCCAGTCAAAAACAGTTGTTTAATTTTATTTCTTCTTTCACAAATCATGTCATCAACATCATGGCAATGTGGCGCTCATGTCTCCACATGCCGCATCTCAATTACCTTCCCAAAGGTAATTGCCCAAGCATATAGCATTTGATAAATATGAGTATGCATGATTCTAGAATAGCATTTCTAAGCAATTGTCATAGTTGACTAGGGACTCATACGTAAACATGGTTACAAAGATTTAAGGGTAAACAATAATCAGGGCATGGCATAATCACAAGTAGGATGTTCATCATTGCATGCAATTTTATTTGTAAACGAAACAATTTCGCAATTGGGATCAACATGTTCAAGAATAGTGATGACTTGCCTTGCTCAGGATAATCCTTATTATTGATATAATCTTGATCAACCTTCACCTCCTGGAAGTTGCAGACGTTGCCTCACGACTAACCGATACACAAGGTCTATAATACGCGAGAAAAACCAATATTCAAACAACAATCAAATATGCGCAACAAAATGTACTATTCGTGTTTGCTAATGGATCCCAATCATGCTAAGGCTAAAGTTTCTTAATATTTCTATTGTCATCGTGGCCTATTTAGGAGTTAACCAACATAGCATTTATGGGATACATATATATTTGGCTAATCGGTGGTTTAGTCTATCAAATGGCTATGGAAGGGTTATGGCTATGTATGCATCTATTATATACTAGAGGTTCTGTTGTTAGATGGATTTAGGATCAATCAAACAATTACAGTGAATTATTTGTATTATTATTTTATTGATGGAAGCTTTACTTTAATTATGAACATATTTTACTTGCCATTATAAATTATAAAAGGGCTAATAATTATCCATGCTCTATATGTTAAATTCGGGAAGTTTATAATATTATAGTTACAGATTATCTCTTAATGAACAATCCGGAGTTACAATTGAACTATGAACATATTAGGTCAAGATTTATAATTGGTACTTATCTACTATTCATGTTTGTTATATACTCCCCAGTTTAATATATGAAAAAGATAAATTAATTGTATAACTATAATAGGATGTACAATATATGTGTGCAACAACGTATAAAGTTTTGGTCGCCTACTGTACATGAGCTTATTTAGAAAGTGTACTACCCAATGCTCCAAGTGATTCCTGAATATATTGTAGTTTAATTATACATTAGCTAGTTTCTATGAGTGATATTGTATATGTGATGCGACAAGTTTAAGCGCTGGTTCTATTGGGTTACTAATAAGTGGTAATCAATTTAGGCATATATATGCTATTCTATATGGTATTGCATCGATTAATTTACTTAGTGATTCCTCCACATCTAGCTCTGTTATTATTCTCCTAAACAGGTTAAAGATTCATCTATGTGTGTTTATATTTTAGTTACATAATCATAAGGCTACACTTGATTTAAATAACCTATAAGCTATGGATTTAATTATATGGCCATCGAATATTAAATAAGTACTAGTATTTTCCTATACATCCATTCATTTGAGACATCACTTATACTTAGTTTATGTGGTTGCTACAGTGACAAAACATGTTAAATATATTTATTTGATATCTACTCTACTGTACAATATCAATTTTATTTATTAGCACATTTTTAAGTTGACCATAATCTAATCATTTGATATTAATATATTTTATTAAATAGTGAGTTATATACCATTGGAAAGCTTATGAATTTAGATGAATTTAGATGAATTTAGGTTCAAGTTTCACTCGAATCGGAGCTAAAATGAATAAGTTATGCTAGTTTAAAGATTCAAATTTGAGTTAATCCGAGAAATTGTAAAAATGCACTGTTCATAAATGATTTATTTTTAATCGGAAACATTATCCAAAACCCACTGCGGTTGACATGTGGGACCGGCCCTGGTTGACTTAGGGTCAAACCTGCTTGTTTAATTACCAGTGGGTCCCGCCTGTCATAGGAACAAAATATATGATTGTGTTTTCTTACATTTTAACTATAGGGACCCGACCTGCCATTGAGTGGGCTAATCACCGTTAGGGATAGGATTATTGTGTGCTAATCACATGTGGGTCCCACACGGTTTCTCTCTCTCTTCTCTCGTTCTTTCTTCCTCCCGTCGTCTTCTACCTCCAGCCGAGCCGCAACCGCGCGAGCGACTACACGCGGCGTGGCCAGGTCAGGGCGAGGGCGGCTCGGCGACGGCCAGGGGCGACGCGGAGATGCTCCGCCGACCACCCGCCGGTGGCAGCCGGCGCGCGAGGAGACGGGGGCGCGCGGCGCCATCAGGCGACGCCATGCCCGAGCTCGGCTACAAGGGGCTTGGGTGCTAGGGACGTCCTCCGGCCGAATTGAAGGGCGCGGGAGCATCTACGGGGTATGGGGATTCGATTTCACTAACTAGATGGAGAGGGGAGCTCCCGGGATAGCCTACCCATGGAGAGCTCGCTGGCGGCGAAACGGCGGCCGGGGCGGCACGGCCATGGGCGCTAATCACCGATTTTTGGAGCCGGCGCTAGCAATTAGATGTATGGAGGACGCTACGGGTGCGAGGGTGTACCGCGAGACGGCGAGATGGCGAAACGCGGCGAAGTGGAGCTCGACGCGGTGCAGGACAGGGGCAGACGGCGGCGACGTAAGGTACTCGACGGCGTTTCTTGATGTCCAGCGGCTACCTGGCTTCCCCCATGGCGACGGCGGCAGCACGGCTCTTCCTCCACTCCCTCCAACCTCCAGCTCCGGCCGGGGAGCCTCACAATGGTGATCTCTAGCGGTGGTGAGAGGGTGATCGCAAGGTGTTCGACGAAATGTTTTTGAGGGAGTAGAAGAGGCAGAGAGGGGTGGACGAGCTCGTGGGGGCTCTTGGGGCCTTGTGATATGGCAGCCAACATGGTGTGTGGGGGGGGAGGAAGGGAGATGGGAGGGGGTATTTATAGGGTGTGGGAAGGGTGGCTTAATGGTCGACGCGACGGACGGCGCACGGGGCTCAAGGACGACATGATGGCGCGCGGGGCTCGAGGACGATATGATGGCGCGCGGGGCTCGAGGACGACATGATGGAGCGCGGGGCTCGAGGTGGAGCGCGGGGCTCGAGAGCGACGCGACGGGCGACGGCGACGCGACGTGCGCGACTCGGTGTGGGGGCGCGGGCTAGGACCAGATCGAGCAGATGGCGTGCAATGAACAATGACAGCAGTGAATAAGAAGGAATTTAGGATTTTGGTTGGTTTTAAAAATTGAGAATAATAGCTATTTGAATTTATATTTTCACCGACGCATTTGAGTGGCATTATTAAGTGTTCCAATGTGAATTTTATTTAAAGTTAATGTTGTCCATTACCTAATACTCGTATTTATTATAGTCTTTGTAATTTCCTAATGAGACAATTACAGAGGCAGTGATATTATACACTCTATTTATTTATGTAAGTGAATTTTATGCGAAGATGGTTGCGTTAAATATTGATTTAAATATTCCAGCAAAACACTCTTTTATAGATGTGATCCTGGTAACGATGTGATCATTATTTTGTGTGAACAAATTATTCTATCTAATTCTAATGCATGAGCTAACCTTGTTCTTTTAAAGTTGGTTTTACCTCCATATGGATCCTTATAATTTAATATTCGTGGTTCAATACAAATTATGTAACATCTAATTAATTATTCCCGGTAAAACTATTTTATAGATAGAGTTCCATTTATTTGCACGATTATCATTTCCTAAGTGTTTATATTTCATGGCACGCATCACATGGTTCAAGTATTCAATATTTGATCCATAAATTAAATTAGTAATTAACATTCCCTTTGTCTGGCTTTGTTTTTTTGTGCGTAAATATTTACGGGGTTCATAATAAATATCATATTATTATAATTATTGCTTAGTTGTATAACTTTAGTTTAATTTTCCATTGTAACAATTTATAGTTTGGCAAGCAAAAGCAACCATAACATCCAGCATGATGCAAAAGTTTTAAAAAGTTCAAAATTTTAGTGATTTTTATTGTCTTGAATTTTCAGGGTGTTACACCGATGCCGCCAGCCGCCCTCCTGCCCGTCGGCCGAATGGGAAGAAGGGGAGAGAAAGAGAGAGAAGGGAGACAGGGAGGAGGAAGACTGACATGTGGGCCCCACATGTCTGTGGCCCCACATTTCTTTGTGTGAATGACTAATGGGTCCCAGGCATATTTTTTAATTCTACTGCCACGTAAGTGCCATATCAACGCCACGTGCACCGAAGACTCGGTCAATATCGCCACATAGGCGCCACGTCAGCGAAACCACCTCCCAAAACCGGCGAGGGAGTCAAATTGCACCGGTTTTACAAGTTCGGGGGGGTCGAGATTTCTGGTATTACGATTGAGGGATACGATTTAGATTAGGTGGTCAGTTGAGGGAGTCAAAGTGATCTTGTTCCCCAAGGAAACAACTCGGGCTTGTTCCATTGGCCCAAATCAAGGGTGTAAGTGAATTGATCCAAACCCCGTTTGTAAAATAATTAAGTGGGTAGCCCACCAGATTAGGTTACCCAATTATATGATCTACAAGTATGGTCATGGGTTAACCCACTTATACCCTTAATTAGGCAGTTAGGCTGGGATCTAGTCTCCTGGTTGAAAATGAAAATGCTACAGCTCGAGCGTTTGCGCTGGCAAATTCCACAGCATCGTGGTCACAAAGCTAGCTAGCGTTGCATTTGCTGAATTCATTTGTTGTCTGGAGTAATGTGTAGTTGATAATTCACAAATAAAACTATAAAATTATAAGAAGAGTAGCCCTATTCCCTCAGTTTCAAATATTTATCATTCTAACAAATTTCAAACCAACCATTTGATACATCATATTTTTTACCCTCATTAACTACATCCCAATAGTTTGCCAAAGCAATATTAACTCCAATTAACATTAGTGCATATTGTTGTATTTATGAAGGGTAGAATGACAATTGTTTTTTATAAAATAAATGAATGTTAGAATGACAAGTAATATGAAATGGAGAGAGGATACCGAATATATGTATCGGATCAAAATCAATTATTTCAAAGTATAATTACACAGACACACGTAACATATATATAGATCAAAGTTGATGGCACCATTTTATGGGTTTGATGCTAGTAGTACGTGAATCATATGGGACATATGGACGATTCAACAAAAGGGTCATGCAAGAAGTGATGGGCCACAAACTTATAAGCGGCTTCAGTGAGATGCAGTCCATCCCACGATATGTATATCGATGGGTCGGGGCAAAGATTGCCATTCATGAAGCACGGCACTAACACAGTCTCTCTCTTAAACCCTGCAATGAACAACAACAACTTCAGGTGATTTTAATTTTTATTTAAGTGTGACTGAATTCATGTCTTGCATGAGTGGAGAAACTCCCTTGTCCATGTAAGGATTTACCGTGTATGACAGGGTGACGGATGATCTCTAAGATGTTATTGGAGTAGTCACCATAGAGTATGGTGATCGTAGGATTTCGGGGGATTTGCTGCAACATGCGCTTGAGTGCACAATTGCGGTACTCGGAGAAGTCGTTTAACCACATTATGCAACCAAATGCATCATAGTCTTCAGGAGCCGACTTGCTTTGAAACATTGCGAGATAATGTGGAAGACACCCTACTGGAAAAACTCTTGGAACAACAATCATCTTTGCTCCTAGGTTGATTAGGACCTGTTTATGCACTTCGATAGCATAAAAAGTAATCAAAATGAAATGAAATGGTGGTTAATATAAGAGAGTAACCTGTTATGGTTTTTTATCTACAGATAGGTCAGACCAGAAAGGGTGCTCACCTTGATGGCATTCTCAATCTTCGCTGTAACTTTTGGTACCAATGGTTTGATCTCTTTGGTGAATGATCTGTTCTGGGTGAAGAGATAACCGTAGTCATTGCCTCCAATCTCCCCCATTAGAAACAAGGATTTTGACATGATTTCCATGCGTTCTACATAAGATAGTGCAAGGATAATTGAAATTAGGTTCCATAAGAGGTTTCACATCATAATATATAAGGCAAACACATTGATTTGGGAAACTATATATCTACTTTATTTCAGAATAAGTGGTATAGGCCATCAGACTTTTAATAAGGGCATATGTGCCCTCAAGCCCCTCACATGCTTCCCTACCTCTCAAACAATACATAGTCATAAGATTTCATTAAAACTATTAGATAACATTGTACAGTCATGTATAGTCTAACAAAGTTTTGAATCCAAATGATCTACATGTACATTGATAATAGTAAATGTATTGTTTAGAGTTCGCTTCATTTTTCTCTTTCTGCGATGATCAAATTTATCACTAAATATATTTGTCACTATTATAAAACAATTTTTTCATGTTTCTTTTGGAAGGGTATTAATGGGTCAAAACCTTGGCTATGGCAGAACTTGGTTGCTAATATTGTGCAAATTAATCTACTAGATGGAATCTTCATCAGAATGGCTAATTTTTGATCTACTCTATGTATTAAGCCCTGATCAACAATGTTATATATAGAGAGAAATAAGGTTTTGTGAAAATTGAAAATGCTTCATAAAGAAATATCTTTATGTCGTATTTATTTAAAGGGGGTAAGTTTAACCAAGGATAAATCAGCACAGAGAAACTTAATGGTAATTAAATTGTTGCTTTTGTATGCATGAAGAAACTATCCAACATTTGTTCTTTGATTGTTATGTTGCTAAATTTCTTTGAAGAATTGTTCATATTTCCTTTTGATTGAAGCCACCTAATAATTTCTTGCATCTATTTGAGAATTGACTCAAAAACCAAAAAAGTATATTTTGGCAAGGGCATTTGCTTTATGGGTTATATGATTTACAAGTAAAGATATGGTTTCTAATAAAGCTCCAACATACGGGCTTCAGTTTTGAACCAAGCACAAAGATGTGTGACAATGACTAGGATTTCATACATGTTGCATGCCAGAGTTTGGAGACGACAATTAGGTAAATTCCTGACCATCCTTGCGCCGTTTCCATATAAGTGGTACTGTTTCCAACCATTACCCTTTTTACCTATTTTAAATTTTGATTTTTCTAATTTCGTTTTAGCATCGTATTGATATTGTTATTGAATAGTTTAATCGATAAATATGGTTAATTATCGACTAATTGAGATTCATTTCCAAAGAGATGCTACGGATTCAGATTCTGCCCATTTTCATCCCCAACAACGGTTGTGTAAATCTTATGCAATTTCGGATGGAGATTCACTAATAGTATTGCTTACTAAAAAAAGATGTATCTCCTTTTATTGTGTTGGTGTTGGTTAAGATTGTTTTCTTGCCATCCGTTATTAGTATTTGACTTGGTTACGTCAAGGAAATTATACTCCCTCCATCCAAAAGTCTAAGACCTGTTTCTTTTTACACCAAGACCAAGGAGCAATTAATTCATTCACCATGTGATAAAACCAATTAGGAGTTGATATTTTGTGAGACGGAGGGATTTCATTACATGCAACCAATACTCCCTCCATCTCACAAAATATCAACTCCTAGAATCCCAAGAACAAAGTAGTGGAGAGTAAAAATGACGAAAATACCCCTCATAAATCATGATTAGAAAAAGTAGTAATAGTGATAGATAGGTAAAGGGTATTTGAGGGATAAAACTTCTCGTTTTATGTGCTGAGAGTAGGTACAGTGGTAGAAGTTGATTTTTTGTGGGACAAAATTCAAACTCCAGAAGTTGAGGTTTTTTTTGGACGGAGGGAGTAAGTACTAAAATGACTTCTTAAGTTCCGATTAACAATTTAATTTAGCACATGGTGACTACAAATAGCAAATAGACTTTTGGAAAAACCAAAGAATGAAATATGTCTTAGACTTTTGGAAGAAGGGAGTAATAAGTAACTATAGCTTCTGTTGACATAAAACTGCATTATCCATTACACAAAATAAAATTGGTCGAGATCGTTGTAGTTTTTTAATGTCAGTGGTAAATTTTGTTCAAATTCGAAGGGCTCCATATAACCATATTTCATCTATTTCTCAGACGAGATAAACCTTTTTCATCACATTTGCGTGCTTCATTTTTACTTCTGATTCATGCCATGTGTACCACCCTCTTTAGAGAAAATGTTTATTTTGTTAATTACATACCTTTGTCTGTGGTAGCGAGCGAGTCGAGCAAGCCCTTGAACCACTCCATCTGCACGTCCAGTGAGTATGGCGGTATATTGGTGACGTCAAATCCTTTCTCCTTGAAGAAGTCCCGGCTCAGCGCCGTCGCTCCACCCACCGCGAAGTTGGCCCCATGCCAGAAGTCCTCGGCCGTTTTCCCGCGGAGGAATGGTGGCAAGAACGGCAGCCCCAGCCCCACCGCTGCACGCATGCATAGTTATCGCGGGTGTAAGAACTACTACCTCCATCTTAAAATATAGCATCATAATATCCGACGGGATTCCCACAGGGAGCAGCAAATATGTCTTATCGCATACTAGATTGCTATTATTTTAAAATAGACATAGTGCTCCCTCCGTCCCAAAATATAAAGGATTTTGGTTTAGATGAAATATATCCTAGTACGGTGTCCCTATGTATATTCGAAGTACTAGGATATATCTCATCCAACTAAAATGTATTATATTTTGAGATGGAGAGAGTAGCTAGCTGGATGCATGCGGAGGACGACGTGTCTGTGTATACACTCTAGCAAAATGCCGGTGCATTGCACCGGATAATGATGTGTAGCTGAAGTTTGATATCAATTATTTATCTAAGCACCCGAGCATGATCATAGGCATCGGCAATGTGTATAATTACAAAAAGTCATGTTTGTTATTAGACAATTAATATGTTTTATATTTTGCGGGACGTGGATGATGCTCGTGACAAGAGGCCTGATGGATGTAGCATATGGGAGGAATGAATGGACGAGCAATGCGATTGATATTGTACAGGAGACGACAAATGAAATTTGTGTGATGAATGGAAAATCAATATTTCTTAAAGTAGATTAGCCTAATAAAAAATAAGTTGAATTGAGTAGACGATACATCCGAATTATGACACATAACATAGAAACTATATTTTCTTGTACTCTATGTAATGTAATTGTGGGAATATATTTGTGCGTTGCTACATGATGAAAATGCCTAAAGTTGAAGTGATCGACACATCCAAATCGTGGCACATAAAATTATATTTTCTTATACTCAATGTATGGTTGTCCTCATTGGTTGGTCAAATCTGATTATAGCCGTAACGACTTATTAATGAAAATAAACTACATTAAGAAAACTTCAAAATTATGTTTTAAAGATTAGATTGAAATTCAAAATTATATTTGGGAAAATACGATTTTTTTTCCATTTATAAATCGCATTTGAGGTCAAACATGAAGAAATAGATGGTGAAAATAAAGTAAAATAAATAGAGACAAAGCAGAAAAGGAGGGAAAAAGATAAAAAAAAAAGGAATGAGAGCAGATAGGGTCATAGGGAGGGAAAAAAGAAAGTACCGTCGCTCGTTTCTTCCTCTCCTCTCAGTCCCTTTCCCCACCCCACATGACATTTCTTATCCTTTTATACTTTACTCTCTCCCTCCTCTCCTCCATCAAAGTTCCCACCAACGAGGGCGACATCGATGCGCCTAATGGTGACATGTGCAACAGGAAAATAAACATTACACAAACGTTAAACAACGTCTGCTTTGCTGGCTTCGTCGCCTACTAGCTGCTTTATTTGCCACAAAGGCTATTTCTCAGTACGAGGTATGACATGATCTGTGTCTAGGTTTCACCTCTAGAATTTGAGTCTTTTCGAGACGGAGGAAGTATATGTCAACTTTCTCTCACTCTTCCATAAAAAATCACTTTCTCTCACTCGCATCCCTTAATAAGAACTGGCATTTATGACCACCTTAATTAGGACTCCCTCCATCTATTTTTGATAGTAATATTTTTAAATCTGAAAAAATTGTTTTTGATAGGCATATTTCAATCCAACAAGCTATCATCTCAATGACTTTCTCGGATTTAATACGTGACTCTCTATTCTTCCACACAAGATTAGTTACATGGGCATCGAGAAATGTAAATATTAATGAATCACTTGTTTACGAGGAATGACTAGTAGCATATTTAAATGGATAATAAGTAGAATTACTTATTCTTGGTCTGTGTGCCAAAATAAAATATGACTATGAAAAGTAGATGGAGGGAGTACCAATTTATTAAGAAAAACTAACACTAATATCGTAAGTGTCTGTTAATTCTAAAAACTTGTTTGGTTAACGTAATTTCGTAAAAGGGATGGATGCATATATACCTGCCTACATGTACATGCAAGTGTTTGTAGCATATGGGTCTGCATCTTCTGCCTTTGAGGCCAAAGGCAGTCTTTGCCGTTGCTTTCATCCATGCCATACATAGTAGGATCAATGGCTGCATGCTTGGCTTGTTCCATCACAGTACAGCTAAGTACTACCTCCGTTTTTTAATAGATGATGCCGTTGATTTTTTCTCACATGTTTGACCATTCGTCTTATTAAAAAAATTTACGTAATTATAATTTATTTTGTTATGAGTTGTTTTATCACTCATAGTACTTTAAGTGTGATTTATATCTTATACATTTGCATAAAATTTTTGAATAAGACGAATGGTCAAACATGTGAGAAAAAGTCAACGGCGTCATCTATTAAAAAACGGAGGGAGTAATTGACAAAATTAGATGTTTCTCTCTAGTAAAATAAATCAAAGCACGGGGAACACACAATACGCTTACTCTCGCATTTTTACATCAGCAGTATGAATGGACATCTAATCTCCATTGATATAGGAACAACATGAAAAGACAAAAAAAATACTTCATAGATGGAGCAGCCAAATAATCTTAATTACCACCATATCAGATAAGTGATGCAAGAAAATTATCTTTATTTGATTTGTCATCATATTGTACCTTCCACTTTTATTCTTTTAAAGCCTATAATTTTATTTATTTTTAAGCTATAGTTCATATTGTTCAATTAAAAGAATCCATGTTCAGTTAAAGCAGTTTATCTCTTTTGTTCTGCGCACTCTGCACCGCTGATTTTGTTTGTTGATTCTTTTTCCTTGGAAAGAAACACATGGTTCTATTGATTAATTAGGTGCTAATAATCACTGGTGAGGCAAGCTGTGCGGCCATTTATCCCACGATGGGTGGCATATAGGAAAGCAACGGCAAAGTTTGCCGTTTGTGTCTGTCTCTCACAAATCACACATCTTCCTACCTCTCTCTCCCATCACACCCATTTCCTTGCCTACTCCTCAATTAGTTAACTCAGTTAAGAGAAAAAAAAATCTCCAATTAGCAGCCTCCATCCCAGAATATACAAATTTTAGAGTTGGACACGATTATTAAAAAAGTAAGTAGAAATGAGTGGTGTAAGATTGTGATTGGATAATTAGTGGAGATAGGTAGGAAAAGTGAATGATGGAGGGTTGTGATTAGTTGGGAATAGAATGTTGGTGGAGAAGTTGTTATATTTTAGGACAAATTCTAAGTGCTAAAAATTGTTATATTTTAGGACGGAGGGAGTATCCAGCTGCCTTAGCTAGCTTAGCTACAGACTCCTCTCACCATGGTGGATTGGTGGGCAGAGCAGACGAGCAGCATCGTGCTTGTATTCCGGCGGCTAGACCCTCTGGACGGCCTAGCGTCCACCGCGGTGCTCGTATGCTGCGAGGCAACGCGGTGCTCGATCGCCGGGGCCTTCGTGCGCTTGTACGACGTCGTCAGGCCGCCTGCCTGCTAGCCGCAACTCGTTGCGCATACCGACGGCCGGCGTGGTCCTGCGCATATCGAGCGTCCTGCTGCTAGCTGATATATATTCCAGCGTCGCAGCAGGCTGCAGCTCGTGGAGGTCGCAACTAACCGCCGCTCCGCACCAGCTTCCCCGGCGGGGGACAGCCTGTTGCGTTGCAGCTCTTCTAGCGGCTGCACGAGCTCATCAGAGTTTGTTGGTTGGAACTTGGAAGGAAGGAGACGGGTATCTTTTGGTCCAAATATTTCGATAAGTGAAGTGAAGAGGTAGGAAGTGCCATGTCTCCAATACTTATGTAATTGTGATGGTATGATTATTGTTATGAAAATAGATGCATAACGGAGACACGAATTTTACGTGGAAAACCCTTACGGAAAAAAACCACGGGCGCCGATCGGCAATGATCACTATAGAGGAATTGGATACAAACGCAGGGGATACATTGGGCTGTCGCACCCTCCCTGTGCGGCTTACAAGGGATATATATAGGAGAAATCTAGGAGTCCTAATAGGAAACTAATCCTATAAAGTAGAGTCCTATTAGATAACTAATCCGAATATACTGTGGGCCCAAAATTCGGATCACATATTTAACAATCTCCACCTTGATACGAATTTCCCTTGTAGCATAATAAATCTTCAATCTCCAAAGAACCTCGTGATGATAAAATCAATATGCGCCAAATAGTCACTTGGACTATTAATCCATAACACCCTTGATCCAAAAGAGGAGACCATACATAAAACTCGCCATTGGGAATAAACCCTGAATCTGCTGGCATGACATCGTGGAACCCAGTAGAGACACGAAACTGATGCATAAACTTCAAACTCGCCATGGGAATAAAATCTTGAATCTGTTGGCATTAATTTCTGGAATCCAAACAAAAACGCGAAAAAATTCTTGTGCACAAAACGAAGTACTTAGATCCCCTGATAACCTCCTGGTATGTTGGATACAATGGTAGCAAAATTCGCCGGACAATTTGATCACCTTGTGATCTAGACAGGAGCGAGGCTCCCTCTCGACGACTTGAATGTGTTGCCTTTTTTTTCTCTCCGGTGCACAGCAATACTTGCTTCTCCTCCTCGATGGCTACGCCAACTTGCATCTTCACTTGCCATAACGAGAATATTGCATCTCAATCCAGGAGCGGTAGATTAAACTTCAAACTCGTCTAGGGAATAAAATCCTAAATCTGCTGGTACAATTTGTCAAACCCTAGCAGAAACGCGAAACACTCTGGATGCATAAAACGAAGTTGATCTTCGTGCAGAACCTCCTGGTAGACTGGCTTGTGAATATAGCAATTTGGAACGTGAATTTGTGTTCCCCTGAACAGAACCAAAACAATGTAAGGCTTAAATCCCTGGTGCGAAGGGCGTGTGCACGTAACAATTCCAACGTGAAATTTAATTCACATGAACAGAACCGAGAAGGCTGCTGAAGGCTTGGACTTTTCTCCTTCCTCGGGATGCGTGCGGAATAGATCAATGGCTTCAACCCTGCTACTGCTCCTAATTTCTCCTGCGTTGCTTGATGGACGTGATTTAAATCGATGTGTTGGAGCACATGCTTAAATTTTTCTGGTCGACACCGCTTCGGGTTTGCTTCACCGGTGATTCAATCTCACCGAATTGATTTCTGCGACGATGACGACGCGTTGCTGCTGTAGCCGATTCTCCGCGACGTGCGCTGCTGCTCCTTCCCTGGCGGCGTCGACGACGAGGCCAATCAGATCGATATATACTCTGATCCAAAAAATCACACCGGTGGCTGTGCGACGTAGATCGATCTCCAATGCTCTGATACCACTTGTTATGAAAATAGATGCACAGCGGAGACACGAATTTTACGTGAAAAACCCTTACGGGAAAAAACCACGGGCGCCGATCGGCAATGATCACTGTAGAGGAATTGGATACAAACGCAGGGGATACATTGGGCTGTCGCACCCTCCCTGTGCGGCTTACAAGGGATATATATAGGAGAAATCTAGGAGTCCTAATAGGAAACTAATCCTATAAAGTAGAGTCCTATTAGATAACTAATCCGAATATACTGTGGGCCCAAAATTCGGATCACATATTTAACAATTATAAATAGATGAATAATAATGGTATATTTTAAAACCTTAAAAAAATTACAGTGTCATGATCCAATTAATCCATTGTGTTCAAACAGTCAAAGACAGTCTGACAAGATGCGGACCCAGCAGTATATTCAACATTAGTGTGTGTTTAGTTCTTTAGGTGTAATTATTTCTAAGTATATGGACACACATTTGAAGTATTAAATGTAGATTAATAACAAAACAAATTATAGATTCTACCTGTAAACTGTGAGACGAATTTATTAAACCTAATTAATCCGTTATTAGCTAATGTTTAATGTAGCATCATATTGTTAAATCATGGCGTAATTAGACTTAAAAGATTTGTCTCGCAATTTACATGGAAACTTTGCAATTGGTTTTTTTCCTATTTAATGTCCCATACATGTGTTCAAATATTTGATGTGATGGTTTTGGCCAAAAACTTTTAGGATCTAAACATGGCCTTAGTTTATTTTCATGGTGCTAAACTGCTACTGCTGCTTATCTACATGCCCATAGCATCACAGACTCAACCTTAGCTCTTTCTTCTCCCTTTCACAGCCACATACAACTTCCCTCTCTATCTGTCCCACACGGGCATCAAAGATTCTTTTTTATTTGTTTCTTTTGTGTGACTGAGACATGAACGACATATCTTTTCTGTTTGAACAACATATCTATCTGTCCCACACGGGCATGAAAGATTTTCTTTTTCTTAGATAGAATGATTTTATTAATTTAGACATCGATCTAGCATGCGGTCGGTATTAATTTAGGCATCAATATGTGATTTTGTCATAGCCGGCTTGAATAGAGCTCCTCCCTGTTTTGTTATACAGAGGAGGCGCTGCCGATGCAATCCTATCAAGGTTGGCTGGGGTATTGGATTTGCGTGTTTTTTTTCCTTCTTTTCTTTCCCCCCTTCTGCTTGGGTTCTCTAAGTACTGATTACCTGATTGGATTTTGTATTGGTTTTTAATTTTATTCTTTGTCCGACATCCCGGTTGAATCTTGCATCAATTTTGAATTTGTTCCTTGTCCGGGCGGAGGGCATCGCTCGCAGACGAACGCGTAAAAAGAAACGGACAAAAACGGATTGACGAACACAAAAAATTAGGTGTGACGAACGGAAAGTTATTGATTTTTTAAGTAGTTATATATATTATTACTATATTATTATATATATTAAGAGTTAGATGTGCGTTTACCTATGAAGTCGACGGTGATCCTGCCATCGCAGTAGCGGCCGGTGGGGTGGCCAAAGAAGGTCTCGCCGTAGGGGAGCACGTTGGAAGAAGAGTTGGGGTTGACGGTCGCGCCGTTACCGGTGTCGGTGGCGGAGTCGCCGAAGCTGAACATGCGCGAGGATGATCCCGAGCCCAAGCCATCGCCGGCAGTGGTTGTACTGGCCGCGTGCGGCGTCCCGCGGAGGATGAGGAAGAGCAGAAGCATGTAAAGCTTCGTCATCGATCGCCGTCGGCGAGGAGAGGGATCAGCTAGCTAGAAGAAGAAGCCATTATATTGTCGATGATCTACCTAGTACCTTTTATCTAAGCTAAGCACGGATCAAACTTGTATAGAAGTAGTCCGTCGTCAATAATCACATGGTTTAACTGTACGTGTGCGGCTTTGGATGTTGATCGATCGCTTAATCGTCAATAACTTTAGTTTGGATGTTGATCGTCAATGTTCGATCACAGTAAAATGTACGTGTACAATTTAAGCTGGATGTTGCAAAAATTGATCGATCGCGTACTCGTCAATAATTTTTGCATGTTGATCGCTGGCATACGCGAGCATCATTAACAAAATTGTCAAATTAATCAGTGCCGTATACTTGACGGAAAATAGAGCCATCAAAACATGTCGGTCTCGCTGCAACAGTAACATTTCCCCCGGTTTATGCACGTAGTTTACTCACCCCGGCCGTCGACCCAACAAGCAGATAATACCAAAAAAAAAATAGTTAATGATGCAACATCGAATTATCTCGCTTAAGCAAGATGCATGTGCACGGTACTTCTGATTGCTAGCGTTCGACCGATAAGCTTATTAGATCGGTCATTCGTACGAGATCAGATAAAAAATACAATCTTGAGGAAAAAAAATTTAATTATTTACCGACTGGTTCTCTTAATTATGTATGTCTGCCTTGTAATATTGGACTATCCCTTTTATACACTTTACTGTCAACTTTTAGTCTTTATTTACCATTCCCTTATTCCTACATTAACATAGATGGTGGGGACAAGGTTGACCCTATGGCTTCGTCCATAAGGCTCTAGCAAAAGGCGGCAACTAGGCGAAAAAAAAAATTCCGATCTCCCAGCCCCTTCCCTTCCTTCTTCTCTCCCAGTCGACGGGCAGGGGGTCCTGCTACTTCCTCCACTAGTAGAGAATAGGTTTAGACCTAGTTAGGTCTCTCCCGTTTCTCTTCCGTTATCGGGTTTATACTGTTCTTTGTGCAGCTTAAGAGGGTCATTGGCGTTCGACTCTTCAATCTGGTCTCAACTTGATAAACATTGCGGGCCTCGTCATTTTTGTTGGCGTCACCTTCTAGCCCGGTAAATGCTAGGTCCACCTCTAACACCTTTAGTTGCAAGTTTTGTTGTTTTACTTAACGAAAAAAAGGCAAATATGTGATTTTTTTTTTCATCTAAACACATGCAGCCCCAAAATTTCAGATGTGAGCACGCAATGATCGAATTTCTATTTCTAAGCAGCATACTCCCTCCGTCCCACAAAATATCGAATCCTATAAGCCCGATGCACTTTTAGTCCAAGCGGTGAAAGACCAAAATACCCCCATCAAGTACAACCATGATTAGCACTTTTGTTTTAAAAAAATCTATGTGAACACTAAATCGTTCCCAGCCCCTTCCTCGATACCCAGGCATCCCACCACCGGATGTTCGCCGTCGATGCATCACTGAGTAATGGTGTCACCTGCATTTGACGACGACGCCAAATACCAAACGCATCAACACCAAAAACCAGCAAGCCTCCACCTTTGCCATCTGCATCATGCATGAAGCCACAAACTAGCAAGTACCAACAACATAGAAGAACCGAGAACATGAACTAGCAAGTACCAAGAACATAGAAGAACCAAGAACCGAGAAGAACCAAAAACAGAGAAAAAGAGATACTACAAGAACTAGCAAGAACCCTGACGCATGAACTAGCAAGAACCCCGACGAGGCCGCGTCCGCTCGTTGCCGCCGCCGCCGATGCCGTGTCCACTTGCCGCCACCGCCGAGGAGGCCGCGTCCGCCTGTTGACGCCGCCGCCGCCGATGCCGTGTCTGCTCGTCGCCGCCGCCGATGCCGTGTCCGCTTGCCGCCGCCGCCCCTGCCGACAAGGCCGCGTCCGCCTCCACATGATGGTGGAGCGGGAGAAGGCTGAGGAGTAGAGGAAGAGAGGGGGAGAACCGCTGGGTGGGAGAAGATAAGGATTGAGCGGTGTGAACTGAACACGAGGAGAGAGAGGTCGTGGGCCCATCGATGTGCTCGAGACGACGTTTCTCGTTTTGTGCACAGGAGTCGGTTTTTTGTGGGACAAACTCCATCCCCTAGAATTCGACTTTTTGTGGGACGGAGGGAGTACACGTTAGACCATGTCAAATCGAGTTGAGGTGGTGCCCAACGAAATAAATGGGCTTTATTTAACTAAATGTCCATGTAATTAATGGGCCTTGTTTCCTTTTGCTGCCTTGTTTCTGGCCATAACATACACTACTCAGCAGTCAGCAGCCCCAGTAGCATTAAGTATCCTTTTTGTCAGTCAATACAAGTTGTTTATTTTTTTTTCTTGCTATAAACATACTACACTAAAGGTACAATTATTTGCAAAAGCAAAATAACACCATTTAAGCCATGCATGTTTAAATATGCAAACTCTGAACAGAGACCACCACAAGTATGTCACATTATTATTACATAGCAACAAAACTAGAAAGGTTAGTTCATTTCCAATACTAAAAAAAGCTAGGACCATTATAACATACTTCATCCGTCCAAAAAAACAAACCCTGAGGGTTTGATTTTTTTTAACGGAAGGAGTAGGTCCTAGAAATAACACAAGGCACAATATAATAATAGTGCTCCCGCATGGTCTTGTTGCTCGCTTTTTATTTTATTCTAGGGATTATCTTATATCCCAACAACTGGATTGTTCTATCAGTGAGGTTGGCTTGACCGCGAACCTGCAAGTTTAAATAAATATTAGCATATTCTAATACCAAATTAAATGACAAAACTATCGTAAGATAGAACTGCAGTCACAAATCGGGTTGACTTTTATCTTGCGAGGACCAATATGCAAGATGTCCCGATCGTCAACCTTGCATTTCATACTCCTCTCCTCATACTCCTGGAAGCTCACACTCTCTCTCTCTCTCTCGTGGAAGCTCACTTTCTCTCCCTCGACTTCCCTCCAGGGAGCGGCCAACAGCGGTCGTGTGGCGGACGATTGAAAGGTGGTGTTATGTGAAAGTTAATTTCCTATCCTCGGTGCAATGCAAAAGTATGGGCCAAACCCGGTGCAAAGCAAAAACATTGTTAATCTATCCAGCGCAAAGTGTAATTTACTTTAAATTACACATAAGAAAGATTGTTACAGGAGTGGTGGGAGCCAATTCGAGAGAATGAGTGCTCGAGCTGTATCATCTGTATTTTGGACCTCGATGATATATTAAATCAAGATTGAGAACCCAGATACACATTTACAGTTCATAAATCTAGATGACACTCGGTTAGGTTTAAGAACCAGTCGTGTATTTCACTCGTATTGAATTTAGAGTTCTGCAAATATTTTATGAATTATAAGTTTTACATTATTTTAAGCCTTTTTGAAATCAATTATTTGAAGGAGAAAGACTTTCACATGTCCACGTATATGTATTTGTATACCTCACAATGTTTCTTCAACCATTTTTTTTTATTTAACACCCGACTAACTTCCTACTGTAAATTATTTTGTGAGAAAATTCCCGAACCACACCTCTTCCTACTTATTATTTTGCTTCAATAAAATAACCCTGTAGGTTCTTTTCTGTTTACCGAAGATTTAATTATTCAAGAGTCTGTCCTTTAGTTTTGCGTTATTGTATCACATTTTTCTCCGTTATTGTATCCATTTTGGACATTTTTCACTTAGAAACTGATAATAGACCTTACTCTCCCAATACACACATTACTAATTGGATATATATACTGACTAATCATTATCTAAAAAATATATACTGACTAATTTAATTAGCACTCCTTTCTCATCATCATATATATCTTGAAAGCAATGAAGCAAATTCTGTACTGGGCCGTCCGTCTCTCGGGTCGTCCTGGGCCGTCCGTCTCTCAGGTCGGCCCAATGCCTTTGCGGTTTTGCAGGAATAAGTTCATTTAAGTTCCCTTAACTTGTCAACGAATCCAATTTTTGTCCCTCAACCGGAAAATCAGACGCAACGAGTCCCTCAACTATCAAAACCAGTGTAGATTAGGTCCCTCGGCGGTTTTGAGGGCAGTTTTGGCTGACGTGGCACCTACGTGGCTAATTTGACTCGGTCTTCATCTGACGTGGCATTGACATGGCATTTACGTGGCGCTTACGTGGCAATTCGAGCCGGAAAAATAATAAAATCCTCGGGACCCACATATCAGTCTCACACAGAAAATAATAAAAAAATGGTGGGGCCCACGTGAGCCCCACATGTCAGTCTCACACATAAAATAATAAAAAATAGTGGGACCCACGTGAGCCCCACATGTCAGTCCAACTCACCCTCCTCTTCTTCCTTCTCTCTCCCCATCTCCCCTCTTCATCTATCTCTCCTCTCCTCTCTTCCCGGCGACGGAGAGGCAGCGGCACGCGGTGGTCGGCTGCCGACGGGAAAGGAGGGAGCGGCGCAGCAAGGCGCGGCGGCGCAGCACCTACAATGAAGGGGAGGAAGGCGAAGGGAGCTCCATGGGCGGCGGCGGGTTTGGGGAAGGGGCTGGCGGCGGCAGGGAACTCAGTGGTGGCGGGGATGGAGGTGAGATCAGCGCGGGGTGGAACGGGGAGGTCTGCGCGGCGTCAACGGCAGCGGCTGGGCGCGGTAGCTCGGCACTGCGCGGCCAGGAGGCGGCGTAAGGGGGAGGAATCGAGGCAGCGCCGAGCAGAGGAGGGAGAGAAGGGGAGCTTCACAGGGCGGCGGTGGATTGGGAAGGCCAGCGCGGCGGTGTGGAGAAGAGGAGGCCGGCGGCGGTGGGGATGGAGAGGATAGCTGGCAAAGGTGGGGATGGAGAGGATGGACCGGCGTGGTGGGGAAGGGCGACACGAGGAGAGGCTGCCGCGGACGACGCTGGCGCAGCCGTGCTCGGCTGAGCGTCGGCCGACTCCGCGTGGCAATGGGAATGGAGAGGAGGGGGAAGGTTCGACACGGTGGGGAGCTCGATCCGGGTGGCGTCGACGCGGCCGGTGCGCGACACGCAGCCGAGGCGATGGCGGCGTGAAGGGGGATGCCGGCATGCTGCGGTGGAGAGGAGTCGGTGGAGAGGGGATAGAGACTCGCTTGCCAGCCGGCTGCCACTTGCCCCGCTCCATCGGCCGGGGAGAGAGAGGGGATAGAGAGAAGAGGGGAGAAAGAGAGGAGGAAGAAGAGGAGGGTGAGTTGGATGACATGTGGGGCCCACGTGGGTCCCACCATTTTTTAATTATTTTCCGTGTGACTAACTTGTGGGGCCCATGTGGGTCCCACCACTTTTTTATTATTTTTTGTGTGAGACTGACATGTGGGTCCCGCAGATTTTATTATTTTTCCGGCTCGAATTGCCACGTAAGCGCCACGTCAATGTCACGTCAGATGAAGACCGAGTCAAATTAGCCACGTAGACGCCATGTCAGCCAAAACTGCCCTCAAAACCGCCGAGGGACCTAATCTGCACCGGTTTTGATAGTTGAGGGACTCGTTGTGTCTGGTTTTTCGGTTGAGGGACAAAAATCGGATTCGTTGACAAGTTAACGGACCTCAAATGAACTTATTCCGGTTTTGCATCATATATTCATGTGCATCAATGCAAGGCAGAAATCAGAACAAGTCTAACCATGCAATGCATGTGTAGGAGCAGAGCAGCGTGTGTACCTACTATCTAGGGAAAATATACGGTGAAAAATACCTAGTGAAAACCCGAAAACTACTGTTGGATAGGAAAATAGACATCTAAGATTCGTCCACGTCATCACGAGTAAAAATTTTACTCGTGAATTTACTCACGTGTAAAAATTTTGTTGGAAGTAAAATATTTACTCATTGTGACGTGGATGAATTTTAGACATCTCCTTTTTGATCCAACGATAGTTTTTAAGTTTCCACTATATGTGTGGTTTGCACATATATCTGATCTGATCTGGTGGAGCAGCTAGTGATTCTTAACTGCTAAGCTATGGTCTTTCCGAACACAAATCCGTGTGCTACCTTTTATAGCCTCAAAAAAGTTCAGACTTTGTTTTCAGGAAGAAAGGTTCAGAGATTCAAGCCTCTGTTGGAAGCTGTTCTCTGCTTCACATACGTGGATTGCTTTAGTAACGGGATTAACCAAGCCAACGATGAGAGCACCATGACAAGCATTCTTGATATCACTACCCTATATAGTCGACTGTTTCTTTATGTGTCATAGTTTTCAGATGATCGAATGTGCTATAAGTAATCAGAAAATTAACTAATTTCAAGCAACACCAACCCAACATGGTTTGCCATTTGTAAATGCCAAATCAAATTCGAATTGTTCACTGCAAACAAAAAGACAAAAACATGCATGAAAACTGCCCATTTGCTATATGCTCTTGCCCCAGTGATGACCACTGATCACATGCATGTTTGATTTGCAGTTGGTCCACTCCAATTTGCAATATGATCAATCAGTATACAAGTAGCTCATCTTGTCATCTGAATCTGATTAATGAATGGATGATACCAAGAACTAATTAATCAAAGGTTGAATGCTCCCTGTCGTCCGTGACCACCATCTCACATGCGTGCAATGACAATCCATCATCTCTCCATCGCTCAAAATTATTCAGGTTGGTAGCAATCGAAACAGGATATGCATCAATCCACCCATCGATTTGATCCAATTGACACCAACTATTGGGGTCACTCGATCTCATCAAGTCAGACAGAGTGGGTCACAAAGAAAATTCTTCTCTCTTCTGCACATGCATCTCTCTCTCTCTCTCTCTCTCTCTCTCTCTCTCTCTGATCAATCGATACTAGCACTGAAAGTCTGAAAGAAACAAAGAAAAAAGAAAGAAAAAGGGCCCCTACTCGAACCTAGCAGATAGCTGTTGGTGTCATTTCATACCCTGAAGAAAGATGGCCGGTAGCTAGTGTTCTTTCTCATGGTGCTCTCATGAGTCACCATTAACTTTTATGTGGATCATGCATCTCTTTCTCTACCTCCATTTTGCATGATCCTATCACCAAAGCCATGCATTGCAAAGATCTGTTTTAATCATCTACATTCATATTCTTTTTATCAGCTATATATACACATAGTACCAATTTACAGCTTCAAATTTACATGTCATTCTAGCGAAAAAGAAAGTGAGATAAATCCTAGAGTGATTTTTTTTTAATATATTCAGTTTAAAGAAGGGGTGTAATTTCTAATTTGGAGTGACACTAGCTGTTGCTGATGACCAATTAAATTGTCTTGCTTTCTCTTTGGTGATGGTGATGTTACTGCGAGAGGGGATAAGACAGGAGAGTGGGGTTGTTTGTGGTTATGGGAGAGGATTGGGAGCCATTTAATCAGCTTCTGCTGGTAGTTTAGCTCTGGAATTCCGGGGAATTATTAGCAGCGATGTTAGGATATGGTCTCGATGGGACATGTCGGCGGGGCACAAACATTCGTGTTAAATGAAGAACAGCTCTGGTCTAGCCCTTTTTTTTCAACATGATTTCTAATTATAAGGCGTTAAAAATTTATAGGCATTTGTTTCTCTGTTTGCTATTGGCTAATGCTAATACTACATAAATATAAGACGCAATTACTACCAATAAGACCATAAAAAAATTATTATCACATCCTCATTTGGATCTCCCAATAATCGTAAGGATAATTTTTATCATCATTTAAAAGATATTGGCAGGTACTAAAAATTTTTAGTGTAAAACTTGAAATTTCAAATTTTTAGAATAAAATTTTGATACCTCCACGACCGTAAAATTTATCTAAATATAATGCACGCACCTAATGGGATTAGAGATATTAAGTTAGAGGATTTAAACATTAGAGGGGGGAGAGATGTTAGTTACGATCTCATCTTTCCGCTTATGCTTATACTTATCAGTTAAAATTTAAATTTTTAACCTTAAATTTTAAGGTGATTTTTAGGTTTTCTCATCAAAGTTTATTTTTTAGCCTTTGATTTTAAATTGCTAAAAACATGTATATAAAAGTTTTATTCACAAATTACTTTCGTTTACAAATATATCATTTGTCTTATTCCATAAATAAGCCAAATGACGGGGCCATAAATTATATGCATGCATGTATGCCCGTATTGTATTATTAAATATGAAAAAAAGGTAGTTGCCCCTATATTTTAAAATGGAGGGAGTAAAATATATGTAAAACATAACTGCCTTTTTTTTAATGTAGTGTGAATGAAGAACAGTTAAATCATTTACGTTATCCTCTTGATCACATAAGATTGAAATGTCTTCAAAAAGTACTAGTAGTAGATAGTAGGAATAATCCTATCCCATTTCCACCGGTCGGAACAACTAAAGTTTATTTCTTATTTTTTAAAAAAAAATAAATGGATTACATACAATTAACAAGTTTAATAGTAGTGCTAATTACTACTCTCCGTCCTTCTGTTTATGAAAGTAGAAAATATTTATATTGGAAATAAATAAAGTATGGAATAATTGCATTGGAATTTGATAAAGTTGAGGTATTCTGATTTTTTTTAATTTTGTATTGGTACGTACTCCCTCCGTATTTTAATGTATGACGCCGTTGACTTTTTAACCAACATTTGACCATTCGTCTTATTCAAATTTTTTATGCAAATATAAAAATACTTATGTCATGCTTAAAGAACATTTGATGATAAATCAAGTCACAATAAAATAAATGATAATTACATAAATTTTTTGAATAAGACGAAAGGTCAAACGTTTGTCAAAAAGTTAACGACGTCATACATTAGGCCCTCTTTGTTTAGGCTTAGGCTTATTGGCCTAGACTTTTAAGTCAGCTTATTGGCTTATATGATTTATAAGCCAGTGGATTTAATGTCCTAAGTTTAGTGGTGGAGTCATACATATATCTCATATAAGCCAAAAAAGCTTCTCCAACCTAGCTTTTGGCTTAATAGTGTTAGAGTGGCTTATGGCTTCAAAAGAGCCAAATAAAAAAGCTGCTTGTTTGTTTTGGCTTAGACTTTTCGACTTATAAGTTGGCTTATAAGCCTAAACAAAGAGGGCCTATAAAATACGGAGGGAGTATGCAATAGGTGGAAAATAAACTTATTTGGGATGGAGTAGCTATAAACCCATCAAAATAGTACTAAGCTAATATTTACAATATATTAGTTATGAGGTTGCCTTTATTTTTTATTTATTTTTCTCTTTCTCTCATTTATATATTTAATATATCTATCTTGGAGTATGTATAAAGGTAGCTTATGTATATCAGTCAACATAACTTATTATAGCTCTTGCATTTAATTTTCTATCAAAACATGTAGTCGGCTTATATCCTGCTCTGATCGATGAGGACTTCGCGATTGAAACAACCGTTTTGATGTTTACAATAAGATTTCGTCGAATTTGTAAAATTCCAACGATCAATTTTATACTAAAATCACAATTTATAAATCTAATAAGTTACAATAAAATCATCGATTATATTATCATAATATCATCGATGGACGGCTTCGGTGTTGAAGCACATCAATAATTCCCTCTTTGTCCGGAAACAAAAATGGTGGTCAGTGGCTGTCTCTCCAACCGATGATGATGACAAGCACGCGAGTTTGCCGGCATTATCTTGGTTGTCTGCCTTTTGCCGACTTGTTTCTTCCTCCGTCCTTTGCCTTATTGACTACTTCCATGCAAAGGCATGTTTAGATCCCGGGTAAATTTTTTCACCCTGTCACGTTAAATATTTGGACACATGTATAGAGTATTAAATATAGGCAAAAGAAAAACTAGTTACACAGATTGCGTGTAAATTGCGAGACGCTTTTAAGCCTAATTGATCCATGATCTGACAATGTGATGCTACAGTAAACATTTGCTAATGATAGATTAATTAGGCTTAATAAATTTGTCTTGCAGTTTACATGTGAAATATATAATTTGTTTTGTTATTAGTCTACGTTTAATACTTCAAATGTGTATCGGATATAGATCTAAAGACAGCCTAAACCAATGACCTTAAGTACGGTTATGTTTTCTTATATCCAACGGTTGACCGTCCGTCTTATTTAAAAAATTTATAAAAAAAAAGTCACACATAAAGTACTCCCTTTGTTTCAGGTTATAAGACGTTTTGACTTTGGTTGAAGTTAAACTGTTTCAAGTTTGACTAAGTTTGTAGACAAATATAGTAATATTTATAATACTAAATTAGTTTCACTAAATCAATAATTAAATCAATAATTGAATATATTTACATAATAAATTTGTCTTGGGTTAAAAATGTTACTATTTTTTTCTACAGTAACATATTATAACCTAAAACTGAGGGAGTACTATTCATGTTTTATCATTGTTGATGTTTGATGTCGCGATTTCGGTATTTGCATAGTATGGGGATCGTTGGTATTAGGATATATACGAGACTGAGGTAAAAGAGACAGAGACGAGGATTTTTATATAGGTTCGGGCCCCTGAATTATCAGGTAATAACCCTACATCCTGTTGGCCGAAGCCGGTCATTGCTCTTATTCACCATAATCACATCAGTACAATATTTGAGATAGCCTATCTAACTGTTGTCGACATGGCGGTCTGAAGTTCTGACTCGTAGTCGACAACAGGGTAGTCTTCCTCCTCGAATCCATGCCCGCGAGATCAGAGATAGCGCTTTCGTCTTTCCTGACAGTATCCGGAGACACCGTAGGATATTAGCCGTGCTTATCCCTGAAGTCTATATCCGGCGTCTTGTCTTGGCGTATGTTGAATTGTATGTTGTGACTTCTGTTGTTCCGTAGATTGTGGTGGGTGTGTCCCCTCTCCTCCTAGGGGGCCTTGTATTTATACCCATAGGTGTCCCCTTGTCTAAGTAGAACTAGGGAAACCAATATGGATACAATCCGAGCAGTCATTGTCGTTTCCATGTAGAACTCAGGTTGTGTTTCCTTATCCGGAACTCCCTCTATATCCAAAATCAGTTTCCGTATAAGACATGGTATGTGGTAGGTCCTGTCGAGATGTAGTCAACTACTATTAGGTATGTGGTATCCATAACCCTGACATCATCTAATAACAATAAAAATACTTATCATAAGTATTTTTTAAATAAGACGGATGATCAACCATTAAATATAAACAATGAAAACATAAGGTCTTTAGTGGAGCTAGTACTTATTTGTCACCGTTACTTTCCCTCGAAATTTAATAAAAAAAAATTGTCACCGTTACTTGGAACTGACTTTTGACACTTCAATAGCTGACTTTTTAACGCTTTAACTCGCAGAATCGACAGTGGATATTAATTACAATAATTTAGGAGCAGTACTGACCTACCCACGAGTATGTTACTCAAGTATACTTAAGCTAAGTTTGGTGATTCTGAAGTTAGAAGGGGAAACAAAAAATCTTGTTGTGCTTTGCAGCTGGCTGGTGGAGAGCGGAAGAAAACGCGGCCGTAAATATTGGACATATTTGATGGTGACTGAAGAGAGAGATATCAAGTGTTGAATGCTGGAAATTAAAAGGAAGAAGAACAGATTGATTCGAGCATATCACCGCCCATCTCCAAAAGGCCGCGGTTTAGGAATGGGGACACGTCAACGTCGTCGCTCCCAAGAGGATCATGCTTGGCGGTTTCAAATGATAGTATGTCCGTCCTATTTAGTTTTACACTTTTCGTATCCAACATTTGATTGTTCGTTTTATTTAAAAAAATTTATAATTAGTATTTTTATTATTACTTCTTCCGTTTTATATTATAAGACTTTCTAGTATTATTTACATTTATATAGATGTTAATGAATTTAGACATACTCCGTTTATAATATGAAACGGAGGAAGTAGATAATAAAACATGCATGAATAGTACTTTATGTGTGACTATTTTTTAAAATTTTTCATAAATTTTCCAAATAAGACGTACGGTAAGACGTTAGACACGGATCTTCACGGTTGCGCTTATTTTGGGATGGATATAGTAATATAAAAAATATACTACTTAATCTCAAAATATAATAACTTTTAACTTTTGTACTCGATCATGTTGAGATGCATAGCCAAAACTTATAACATTTTAAGATAGAGGTAGTATAGCATCTACACCCTCTATTTTTATATGAGAATTTAGATATACTCTTGATATGTCTAGATTTGGATAAAAAAGTTAGTTTATTTTAAAATTGGAGAGAGAACATTAGATACATACTCAGAATTATATATTATTATATGATGGATACACTTCTCAAGCTACTGAGCAGGATAATTTCTTTTAGAAAAATCTTTCTTCAGCAGCATTTCTTAGAAGACTTCTTTAAATTTAATATATCAACTTATCTACTCCCCCATCCTATTTTAAGTGCATCCATGTTTTTCCGTGCTCAATTTTAATCATCCGTCTTATTTAAAAAAATTTGAGAAAATTTAAAAAATATAAGACACGCATAAAGTACTATTCATGTTTTATCATCTCATAACAACAAAAAATACTAATTATAAAAAAATTTCAAATAAGACAGACGATCAAAATTGGGCACGGAAACTTATGGTTACGCTTAAAATGGAACGTAGGGAGTAATAGTTATTTATTCGTTTGTGTGCTATGATAATTGCTATAAACTTAATTTCATCCACCATCCATCGACACTTTACAACGCAAACATATTTCACCATTTCCATCCAGGCACAATATAATACAGCATCACTGAAAAAGAAAAATAATTAAAGCAGAAGCTACAGATATACTAGTAGTCCATTTCCATTATCAGTAGAAGAAAAAAGAAACAGGAAAATGACGATTCAATGAAAATCTGTTGGCGGTCGCGGGTGGATATAGCTGACGTGGCACGGCTCACATGGGCCAAGCGATGACCGGGGGACCCACGCGACAGTGACAGCACTGCCAGCTCGCTGTAGCCACAAACCGAAAAAGGCTTCCACGTCAGCAGCAACAATATCGACACGTCACCTCGAAAGCTGGGCCACGAATCAGGTCACTCCATCTTGCACATGGGTGACCGGCTAATTTGTTTTAGACCATCTAGAACCAAAGCATCGACTTTGCCTGCTTCATCGTGATTAATTAGTTCACTAAGCCTTTTTAGGCCACAAATTAATTAATTAACTAATTAACTATACCTAATTAATTAACAATGGGAGTCAAACTGACTAACCCAAGGTTCACTGATCCGGACCACTCGAATGGAGGAGCTACACGTTCCAAGAGAAGAAAAAACCTAGCTGAAAACACAGTTGTTTTTGTACCTGTCTGCCAATTTCAGTCCAAGTCTTTACTTCTGAAAGCTACACTTAACTGGCTTGACCTATATATATTGTGTTAGGAGAGACAAACCACCAGGATATGCCTGTCTGGCAGAAAAGGATGCAAGAAAAATGTCCCTTTTAATGAAAAACAGATACCCAAGGTTTTCAGCAAATCGTTGCAAATTTGCAACCACAAACACCTGCAGATTTTCAGCAATATCATGGGTGTATTATATATATACTAGAACAATTATGATCTCTACAAGTTTGACAAGCATTGGAACAAGCCACTTATGACCCAAGGTTTGTTAGAGTGCAACAACGATGCATCTCAACACATTTTTGTTTGAGAGAAGCCTTGTTGTTGACAATGTACGGTGCTGGGCTAAAAATTTGACCGATAAATATCCAGGGTATATAAGCAGCAGCCAGTCGGTGAGAGGGAGTAAGGTTCTTTTGGCATGAAACTGAAGGTGAGAAATTTCCAGCATTGGTGGTAACTTGATGGGAATCAGCGACGGATGCCTAGCCGATTCCGCAAGCTGTTGCTGGAGCTGTTCCTTGGCTTGCAACTGGGTTGTAGGTTTCGGTTCCTTTGCTTCGGCAGGTCTTGCGGATCTACCACTTGAATTGTTCGCTGTTTCTTTGCTGCAATGCGCGTGGAATTCACAACATCAGTTACTCGAGAGTCAAGATTCAAGAACTAGTATGTTTCGATCAAAGCACTCGTTGATGATTTTGTATCTAAAAGACTAAAACCTAGACAGTCATTCAACTTAACACAGAATGATTTTACGACAAGACAGTGGAGGAAAACAGAAGGCATACCATTATTGAATTCTTGGTAACCTTCTTGAAGCATCCGTTTTGTAGCCTCAAGCTTGGCATTCACCTGAACTGAATTTTGATCGACCTGACTTGACAGTTGCTGCACCCAAAGACCAAATTGATATATACTTTTGAGCAAGAGCATACACAAAGAAATAAACATGTAGCTGTTGAACAATAAGATATGCTTACATCAGCCATAGTTGGTTTCGGTCTTCTTTGAGCCACAGAGGTATCTTGTTGCTGCTTAGGTCGCATTTCTGAAAATTTCGGTTCAAGATGCATCTTCTGAGGCGTCCAGGGACCATGTGCTGCAGCTGACGGCCTCTGTCGTGCCCCGGTGACGGATTGCTGCTTCTTTTGCCAATTGGAAGGCTCATATGGCTGCGACTGCCTCATCGCAGACTGGTCAAGCTTCCAGTTTTGTTCTGGATCATACCTTTGGCCCATGGGAAGCTGCTTCTTGGCAGGCTCTTGGTTTGCAGGATAATGTTGTTGCGCGCTCTCTTCGCCGTTGGTTCTAATGTCTGAAGCACAGAGAAGCACCTATGTCAATACAAAGGCATGACCAAGAAGAATCACAGGATGGATCAAGGAAGTGCAACCACTCACTTCCATCATCATCCATTTCATCGAAGAACTTCTCGAAACCAAAAGCAGGTTTCCAAGGAAAAGGAAAGATGGAATTTTGTCAGATCATATAGAACCTTACAACGTTCCAGTGATGTCAAAAAAAAAAAAAGGTAACAGGATCATGGTCTTATCTAGGAAACAAAATTGACATGTAGATAGCAGGTACCTCAGATAACTGGATGGAAGTACACGGTGTGGCGAAGAAAGCAGCCTCATCCATGGGAGGGGAAGGCAACCCTCCTTCTTCCTGCTCCAAGCAAGAACCGTCCATCGACTGTGGAGTATGATCTGTGATTTTTGTTTTTGTTCAGAAAGATCGTATTAAGATCACATCTAAAAAGAACACTAGAATTGAGGACTAGAAGGTGTTCATCAAATTTCCATTCCTCACCTACAATAGCACCTCCATTGTTCACCCAATCATTAACTACAGCCTTCCAACCACTACAGTTTCCATCAACCATCACACATCAAGGAAACATTCAATGACATAAATCAGTGCAAATTACAGCAATGTGAAAATATTGTATCGCCTGAAACCGTTGGAAATCAATCAGGGAAACTGGTAGAATTCATGCTAACTTACTCAATGAGCGATCGGACGAGTTGCCGAATCTGCTTTGAACCATGCTTCCGCAGAGGCTTCACGGCTGTTCCAATCTCAGTGACCTACAACCAATCTAGACTTATGAACAATGGACATGGAAGCATATGCAGCAGCAACAGAAGCAGCTCATGGCGGCTCACCCTGATGGCGTCCACCGTGAATTCCAGCTGCTGCAGAGCACGGAGCAACTCGAGCAGCTCGGCCTCCGTCTGCAAGAGGAGACGAGATCACGCGCACGAACAAACAGATGAATTAGTAGATGGTATCAGCGGCTATGGCGGCCGAGGTGGAAGGCGAGGACCTTCTCTTGGGCGTTGGAGAGGGCGGCCTTGACGCGGAACGCCTCGGTGGCGACGCGGTCGTGGCAGTCACCGCGGGGAGCGACGGCCGCGGCGGCGCCGTCGTCGTCGTCCGTGACGACGGCCTCGGCGCGGTCGGAGCTGCACAGGCTAGGGACGCCGCGCGCGGCGTCGGGGAGGAGCAACCGCCGGTCCGCCCGCGTCGCCGCCTCCGCGGCGGCGACGGCGGGCACCGGCGCCCGCGCCGCCGGCGGCGGCGGCGGGAGGACGACGAGCGCGGTGTAGAGGCGCTCGGCGATGCCGTCGCGGCGCGCGCGGAGGGCGTCCGGGTGGTCGGCGGCGGCGACGCGGATGGCGGCGTCGATGGCGTCGAAGATGCTGGCGCGCGCCCCGCTGAAGAACCCGCGCCAGTAGTCCAGCGACGGCGACGGCGACGGCGTCGGCGTCGGCGGCGCCGCCATCCCCAAGATCGCTCCCTCCCGCGGCCCAAGAAATCGTTCCACGTTCTTTGCTACTCCTATCTTTAACCCCGTCAACCAAATTTATCAGTAGTATTACTGCACGCGACTCTCCTCGATATCGCAGCAAGCTCCAATCCACACCAATGGCGAAGCAGAGATGGCGTGGCGTGGCGTTTCTTTTCTTGGGTGTTCGTGGGGCGGGCGGCGCGGGGCGCGCGCGCGGGAGCGAGAGAGAGAGAGGAATTTCTCTCGCAGTGGTGTGGCTGTGGCGCTATCTCTTTCTTTCTAGGTGCGTGTCCCGCCTGTGCGCGCGCGCGCGCGCGGCGAGAGGGAGGGGCGGTGGTGGATGGCGACGGGGGGAGGAGGAGGATGGTTGAATCGGGGGCGGAAGGCGAATGGAATTGGGAAGGGGGAGGATGCGGGGCAATCCAATCCAATCCGGATTCCCGCCGGTGGATTGTCATGTCACGCGCGACAGCACGGCACGGCGCACGCACGCACGCCGCAGCGGCCACGTCGGCACGCGCCGTTGAATTTTTTCATTTTTTAAATTTATTTTTTTAATATTTACAGAAATATTTATATCGACCAAAAGATTTACAAAAGAGAGTTGCTAGAGAACGGAATTCCGTTCGAACGGGATACTTTATAGAGGCTAGCGTATCAGCTTTCTTCCCGTAAGTCTAGCGTCATTCCCCTCCCCCAACTTCCATGTGCTCGCACCCCCCACGTGTCGTAGGCAACGATACTAGTCACAACAGCAAGGAACGAGATTGAGCCGAGGGAAAGGGAAAAGAGGAGAGGAAGCGTTGATAGTTGATACTTTGCAGGTACCAGCCCTAGCCTTGATACCTAAGTACCAGATCTGATACGTGTGAGTACCAACCATGATACCCAGATACCAGGTACCAGGCCTGATACCTACGGGTACCAGGTCTGACACCTAACCATGATACCCAGATACCAGGTACCAGGTCGGATACCTAGGTATCAATCGTGATATTCACAGGTACCAGGCATGATACGGGGTACCGGGTCTGATACCTATGTATCAGCCGCGATACCACAGGTATCAGACATGATACCTACAAGTACCGGCTGCTGATGATACATTGTAGACATACCTACACACAATCAGGCGAGGAGCATGATGGCTCACCATCGCGTTGCCCCTTCATCACCATCGACAACGCACATTGAAGGAGGAGGTTGAGGAGCACACGTTGGGCCTTATCCTCCCAGTTCCTGATGACCTTGCTTCTTCCAAGTTGCCCCCGCCGCCATGAGAGCTAGATCTAGTGAGTGTCACTATGGCTCAAAAACATGAGACGGAGGAGGTGGCCATGAGACAAAGGAGGCCATGAGATTGGTGTTGCCCACTCGCCCTGGATCTAGCAGTGAGGAAGGCATAGTACTCTAGATTTTTTTTTGGGGCTGCTCTATCATCACCATGCCTGCATAGAAGCTCTTTTGTGGAGAGGAGGGGGAGAGGAAAAGGAGGGGTGAAGAAGGAGAGGCGGAAGAGGAGGATAACGAAGGATCTGGAAGAGAGAAAAAAAAGAGTGGGATTGGATAAGAGTAAAACGTTATCCAATTATCCCGTGTCTACGGACCGTACAGTAGATTTTCTCTTTACAAAAATAGACCCTGCTGACCTCCATTTGGGCAGCAAGCTGACGTGGCACATGGATGCATGACAGTTGTTTTGGAGGACTGCGAGGGCGGCAAGGGGACTCCGTGCAAAATTCGCGAGGGCAGCAAGGGACTTAGATGCAAAAAGAACTAGCCAATTGCTTTTTGGCACGGCAAAAATTGCATTTAGCCCCTTGCTACCCTTACAGAGGGCTGCAAGGGACTAAGCACAAAATACGCACACGGCGCCGTGTGCCACGTCAGTTTGCCGCCTAAATAGAAGGCGGCAGGGTCTATTTTATAAATCTTTCCATCGATATAATATTTCGGTAAATATTAAAAAAGTAAATTTAAAAATGAAAAAAATTCCGCCGTTTTTTCTTTTTTATGGGCTGCGTCCCACGGGAGGAGGAGGAGCGGCCACGCGTGGCCGACGTGAAGGGCCGGCCTACTGCTGCTCGGACACGGCGGATTTTAATTGGGCCGTAACGGCCTCTTTGTGGATAGCTACGGCCCGCGAGTGAGCGCCGCGAGTCCGCGAAGGGCAGAGGCGCGAACGCACGCTGACGCTGACACGCGCGCGTTTGGGTCGTCCTCGGAGAGCGCAATCTCGCGTGTACGTGTCGCGGCGCCCACACTGGATCACGTAATGGCATGGCAACGCAGCAGACCACGATGAGGCCAACGGTGCACTGGGACGCGTCTGCCTGCCATTTCTGCAGGTACATTGATCAGACGAGAATAAGGGCAACTCTTATGGTGGAGATGTTTGTCAATACAATGTTGTCCACAATATCAACTAATTTATTAGATGGCAGCTCATACATTATATTGCCTTTAATATACTACTTTCTCCGTTTTACAATATACTTTCTCCGTTTCACAATGCAAGTCATTCTAACATTTTCCACATTCATATTGATGTTAATGAATCCAGACATATAACATCAATATGAATGTGGTATGTCTGGATTCATTAACATCAATATTAATGTGAGAAAGACTAGAATGACTTACATTGTGAAACGAAGGGAGTAAGATTTTCTAACATTACCTATATTTATTTAGATGTTAATGAATCTAGACATATGTATGTGTTTAGATTCATTAACATCTATATGTACGGAGGGAGTAGTCTCCTTTGAAGTTTGTGAAGAGATTGCCCCTTTATAAGGGGTGGCTCATCCTCTCTTTCATCTTCTATCTCTTCCACCTCATCATTTAAGCTTAGGTGGCACCTAGGATATGGTGCTTAAATACATATAGTACTTGCCCTAAAGTCCTCTTTGGCACAACTCTAAATCCAAAATTTTATAGAGCTCGGTATTTCTAACTCCACAAATCTATAGATATGGATCTACGATTACCGGTATAACATTTGACTAAATCAATTTGTTCTTATTTTAGATAAAATTTAAAATTTTAAATCACTATAAGTTAACATATAAAAATCAAATCTATCGTGATCTAAGATCTGGAGCTCTGCTATATAGGACCTAAATTCCCTCCACGAAAGAAAAAATTTAAACTCGTGAGACGGATTGGCTCGAGTCGAATTAACTCGAGCTTGTAGTTTATAACGAGTCAAAGCGAGTTAGGTTTTTAATCCATAATGAGCTACGCATTTATCTCGTTAGTATAAATTATCACATATCATAGATTTAAATTTAGCGAGGTAATTGACTCAGCACCAGTTACACAAGTATCGCATGCAGGCGATACTTCACACGACGTCTCATGCTCGCGTCGAGGAGTCGGACTCCAATTAAAATTCTAAACATATTCAAAACTTTTAATTTGTGCTTCATACTTTCATCCCCGAAATTCATATAAACTTTCAATTAAAAATTATGAAACTTTCATATTGAAATCGTACAACTTTTAATTCAAAGATACAAAGCTTTCAACTCAAAATCATGAAAACTTTTAAGCCAATTATGAAGCTTTCATCTAAAAAATTACAAACTTCCAAAGCAGGATCTAAAACGTTCATATCAAAATCACAAAACTTTTAATTCAAATATAAAACTTTCATCTATAAGGTATACAACTTTCAATTGAAAAAATGTAAAACTTTCATCCAAAAAACTCAAAAAGTCAAAGCCTTGTAGTACCATCTTGATGAGCCCCTCCTTCCTCTTTCGTGACAAGCTTTTTATCACCAACCATCATTAGAAAGATGTGGACGACAAAGAGCTCAATGCCAACTTAGCAAGGTTGAGCTATTAAGAAGTTACATGTATGATAATGCTAAAAAGTATTTAAAAAATATATTGTTTAACAACTTGAAAAGTGGGAGTAGTTAAATAAAAACAAAACCCATAGCCTTAGAGAAACTTCATGCTTCTGCTGAGAAACAATGGCAACGGTTGAGTTTTAATGCATTGGCAGCTAGCGACCGAATATCGATCGATCATCACATTAGACGGACCACGCTAATTAAGCACGTACACGCTGAATCTGTCAGTGTGTGTAATTGAGTGATTGAATTAAGTAGGACAGAGATATGATAAATGTTGCGGGAGAGCTAGTAGCAACTGTGCAGGAGTATAGAAGTGCCTGCGAATCTCCTCCAGAATATTAATGGTACGCGTTTCATGTCATGCAATGATCCCCATCCATCAATGCCTCACAGCAGCAGAAGCATGGTCCATCGATCTATTAAGCGATTAACTAACCATTATAAGATCCTTTTGAAATATTCTCCCCCAGTCTAAAAAAAACGTAATAATTGAAGAGATATGATCCTTTTTACTGTTTAGATTCGTTGTACTATGAGGGGTCACATCTTCTTCTAGATTGTCTTTTTTTAACGGAGAGAGTAGGAGTAATTAAATATAAAGAACCTACGAATAGGATGCCTATCTCCACTAAATTCCTTAAGGAATGGAAAACACATAAAAGTTACAGCACTGTCATTTGATTAACACATAGGAGAAATACAAATTTTAACTCATAAGGAGAAGAAAATGTAAGGTAGAGCCTCGTGCTTATTTTCCTTCAAAAGCTTTGTAGAATTGTCTATTTAATAGGATTTTTAAAGAAAATCATAGGTTACAAATTATTTGTTTCAAAGATATATATTCTTAGTAATTTTTCCTATACACAATTGAAATACTCTAAAGGCGCTAAGATCGATGATTATTCTGGTGACATGGAAGCTTTGGTGTGCACGAAACGCCAGGATCTTTTGGCATGTTGTTACTACGCCAACCACCATCATTCCCAAGATCAAGGAGGATGCGTAGACCTGGATCAAGGCAGTGGCTGCAAAAGCTCACAGAAATTATCCCATCTGGCTAGTAGTTGCATAGTCCCTCTTTTTCTTGTGGTTTGTTCTTTTGATATACCCTATAAATTCTTATTGTTGAGGCATTTTCCTCCTTCTCTGTCAATACAGAAGTGGCAAAGCTTTTGCTTTTCCTTAAAAAAAAGGAGGTACGACCACCAATACAGCGGGAGTAGAGTGTTACACTTCGGGTCGCCCCAACCTCTATAATCCTTGTTTGTTCATCTATTTCTACTTTGAGTGGGAACCCGAGCTGCTCCTCACACGTGACTCTCCCCTGAATGAACTCATAGAAGGGGGTCCCACCGAATCCCTGCTATCGGTGTGCGTATGCAAACAAGTTTCCTAAATCTAGACGAAAAATTGTATTGTTTGGGAGAGCTCTTGATCCTAGAAAAAAGATCCAGTTGCTAGAAGCTCTCAAATAGCCCATAAGACCCACTCTGAAACACAAGATTGTGAAACACATATGGATAAGAAAAAGGTAGAAGTAGAATGCCATGCTTATTGGATTTATATAGTATTTTAAAATACATGAAAGTTTCAAAACTAACATTGTATTGGCACGAAAAACTCGGGACCTTAAAAGACATGGGAAGAAGAAAATAAGAGGTAAGACCTCATGCTTATTTTTCTTTATGATTGCTCTACAATAACCCATTCCATAAGAATTTTAAAGGAATCGATAGGAATCAATCGTTTGTTTTAAAAGACTTCCATATGATTACTTCTCATAGGATACACATCAATTACTATGTTTTTTCTTTTGTTTCAAAACGGGCCTAATTCTAGCTACATTGAGTTAGTTGAGTACACAACGGATGGATATGTGTAAGTTTAGGTCTTGTTCAGTTGGGAGTAAAAACAAAAGATTTGGGTTCCCAAGGATAGGATTAATTCCTATAAGTGTTATTTGGTTTGTATAAATCAAATAAGGATTTTTCCCTACAAATTGTACAGATAAATGGAATTCTCTATTCACTGACAAACCTCAAAGTCATTCGAATTGATGCGTGCATGCGTTCACTCCTATTCCTTTATACTACCTCCATTTTATATATTTGACGCAGCGTCAAACAAATGAAAACGGATGAAGTTCTTTTTTTTTTCCCTATTCCTTATATATTAAAAATTCTCCAAACAGAACAACCCCTTTAATATGATCCATGGAAGCAGTCAATCAAGCAGTCAAAGCTAAAGCTTAGTAAAGCTATACTAGAAGACTGCAGTACATAAACAGGATTATAGCAGCAGCAGCAGCAGCATGGAGTACGTAATGACAGTAGTGATTAATGTACTATCACAGTCTATCACTCGACTGTCTGGCCGGATCAATTTCGGACAAGTACCATTAATCTCTAGTGTCCGTGCTTGTAAGCAAGCAATGCTTTAATCATCATAAAAAGAAAAGAACAGTTCATTGTAGTACAGCACGTTGCACCTGCTACCTTTCTCGCTTAATTAATTGTCGGTCACTGTTTTCTCCGTTTACATTTTTCGTTGGGGCTTAATGAAGGCAAGATCATGCAAATTTGGATCTACCTGCTGCAGCTCTGCTTGCTTAATTGTTTGGCAAAATTCAGTCACATCTTATTAATTAGCATCAGTTGATTCGGTTCCTGTTTCATCCAGCATGTGCTCAGATCTGACCGGAGGAAAGATTAACTCTAGCAAAGCACGAATCTAAAAAAATATAATGTACGATCGATCCAGTGACAAACAATTAACGCGAGAAGCTAGTAATTAATGAGATTAAGATCGGCTCTGGATAGTACTTAGTACATGTACATATCGGCATGGAAGGGACTGTATATCTGAAGAAATGTAGAGGCAGGCATTCTTTGGCTTTTTTGGACATATCATTTCAGATACATACAAAACAACACGCATGCTTGGCTTTTCTTTGATATATAGGAGTACATGCATATATGATCTTGATTATGTATAGTCTTTACTATGATGGCGACGGCGATGTTGGGTGGGGGTGTGGATGTAGGTTGCATGTTAGCATGATTGAGTCCACTCTGAAACGACAAGAAAGGTAATCCAAAGGTGAATTAAGCTTAACTAATCGCCGGCTGAGTACTGATTAGGACTCGTATTAGTAGTAAATTAGGCTAACGGCAGAGGTGCTTGATTGGGTCAGTTAGGAATCAAGCAAAGGAAAGGCAGGCAGCAGCGAGTACTACGCTAGCTGGCATAATTGTTGCTTTCTTCTGAAGATATATATACAGAGAGTAAATTGCATACACGGTACATCAACTTGACAGGTGGGTGTAATTTGGTGCAATAACTTGAGAAATGAGCGTTACAGTGCAACAACATGGTAGTTAGGTGCAGTTTAGTATAAGAACTTTATAAGTGATCATATAAATGCAACAACTTGCAAGGCATGTACGATTTTGATACAATAAATTAAATGGTTATGCTACAACTTGATTATTAGGAGCATTTTTTATATAAATTTAATTTTTAAGTACTAATTTTGATAATATACTAGCGCAGATTTGTATAAGCATATTTATATTTTTATCCTAATAACTAATAATTGAAAGCCAATTAAACTACATGTAGAAATTATTATATTTTGGTTGATATTTGATAAGATGAAGAAAATAAAAAAAATCTTAAAGGTAATTGGATGTAAAATGTACTATTATGTGCTTATAAGGTAATATCCATATGATTACTATGCAATGGCATATTGACATCGTGAAAAAAACTCACCTTGCATATGCTTAGCCAAGTTAATGCACCGAAATACTGAATTGTTAAGTTCTTGTACTACTGGAACACACCCACTTGTCAAGTTGTTGTACTCGGACGTTTATTACACTATATCGCACCTACCTGCCAAGAATTTACTGTCTACAGTCTGCACTGTGTGCTCTGTGCACTGCAGCACAGAGACCGGCCGGCAACGATCGATGATGGCGAGATGTTGCATGGGTCATCTTGTCTCGACACAAAATGACATGTGTCCTTACGTGTTAAAGGGTTCAATTCCGACGGCTCTTTTGGAACACACTACTAGAATTTTAAGAACACATGAATAACATGTCATACACATTAAATAAATCATACAGGGTTTAAAAACACAAAAATACTGGAAACAAATAAACAATACCTTTAGATAGGTCGCAGGAAATAAAACACAAGAATTCTCAAGCATTTAGAGAGAGTGTAGAGAGAGCAAGTGCATTAGGTACTTCTAAAAGAAAATAAATACATGAGCTAGGAGCTCATGTTTGTTTTCCTATGGAACGAGAGGGCATAGGAAACCATTTCATATGATTTTGCAAATTCCATTCCTTTGATCTAAAAGACCTAATAGGAAATACTTTCAGGATTCATAGGAATTTCATGGGGGAAAATGTAGGATTTAGGATTTGGCACTGTAGCAGTCTTTGATTCACCGGATTAGGCATACGAAAGTTAGAGTAAATTTTCCTTTGAAACTCATTTCACAGGGAAAACATAGAAAAAAGAAACACCCACCCTAACCTCTTTTTTCATCATGTGTGCATAGGATCGAGGTAAATGACAGACTTGTGCATCATTATTGTTCTTTTAGAAGAAAATGTATATTGTGATATTGTAGATAAGACTAAAGTGACATGTATTAATATACTCCCTCCGTTTCACAATGTAAGACTTTCTAGCATTGTCCACATTCATGTAGATGTTAATGAATTTATACACATATAGATCTAGATTTATTAACATCAATAAGAATGTGGGGAATGCTAGAAAGTCTTACGTTGTGAAACGGAGGAAGTACTTCCTAACATTCTCTTTCCTGTGAAATTTCTATACCCTTTCAAAGGGCTAGTAACACAACTTTTATATATTTTGCAATTCTCTGTTTTTACAGTTGCATTCCTATAAAAAAATGTTACATTTTTCATGTTACTTCGTTTTTCTACTCCTTTTACTCATAGGGGCTCGGAATAAAATCCTTGAAATTTCTAATAGAATTCCTTCAATCCAAAGGAACCTTATCCTCCTCCATGTACAGTGTTGCTAATTAACCACTGATGAGAGACGAGCCTTTTGCCGTCCTTGTTCTCCTAAACTCCACATATATATATATCACTGTTTCACTAGTGCTGCTAGTGAGTAGTTTGTTTATAGCATGTAGCCTGTTGGTTGGGGTTGGAATTATTGTGATTGCGGTGCAATGAAGCTTCAGTAGCTAGCTATAGGCTGTGTTTGTGTTTAGTTCAGCGCAAAGTTTAGATTTTGGTTGAAATTGGAGATGATGTGACTGAAAAGTTATGTGTGTACGATAGGTTGACATGATAGAAAAGGACCGAAGTTTAGTTCAGCGATAGTTGGAAAAAGGAAAATTTCTAGTACTAAATTAGTTTCGCGGGGTGACAAGTTGTCAATGCCTTTTCAGAAACTGAATTTTCCTCGTGTCAGTAACTAATAACTTACGTACAGAGTACGGATCGTGTTCATTGGATGATTAGATTTAGCGAAAATCTCAGGATACGTAGTAATGAAGCCGTGATGACACAGAAGACGACCTCGCCTCTCAACATCAACCCAGTGTGCATGCAGGGATAGCATGGGCCTGTATTAGCTTAATTAATTAATTACTAGTAGCTATCATATCCCGACATGTAACATGCAGATAGCGCAGCATGGCGGAGCAACCACCCATCCGCGACGGCGACGGCGATGGCGAGGATGACGGCGGCGGAGGGGCTCCCACGGAATAAGGGAGGAGGCGAGGGGCCTATCCGCAAAAAGGGCACGGCCCGCGGCGGGTAAAAAAACTACCGGCCTACTAGCTTCTCGCGCCACCGGGCGGAAGCGATCCCTCGTCCGTCCGATCGGGAACGAACGGACGGGCGGGATTCGCTGCTCCGGGATTTGCGGCACGCGTGGGCCCCCACGGGCGATCGCCTTTTGCAGCTCCCTTCGCTGGCGCTGGGCCCGCTGGACCGGATCTTCTGCGGGTTGTGGGGGGTGAATTAGCCTGCACGTGATTTGGTGGTCAGCCCAGCCCGTCAATGGGGACAAGGCTGGCTATCACGCACGCCCACCACACGGCGGCCGCGGGGGGCTTGGCTGGTGTGTTGCTACAGCGGAAGCCACTGCTTCACTGGGGGTACCGTACAGTAACTTGGTCGGACTCGGACCCTGCTCCCTTTTGCAACGAGGGGTGGATTAACCTTGGCGTCCCAAACCGATTTACCCCACCGGAGTACTGTTTAGAGCATATAGCCAACCGTTAACCCAAAAAATCAACGCATCATCTACAATCAATCTAATAGCCTGCTCATCATGCAGTAACAGTTTTATAAATATACATATATCTGATCCACCTCTTATTCACACATAATATCTTAAAACTCATGCTGTAGCTGGCTATAAATCTTAGTCCGTTTTCTCTCTCTCCTCTCACCTCTCATCTACTCCATCCGTCCCCCCCCCCCCCCCCCAAAAAAGAGAAACCTGGTTTCCGTGTGAAATGTTTGACTGTCCGTTTTATATGAAATAAATCTTTTTATAATTAGTATTTTCATTGTTGTTAGATGATAAAACATGATTAATACTTTATGCGTGACTTATCTTTTTAATTTTTTTCATAATTTTTTCATATAAGACGCATGGTCAAACGTTGAACACGGAAACCCAGGGATTGTCTTTTTTTCTGGGACGGAGGGAGTACATGTGCTTGTAACTATTCCCTCCGTCCCAAAATATAAGCATTCTTAGCATAGCATAGTGACAAGTCAAACATTTTTAACTTTGACTATTACTAGCAAAAAAAAATAAAAAAAGATCAATAATGTAAAATTGATATTACTAGATTTATCATTAAATAAACTATCATAATATGCAACTCTTTTTATTTAAAACATCTTACTTTTATAAATATTGTAGATCAAAGTAGCATCTCGGTGACCGTGTCAGAGTTCAAAAATACTTATATTTTAGAACGGAGGGAGTAGCTTATAGCATGCTATTGTAATTGCTCTTATAGATATAACCCAATTAGGATGGCTTCTTTCGAACAACAACAGATTTTTAAGAATTCAATCCTAATTTTTTTTTCGAATATAGCTATTTGATCAAAGAAATAACCATCCAATATTCCTTTAGATTGGTTTGAAACATACTCCATATGTTCCAGAATATTCCCTCTACCCTAAAATATAGGAATCTAGGATTGAATTGGACATATCCTTCTCTTCAGATTCGTAGAAATATGATATGTCACGTCCGATGCTAGAATGCTATATTTTGGGACGGAGAGAGTAAGTTCTTTTTTACCCATTTCACACATATCAATAAAAACTATGAATATTCCTACTTTATCAAATCCCAATACAATTACTCTCCACTTTATTTAACAAATTCTGATATAGTTATCACTAGAAAATAAACTTATTTGGAACAAACACAAGGAGCTAAAAAAAAACTTATTCTAGGATAGGGTGAGTAGAAATTTTTTGGAAAATATTTCACATGAGGTCAACCTCTTGGAAAAAAAATCTTTGTCTGCCCCGCAAAAAAAAATTATTTTTATGTCTATCTCTCTTCTAGTTACCTACTTCCATGTTTACTTGTTTTCCTTCTGATATTGAACCATTGTTAAAGATCACTAAGATACTATAGCTATGTCTTTTAAATGGTAATCCATATCTAACATAAATGATAATAATCTATTAACTGAGTGATAACTACAGATAAACCTACACATATATTAATATAATTAACATAATGCATATAACACCTTGTTCTTAAATAGATAACAGAACGTGCAGACAAATCTAAAAGCTTGAACTAGTAATATAAAAATGTTTATCACATTAGTACACTTATCAATTAATTATCATGCATGGAAAAATGCTTCCATGGTTATGTTGGTATAACAGAACGGAGAGAGTACAACATAACTACATGAAATTTTGATAGATGTTTTGCTACAAGTCTAATGAATGGCATACTACCTTGCAACCTAGTTTAATTGGGTGTGTGGTTTGTATCTTATAAATTAGGATTATCGCGTGCATATTTTCTAAGCTTTTTAAACCGTATAATTGTTGCAAAATCTTTCTAAATTAACTTATCAACTTTCTTATTTAATCTACATCTACAAAGAAGTATACTGCTATGATACGTTCACTTAATCTTGTAGTCTCCTATGCTATTTTCGTAACAGTGTACTATTATTTTTCTAACCAATAATTCTTTTGTAAAATACTAAACAATTATTTTAGCCTTTTAGTCATATCAAAGTAACTTAAAAATCGCAGTTGTCTCCTTCCTTCCTCTTGCACGGAGGTTTTGTGCTTCGTCATGTGTGCGTAACCACCGTAGAATCCGTACTTTCTCCTCAATCCACCCACCTAGTCAATCCTCAATTACATTGGCCTAGCTCATGCGTTATCCTCAATCCACCCACCCAACCGATCTCTAATTATATGGACCTGACCCGTTACAAAGCACAACATATTACTAGTGACATACAATGAAATATAGAGAAAATTAACATTTCGTCAACCTCACACATACTACAAAACTATGCTCTTCTTTTTTCATATCTATGAACTATTTTAAAACCACATTGGCATATACATGGACAGATTCTTCTTATGCCCACCTAAATAAAGCCGCGAGCAAAGTGAGGATATGAGCCCCTTTTTTTTTCCCTTCCTCCTATGCAAATTGCAATGCAATGGTCCTGGCTGCATTCTAATAAGGCAGGAAACAACAAAGAAGATGCACGCTGTGTGGCCCTAGCAGAAAGAAAAAGGATGCCTTCATTGCATAAGGCCATTCAAAGCTGCCACCCTCTCCCTCTATCAGGCTGCTGCACTAGACTAGTAGCTCAAGCCTCAGCCTCACCCCCCATTTGATACGAGAGAGAGAAGAGGAGAAGAAAGCAAAAGCTCCCTCTGCAGAAAAGCAGCGTTTTTTTTTTCTTTCTTCTCGACGCAAACCAAGTAACCAACCCCTCCTCCTCGCAAGATCCCCCAAACCACGCGGGAAACCAGCCTCAAGTTCGTCATCCCCATTGGCGGCGCCGAATCGGCACAAGAACTCCGCGGAGATCCGTGCGGGAGGTTAGTTTCTTGTGTCGTTGGTTTCTTTCTGTTCTTTCTCTGTTTGGTGTTTGTTTTCTTGAGGTGTGTTGCGGGGAGTGCAAATTAAGTTTGGATCTTTTTTCGGAGATTAGCAACTGTTCTAAAGTTCTTGCATTCTGTTCTTGGCTCTGGTTCTGCCAAATCCATCCTGGGGTTTCGTTGTTTTGGTGGGAAGAAGTTGTGCATTCTGCATGGAGCAGTTGGGCGGTTAGTACAGTACATGAACCAAGGGGAAGGAAAAAAAAAACAACGAAATGGAATTTTTCCGTGTAGCGTCCTCCAAACTGATGGAGTGATACAGCTGTATTCCAATTGTTTAATTATTATCATGCTGTGATGGGGGCCCTTTGCTGAGTTTGCAAAATGCTTGCGTTGAGGGGGGGACGAGTAGTATGAGTGAGTTGCAAACTCTGCATTTTTTGTTTAGTGTTCTTTGGTCTACGATACGCGGCCGTATCTTTCGCCTGAAGTTTAGTACAGCCGTAAGATGCTGCGATGTTTTTTTTAAGCAACCTTTGTAGCCTCATTTTGGTGATTAGCTGATAATTTCTTTGTGTTTTTCTTTATAGTCTCAGTGGTTACTTGTCAGGAAATAATATAAATATATAATGGGAGCTGGTGTAAATAGATGCTGCAGAGCACTTTTCTGAACTTAGCTAGTTTACAGAGAATTGCTTTACTAAAAGAGCTCTAAGTAAGTTCATTGTTACTACTAGTAGAAAATAATATGATGGTGAGCTGATATAAGTATAAAGTTGTAGTAATATATTACTATTTGTTTCCAGACATCTGCAGTACGTATGGTTCAATCCAGAGTTCCACATTTTTTTTTCTACCAAAGTAATAGTAACTGCAGAGTTTGTTCTTCAGTTCTTTGGATATTCTGTTTTCACTTCCGAAACCAGTACCACACAGTTTAGCCATGCCACTTTTGTTATTTTACTTGCCCCGTGAAAAAAATCTTATCTTCTCGTAGTCCAATTAAACAGAATTAGATGCTGTACTGCTGCTACCTTGAGTCACCTCCTTAGCTCTCTATTTTGCCTAACCAGCAAGGGATGGACCACTACAACTGTAAAGCGGAAGAAGGAATGCCTTTTCATTGTTCACTGATTAAAGTTGCATTCCTGGTTCCCCCTTAAACTGTCCTTTTATTGTAATTCAAGAGAAAGTGATGTTCAAAGTAGTTGGTTCTACTTTGATACCCCCTGCTGTTTTTTACAAGGCCTATTTTGGTTTCAATAGGCCAAATTTATGTATTTTATCAACAATTAGTCAAACTAAGAGTATATTTATTGTATAAAAATTATACCAATAGATTAATATTTCAAAGTATTGTTTTTTGCAAAATATCGGCTTCATAGCTATTTAAAATATATTTTATGGGAAACCAATTGTCAGAGGTTAATCTTTAAGACTTTGTGAAATTAAAATATACCCTATAAAAATCAAGGGTGGTAGTATTTCTCATGCAAATTTGCTGAGAGCTTAGTCAATAATATGAGAGTTTTCCTCACAAAAGAACAATATGAGAGGTTGATGGATTTGTGCTTCATTATTTTTCCCAACCACCTGCAATTATCTGTGATCTGAAAACTTCTTGGCGTGTAATCAATATATTTTATTATTTGTGGGGGTCTAGTCTCTGTTATTTTTCTATCGTTTGTTTAATACTTTTGGTGCTTGTTGGTTACAAAAAATATGTTTTCATTTTTCTCAATCCTATTTCTTTCTCAAGATATTTCTACCTCTTGTTCCTTGGTTTTGTCATTTCAAAGATATGATAATGTGATGTATATAATTTGTTTCACGCATCTGTAGACTATAGGTGCTAAAACTCAACTAGGTCATATTTTGTTGTTCATCCAACTCTTTTCACCTTTGCATTCTTGAATTCCATTTTTGTTTGTTTTTGGCATGCTTTAATATTGGAGAAGTCATCAAATATCAACTAGTCAGGCACATGACATATTTAATACAGTAAATGTTGTGAGTTGTGCAATAACTTCTTTTTGTGGGACTAATATTGCAGGTTTTTCATTCTACAGATGACCCGGGCAGTAACTCTTGATTATGGGGGCAAGGTTCAGACTCGTGATTATGGAGGCAAGGCTCAGACTGAGACTTTACGGCCTGGGCCGTTACGTCCAGCAAACATCATCAGGGCTAAATTTCCTACCTACAAAAATGGTTTGAATGGTATAGTAGTCAAGCTGGCTGATGGCCCTGAAATGCCATCTCTCAAGGAGACTGTCACCAAGGAAACTGCGGATATGCTTGATCGTCGTCAGCGTCTGTCAGTCCGTGAGCTTGCAATGAAGTTTGAGAAGGGTCTCAATACTGCCACTTTGCTGTCCAATGAGGTTCAGACTTTACTATTCAGTTTAACTAATACAATTACACAGTGTTACTTTTGTTTTTTCTTCCTCGAAAACGCAGGAGAACTGCGCCTCATTATATTAAGAAGAGAGAAAGGGGCTAGAGCCCTACAACACACACCACACACAACCCACACCACTCAACACAATTCCCAACTCAGAAAACACAATTTATTACTTTTGTTATGTGGTACCTACTCACGAGGAATGAAGTTTAAGAGTAACTGAAAGACTACTGAAGATATATTTTTTGTTTTGACTTTCTCGAAACCTCAGGTTAAATGGAGACAAGTGGCTTTGTTGGAGCGTGATATCCTTCTGAAGAATCTAAAGACTGTATTAGAGTCACTGAGAGGCCGTGTGACAGGCAAAACTAAGGCTGAACTTGAGGACTCTATATCTATGGTTGGTTTCCTTGTATTCTGTACGTAAAGCATATTTTTCTTTAGGTTTATCTTTCATCTTGACCTGCATTTATATTTAACTGTATTTGTTTATAAAATATTATGCTCCACATAGCCTAATTTAAAATTTGAAGTCCTTTCAATTCCCTTACTGTTAATTATTATTTATAAAAATCCAGTTACCTGTGGAGGTGCATTCCTTAATTTTGGCAGTTGATTAGAGTAATAATTTTTTGCAGGTTGATATTCTTGCTGTCCAGCTCTCCAAAAGAGAAGCTGAGCTGCTTCAGCAAAAGGCAGAAGTCACAGAATTAGCAAAATCATTAAAGCTGGTACGTTCCAATATGTTTACTTGCAGTACTTAGCATTGAATTTTACAAACTTAAGATAACTTGTGCATTGTCATTATCTACAGTTTTGAGTTTGTTCTGTTTTCCCCTCTTGCTCGTAGGCTTCTGAAGATGCCAAAAAAATCGTTGACGAAGAAAGGGCAAGTGCTCATACAGAGATTGAAAGTGCTAGGTCTTCTGTGCAAAGAGTTCAACAAGCACTTCAGGAACATGAAAAGATGTCCAAAACAACTGGAAAGCAAGTATGTAAATATAATTTAGCAGTGCGTTGCTTTCATTAGTTCACTGCATTTCCATTACTACAAGCTAACGGGTGAGATGTGTTTTCACTTCCAACTTCCAACATAGTTGCTCAGATTCCTCTTTATGTCTTTTTTTACCTTCTTTTTCTTAGAAGTTATCTTTCTTAGCTAAATTGTGTATTACAACATTTAATCAATTCGTAGGGCTTATTCATCTGTTTGTACCTCTACAGGAAGAATTTTAGAATGAAGCACACACAAATTATTTAATGCGTTGTTATGCACATGTGCAGCTTTTCTTCTGCATACACATTTAGTTTGTTGATCCTGTTCGTAATTACCATAGTTAGCTTTCTAAACCTGCAAGTCCATTTAGTCTAATTCTTAACATCTACTCACCAGCTATACTTTACTATCACCATCTTTTCATATGCTCTTTCATGCATGTCCATAGGTCAACATCATACATTCATATTCATTTACTCTGTTTTCAATCATTCAATCTACAACGTTTATGTGACCTCTATTTGCTGTTTGGAAGGATATGGAGGAACTAAAGAAAGAAGTTAGAGAGGCGCGAAGAATCAAAATGCTTCATTACCCCAGCAAGGTATAATTGAGTGTACCTCTTAATATTTTGGTGTACTGAATGGAATATGCCAAGTCTATTTTTTTTATATCATGCATGACACATATAGTGACTTCTCTAGGCAATGGATCTGGAAAATGAGATCAAAATTTTGCGTAAGACGTTCGCTGAGAGGTCCACGGATTGTGTTAATCTTTTGAAAGAGGTATACATCACCAATACTGGCTTCAGTTATTTCCAATTTTGCACCTGTTTCACATGGTCGAGATATCTTTATATCCAAGGTTGAAGCCATGAAGCATACATCGCTCAACATGTGAAATGTCTAGAGCGTAGCGTGTGCTTGAATTAATGAAATACAAAAGCAAACATGGAACATTAGGAATAGGCCTCATCAACCTGTGTGCATGTATAAAACAGCTATACAATCTCTAATAGGCATGATATTCAGGCACATTATTTCTGTAAGTTTTAAAATGCTACGGGAATAATAAGCAAGCAAGTTGAACATTTAATTGGAATAAATGAAAATTCTTATCAATTATTACAAAAAGGTAAATAGGTGTATCTAAACCAGTTTTGTCTGGTCATCATAACAAACCAGTGGTTTGGGCCATAATAATAGCCTGGTTCAGTCCAGCCCTGTCAATTGGATCAGTAAAGCATTTGGCTAGCATGGTGTGGTCGAATCGGCCTGAACAGTGTGGTTGAATCAGTCTAACCCAGCTCCATCTCCCACGTTGGTTAAATTGGATAATAATTTTGTGTTCACCATTGCTTGGACTGCAACCTCTTGCCTCACAGCTAATTAGAAAGAGCACAAAATAACCTGAAGATATAACCTATTGTGTACTTCAACAATAAGAACATAAATAATGAAACAGATAATCAATCTGGAGAGAGGTCAGGTGCTCAGTTGGTTTACGTGTGGTTGTGTGTGCCTTCTTTTTTTCTCCAAATATTTCTTTCCACTGGGTAGAGATCTTTCTGTACAGTAGAATAAAATATGCATATATAGTACTAATTGTAACTGTTTTTTTTTCAGTTGGAACTGCACAAAAGGCCAGAGGGAAATGATATCCCTTTGTTTGATTTGGAGGGTCTCCAATGCTTAGGCTCAATACTATGCATAGTTTCTCAGAGCAGTACTACCATGGATTTCTCAAATATTTCAATCCAGTGGTTCCGTGTACACCCAAAAGAAAGTAACAAAGAGATTATTTCAGGTGGGACTCTCTCTCTCTCTCTCTAATGTTGTACAAAGTAAGCCACATCTTTCTCTTTTTTGAGTGAAAAAGGCACATCTGTCTCTTAATCTTAATTCACATTATTGTCTTCTTAAACACTAAACAAAGTTTCACAGAAAAGGTTCTTTCTTTCTTTTTTTTTTCCTTTCAGTACTAATAAACTATTGCAAATATGGGAAACCACAACCTGGTAAAATATAACTGCCTTATTAGGGTAACTCTGGCTTACGATTAGAGTTTTATTTGCGTAAAAAAACGATTAGAGTTTTATAAGTTTTATCAACTGTTTGATTTTCAAAAATAGTTCAGGGTGTCAGTATTTCTGACTTTTTTTTTTGTTCTTGGATTTATTAGGTGCCACAAGATCAGTATATGCTCCCGAACCACATGACGTTGGACGGTATTTGGAAGCTGAAATTAATTATGGTGGTGAAATTGCTATAGCAAAGACAGCTGGGCCAATAGACCCTGGTTTGTTTAATTGAAAACATCTTTGGGTAAAATTATCTGCATTTCTTGCATGACTAACATGTGTTTGTCGTTTCTTGACAGACGCTGGATTGGTCGATTATGTAGAGACACTTGTAAGGAAACGTGAAACTGAGTTCAATGTATGATTGTACTATCCTTTACCACTTTATGCCATTTATTTTCACGCTGTGTGTGATGTAAGGCTTTTAATTCAGAGTCTTCCGACCATATTCATTTCACCAAATAAGCTGTATGTATTGTCATGGTTCCAAAGCTTTCTGCTCTATGCTTGCAGTAGTATTCAATATGTCATCCACTACTTTAGTTTGCATTGCAATAAGATTGTTAAACCACATTCGAAATCACTGAAAGTGCAGAATTTTGGTTCTCTAGGGCTTTGTATTTTGACATTATCATCAGGTGGTTATCTTAACTATTGCTTTGTTTAGTAACCAAGTAATTTGTGTCCCATGGCAGGTTGTTGTGCTTCAGTTGAATGGAATTGATCAGCCAAAAGAGTTTGTTCATGTTCTCAATATTGGAAAATTGAGGATGAGGCTTTCTAAAGGAAAGACAGTGGTTGCCAAGGAATTCTATTCGTCATCAATGCAGGTAGGGCTCAGGAATGTCATATCTGTCTTCTATTCCATTGTTACATAGTACCTTTTTTTTCCCCTTACAGTCCAACTGTTCTATAATTCTATTTCAGCTATGCGGTGTCCGAGGTGGCGGTGAAGCAGCTTCTCAGGCGATGTTCTGGCGGCCGAGGAATGACCTCAGCATGGTCCTGGCCTTCGAAACGACGAGAGAACGCAACACCGCAATCATGCTCACCCGGCGATTTGCCATAGATTGCAATGTATGCTCTCAGGCTAACTCCTTGCAGATTGCATCCAATTTGCCATGCTATGCTCTCAGGCTAACACCTCAACTACATGATTTTTTTTCCTCCATGACTGTTTGCAGATCATCCTTGCCGGTCCAGGCGACAAGACTCCATGGTGAAGAAACGCGAGCGCGCCACCACCGGTGCTCATCATCCTCTGATCCTCCGCAACTTCAAACCCCGTGCTGCGGTTGTATGTACATTTTCTGGTGCACATTGTGTTTTGCATCATGCCCTGTTTGTCAGTTAGTATGCGGTTCTTCCTTTGTGATGGTTCTTCTGAAAGGCGACGCCTGTGGGCACCGTTTTAGCCGCCTCCGGTTGCCGCCTTTCTCCTCCCCCTGTCACCGTGATGCTGATGTTCTTACGCTGCTGCGGCTGTGATTTGTTGCTAGGAAAAAAAATAGCTGTATAATGTATTGTCTGTTTGGTAGTAGTACATACCACGACGACATTGAGCTAAGTAAAGTTTGATCCGGAACGTGGGCTAGTTTGTGCTAACATTGTTCATCTGTCTTGACTGACCAAAAGATTGAATGGTAGTACAAGATTGAGTGCATGCAAAATCCATTGTCCCTGTCATTTGGGATTCAGAAAATTCGCATGGAATGAAATATTATGGGTCTCTTTCTCTTCGGATTCGCAAATGGTGATGACGTATGGATTGGTGATGCTGTATATAACACATATTCCTGTGCTTTGCATCTGAAAACTTCATCCAAAGACCAGGAAATTGTTCAGTGTTAACCGAGAAAAAACATGAAATTGGCAAGTAGGTACTGAAAAAGGAAACTGGGGAATTTATTTTTTTCCTGAAGTTCGCCTTTTAGTCTTCGTTTGACCTGGAAAAAATGAGATCGAATAAGACTGTCGCAGTCGCTACAGGAGATTGTCCCAGTAAAAACAAAAATGTAAAAAATGCATGGATGGAGAAATTAAGCACGGAAAGAGATAAAACAGGACAAGAAATAAAATTCACTCGAATGTGTTTTCACACTGAAGTTTAAAAGTTTGGTTGAAATTAGTACGATGTGATAGAAAAATTGTATGTGTATGAAATGTTTAATGTGATGGAAAGTTAGAAGTTTGAAAAAAAAAACTTTGGAACTAAACAGGCCGAACTGCCTCGCAGATCGAGCGGCTCTGCAGGTTGCTTCTTGCCTTGACTTGACCCGTGCCAAGTAAAAATTACAGTATGAGCTTTAGATTTTTATTTTTCACCGTGCAGCTCTCTCTATCTGGCGCACGTGCATCCGGGGGAGCCAACCGTTGGTTCGGTCCAGCCAGATCGAGTCAAGGAAGAAACCGACCCGGGGGCGCGCACTGTGTGTCACCCGACCGGGGGGATCGAAGTTGTCGTCACCCAGCTGGGTCGCTCGCATATTTCGCTCTCGCCGGCGGTAGCCGTTTCGGGACGGCACGGCATCCGACCACTGGTTTTGTTCTAGTTGATCCAGGGTTTTATGCTTATCGTCGTTTACCGTGGTAACTGAGCTTACCATCATGCACCTTACCACTGAGTTTAAAAGAAGTTTCAATGAAAACTTGAGAACTTTTGGTAAACGTCGAATTATTTTTTCTAGATTTTATTGAGCTTATTATTAAGGTAAGTAACCATTTCTTCCATAGTAATATTCGGCTTGATGGTAACGCTCGTCAGTGGCCACGCTACCCGTCTGAGTTCAACTCTTTGATCATGCAGTGGACGTCGCACCGGGACGGTTTTTTCCTTGTGGCCTCTGGGTTGAGTCCCATATGCTTAGATCACACGTGTGTACGTCCAGTGATATTGTTCGTTTCCTGTGCACCAGAGACTTTAGATACTCCAAGGCCACGAGTTTAGCTCTAAAATTTTTCTTCAAACTTTCAACTTTTCCATCACATCAAAATTTTTCTACACACATAAACTTTCAACTTTTTTATCACATTGTTCCAATTTTAACCAAACTTCTAATTTTATCGTACACTAAACACACCCCAAGTCTCTAGCTTAAAGCGTGTGTTTGACATGCATGCGTGTGTGGAGCTGCGTTGGTGGTGTGGTGTGCATGTATGCACATCCTCCTTTGTACGTACCCTTTTTAAAAAAAAGAGAGAAAAAGGTAAACCTTGATTGATTTGTGTCCAACAGAGCTATACGTACGATAAAACTCCATAAGATGAGAGTACTATACTTCTTAGTCTCTGTGGTGTGTATGCGGCGAATATGGGGAGCAACGTGTTTCCACCCAATCAATAATCATGCATGGTAGGATCGTACCAAAATTATACTAACGTTTGAATTTTTCCTTAGTTAAATTTATTTAAGTTTGATCAAGTTTATAGAAAAATATACTAATATTCTCAATACAAAACAGACATATTATTAAAATATATTTAATGTTAGATTTAATAAAACTAATTTGGTAGTGTATATGCTGTTATTCTTTTTATATAAGCTTGGTCAAACCTAAAGAAATTTGATTAAGAAAACAAATAAAACGTCTTATAAAATAAAACGAAGGGAGTACAAATTTTGTCGTATGCGTAGCAATTTCCATTTGTGTCTCACCCAACGCTCTTGCTTGCCGTGAAGGTGGGGCGCCCTTAATGGGTGGGTGATCGCAGCGATCAACCCGCCCCTTCCCCCTATACTCCTCTCCCTTCTCTCCTTCTCTACTATTATAAAAATTGAAGATATTTTTGCTGGTACTTTGGTACGTCATCCGTGTATAAGTAGGTTTTTAAGTTCATTCGCTTTTGAAAATACATATCTGTGTTTGAGTCAGCTTTTAAGTTCGTTCGCTTTTGGAAAATGTTTTTGCCGGTATTTTTGGTATGTCATCCATGTATAAGTTGATTTTTAAGTCCATTCGCTTTTGAAAATACATATCCATATTTGAGTCAGTTTTTAAATTTGTTTGCTTTTGAAAATATTGGAGTCGTATAAGAAATCTCTTTAAAAAAAACTTACATGCTAAATTGAGATGATTGGACTCCTAATTGCATCTTATGATTTTCTGAAAAAGTATATATCCAAGTGAATTTCCACAGTGAATTTCACCTTAACTAAACCATGTAACAATAATAAGATTAAAATAACCTTCACCCGTTGCAACGTACGGGCATTTTTTCTAGTCATCATAAAATTCAAAAAAAAAAAACAAAGCTAGTAAAAAAATTAGAAAAAAAAAATCTAATACTCTTATTCATGTGCATAGACTTTATACCGTAAACTTTGCACGCATAAACTTTTCGTATAGAAATATTCTATATATAAAATATTTGAATCCGAATTTGAATTTGAATCAGGTATATAAACTTTTGACCTCTAAACATTCGCTCTACAAACTTTAGGTGGATAAATTTTAGATGTGTAAAATTTAGGTGTATAAACATACTAAAAGAGGAAAATAATACACGCATAAACTTTATGTATAGAAATATTCTACATATAAAATATTTAATTCGAATTTGAATAGGGTATATAAACTTTTGACCTATAATTTTTAGGTGTGTAAACTTTAGCTATATAAACTTTAGTTATATAAACTTACCCGAAAATAAAAACTATACGGTGAAAAAAAAAGAGAAAGTGGTGAAAAAAATTGATCGTCCGCTAATTAGCTATCTCGGCGAAGGTGCCCCCGCCGCAGGGAGCCAACCCAACCCGGCGAAAAATCGGATGAGATCTCGGTCGTCTTGACCCCGTCCGCCGCTGGACCGATCCGCCGATCGATCAACGGCGGCGTACATGGCGTGGGGTTACGTTCCACGTACGTACGTATAGTACAAGGCAAACTCCGACAATGGATTCAGTCGTCGGCTTCCCGGCGAGGTCGCCGTCGCGAGTGTCACCGGAATAATAATATGTCCCGTATAGCGACCTCTACCTCTCGCCGCCCGCGGTCTCCGCTGCCTCGAAGCTCCCCGGCGCCGTCGTCAAAGCAGCTAGCTACCCAATCAAATCAAGGATTGGTCTCTCTCTCTCTCTCTCAAAAGACGATTGGTTTGATGCCTCTTTCAGGGTCTGAACACTCTGCTGGGAACTAGCGCTACTATTCCTCCTGCCTGAGGAAGAAAATCGAAGGCCTCACCTTGAGCTGATAGCTTGATAGTACTGATGCCTGTTTTTTTGTCTACAAGCTAGCACAAAGAAATTTCATCGCGATCTCGAAAATCTATCCACATCCTACATGCCCTGATTTTTTTTATTTATTTTTCAGAAAAGTTAATAAACTCGTTTCTGTGAAAATGGTACAGTGAATACGCAAAATTTATGGGCGAGGATAGTGAACTGAACTAATTAACGGCATATGAAATGAGATAAGTCAATGGCATGTTGTTAATTAAGTATTAATTATTGTAGATTTAAAATAGATTTATTTGATTCTTAGAGTAACTAATATATATATTTTAAAAAACAAAAACTATTTAAAAACATGCTCATAAAAAACGAAAATGTGCTATAGACTTGAAGCTGATTCAAACACACCGTGAGTCTTCAAGGAAAAAAAAAGATAATATCGAAATGACCGATTACTGATGCACGAACTTGCAATCAGCAATCGGTGGATGAAAGTACAATTCATCATACATGCATGCATGATCTACCAGCATCATGGCACCTAAAACTAAATACTCCTACTAAGTACGTACATATGGTGATACAGATCAGTATTAATTCCGCAATAATCCATAATCCATATGGCTAAAAAAAAATCAATCAAGCTCGATGATCACCACGTACAATACATCGGCCGTGCCATCTTATACAGCAGCTAAAGTATATACACACACGTACACGTATACAAATACGTACTCGCGATGACGTGGCGCGCCCACGAACGCACGCGGGCGATCAGGGCAGCTTGGCGGAGGCGCTCCGCCGCCGCGAGGCCGCGCCGCCGCCGGAGCCGGCGCCTCTGACCTCGGCGCGGATCTTGGCGGAGATGGCGTTCCTGCCGGCGACGGGGGCGTTGGTGGGCCAGAGGCCGACGGTGACGGCCATGTCCTTGAAGCCCTGCAGGCGCTCGAGGGCGTCGACGACGGCGGCCATGCGCGGGCGGTCGCGCGGCTGCGGGCTGGTGCACTGGACGGCGAGGTGGGCGACGGCGCGGGCGGCCTTGACGGAGTAGTGGCCGGCGAGGCGCGGGTCCATGATGCAGCGGAGGCGGCGGCTGCTGCCGAGGTAGGGGCGGGTCCAGTCGACGATCTTGACCACCTGGTCGGCGTGGAGGCTCCTCCCCCTGACGTGCTCCATGGCGCGCCGCCCCGTCAGGAGCTCCAGGAGCACGACGCCGTAGCTGTACACGTCGCTCTTGATGTTGAGGTGCCCCGTCATCACGTACTCCGGCGCCGCGTACCCGTGCGTGCCCATCACCCGCGTCGTCACGTGCGTCTCCGAACCCTCCGGCCCCATCTTCGCCAGCCCGAAGTCCGACAGCTTCGCCGTGAACTCCTGCAAGCTCAAGTTAGTTCGGGCGATCGATCGAATTGGAGAAGAAGGAGCTAGGTGGTGTGTAGGGTACCGAGTCGAGGAGGATGTTGGAGGCCTTGAAGTCGCGGTAGATGACGGGGGTGGAGGCGCCGTGGAGGAAGGCGAGGCCCTTGGCGGCGCCGATGGCGATCTTCAGACGCGTGCCCCACGGCACCGTCGCCGATATCCCTGCACAATATGGACATGGATCGAATCGGTCAGTTTGTGCCGGCGGCGGCGGCGGCGGCGGCGCGGAAACGGAGATGTGGCCGGAGCTAGCTATAGCTAAGTGCGTACTCTTGAAGAGGTGGTTCTCGAGGCTGCCGCGCGGCATGAACTCGTAGACGAGGAGGCGCTCCTCGTCCTCGCAGCAGTAGCCCAGCAGCTTCACCAGGTGCGGGTGCCGGAACTGCCCCAAGAAGATCACCTCCGCCTGCACCGTGCACGCCATGTCCGCCATGGACGACATCGACTTGAGCTTAACTACTACCAGAGAAAAGCAGTAGCAATTGGCAGGAGGAAAGAAAGCAGTAAGCATGGACATACCAGCCACTCCCGGTGGCCCTGGAGGCCGGCGATGTCGAGCTGCTTGACGGCGACGGGCTGGGGCAGGAGGCCGGGGCGCATGCCGGCGTCGACGAAGCCCTTGTGGACGGCGCCGAAGCCGCCCTCCCCGAGCAGGTAGCTGCTGGAGAAGTCGTGCGTGATGGACCGGAGCTCGGAGAAGCTGAAGGAGTAGAGCTGCAGCGGGCCGGACACGCCGCCACCGCCGCCGCCCCCCTCCTCGCCGTCGTCCTTCCCCCCCTCCGCCGCCCCCGCGACGGACGACGCCGGGCTGTTGGTCATCGACGACAGCTTCCGGAACGACGCCAGCCTCCGTGAGAACTCGGACCGCGCCGGCCTGCACCGCGCGAGGCCGCCCCCGCCGCCGCTGCCATCCACCGCCACCACCGCGTCCTCCGCCGCGCAGCACTTGGTCGCCGACGCCAGCATCGGCCTCCACTGCCTCGGCGGCATCTTGGATCGGATGGAGATGGAGACGGAGTGGAGATCGAGCAGGTGGGGGGCGGGAGGAGGGCGAGCTGAGGGGGGATGGGCCGGGAGAAGTAGAAATATGGCGGGAGAAAAAGGGCGGGGGGTAGTGCGAGTGCGAGGGCCAACCGCTCCAACAAACTGCGGCTGCAGCCAACTGCTCCGATCCGAGCCAACCACTCCCTCTCTTTGGAGGGGCTTATGTATGTATGTATGGCAAAGCACCGGCCTCGCCTTTTCGATCGAGCGGGGGCCTTTGGTGGACTTGTTGTTGTCTCTTGCGTCAGATGGTCGTCTCCACGGCTCCACGCCACACTGGCTTAGCTTACACTAGATCTGACTGAGGATGTGTACACCTGATTGATCAGCAATGGAATAATGGAATGTGACTATGTATATGAGCATGCATTATTTATAAGGTATTGGATGATAAGGGAGGAACAGAGGCGTGCTACACGTGATGTGCTAATAATAATAATAATAATAATAATAATAATATAAATAATAATAATAATAATAATAATAATATTATTATTATTATTATTATTATTCCTTCGGCTACCTTAAATAATCTATGTTCTTTCTCAAGATTGAGAACTCAGTTGTATAATTCAGAAATCAACTAATACTGTAATTAAATATTCATGTGCCATCTCTTAACATTTTTTTTTCGAGGAACCGACGGCAGGAGTTTCTCCTGCCGGAATTTATTGAAGAAGATAATTGGCCCAGTTAATAAGGGAAACCGGGCCTGAAAACCGAACAAGCACGGTTAATTAAATGGGAAACTGGGAAAAACCTATACAGAAAAGGAAAAGAAAACCAACTATTGAGACCTCACAGAAGTCGTCGTTGCCAAGCTTACCAAAGGCAAGCTGCTTCGACAACATAAACGAGGTCTCCAGAACCACCAAACATCCTCTAGTGGAGCAGAAACCTTCTGAGCGAAGCCTTCATCAAGGGAACAACATCAAGGATGCTGTCAACGCTCGTTCTGAAAGGAACCCGGTTTTCACCCGAAAGAAGAGAGAGTCAGCATGACGATACCTCCAAGGAGGAAACGGCGCCCACAGGCGTCGATATAATCAACCTAGGAAAGCACTAGGCAAGGTTTTCACCCGAGGCTCTCTCAAAATGCTCAACCTCCCAATCCTCGTCGCATTGTCGGGACATCTGTTGAGGGTCATCGTTGCCGAGCCTGCAATACAAGCAACTCCGACTCCGCCTAAACACTCAATCACATCGCAGCTCGACCAGAGACCACCTCACACACAGGAACCCAGCTGCAGCAAACCTACGGCGTGGCCGACGACTAGCGAGACAGGACGCCAGCAACTCCGCACGCCACCCCTACCGAACCAAGGAGCTCCCCGGCATTGACTGGAAGCAGCTTAGCCTAAGAAGGGAAGAGCACCTAAGAAGAGGGGAGCGGGCGCCGCACCGCCAGTGAGCACCGGAAGAACAACCATAGAAGAAGGGGAGAACCAGATCTGGAGTCCGACACTGGCGTCGACCGAGTCTGTCGCCGGTCACCTCGGCCAGATCTGGAAGCGGGGCAACCGAATTTGGCGACGCCGGAGCCGGAGCCGCGGAGAGCCCCACCACCGTGCCGTCGCCGCGTCCTCGCCGTCCCGCCGCCATCGTCGCCACACCCGCGCCGGGGCGAGATGGAACCGAGGGAGATGGCCCCGCCGCCGCCATCCCAACGCGTCGCCCAGCTTTGCCGGCGACGAGCTATGGCAACGGCGAAGCAGGGAGGAGGGAGGAGGAGGGGCGGCGGCGGCGGCTAGGGTTTCGCCCCCAAGCCGCCGCGCGAGGGCTACGTGAGGGCCCGAAACGCTTTACCGTACCATCCGTTTTACCCTCTCTCTTAACATTTTTAGCTTCTCTTTAGGCCCGTCCGTGGATAAGTGCGAAGTAAGCGACCACACGGCCCCTAAATTTACATATTTCAATGCACACTAATATATTTCTAGACCTCTCCTTCCATTTTTCAAAAGTTCTCCTCTTCTTATTCTATTGATTTGCTTAGACTTTGGCTTTGATAAGTGTTCGGTGATAATCATGGCGATCTCATAGAGTAGTTCATGGCGACAATCACTGCATTAGTTCATAATGAGTGTTTGAATGTGTGTTCTAGGCTCCAAATATTCCACCTTTTCCATTTACTAGAGAAAATTTGAACCACTACATTAGGGCGCCACTACAAAGGAAAAGAGAGAGAGAGAGAAGAAAGGAAAAGGGAGAGAAAAGGAGAAGAAAACTGCTGCGCTGTAGCAGGAAGGAGCTAAACGCAATTTCTTTGCCACGTTATGATACGGAGGAAGCCGAACACAAAGTGCTATGGAGCGCCACGTCGCGGTCATATCCGATCAACCGAGGTTTAGAGCTGTCGTGATAAATAAAATAATACACCAAAAATATGAATTTTACAGGTTCACGAATCTAAATCATATCACCATATGTAATCTTAATTAAGGACCGATGATGTATTTTGACGATGCGTAGTTGGCCACATGCATATTCTTCATATAAAAGAATAACAATGAGGCAATTTGGTTTTTATGCAAATTTTAACCTACCAATTTGTTTATCAACTTCAGGGGTACTTGCTAGCCATTTTGCATTGAAGCCGATTCTTACCAAATCAACAGTCTCTCTACCATTGAGACTGCTACAAAAGTTAAACTTTGTGTTAAGTTGCATCACTAATATTAACACATTGGTTAATTTTATTCTATTTAAGTAGGTAATGGTATTTTCCAGAAAAATATATTATTAGTGTTAATCCGTGACAATCTTAGCACTCAACGGTAAACACTAAGGAGATACTACAATAAAAAAAATATGGCATTTGCTTTACAATAGTGTAAGATCAGTTTAAAATTAATTTAACATGACAGGAGCCAACGCCACGATGGGTGGATCCGCTGTCACCAGCCCCACGACAGACAGATTTGGCACGCTGGCCTTAGGAGCGGTCGGCCTCCATAGTCTCTACCTTTCCCTCGTAGATCCGACAGTTATGGAGAGGCCACGACGATGACAACAACGACGGGGGAGAGGTGTCCACGATGAGGATGAGCGGTGGCCTAGAAGGTGGCGGATCCGGCACCAGAGGCCTCTCCCCCTTCCTCAAGGGCTATGGATCCGCATGTGGTAGCGATGGAGGTGGGGATGGATCCAGCAGCATCTCCCCCTCCCTCGCGCACGGATCTGTCAATGGTGGCGATAGGGGAGAGTCAGATCAGACGACCTCTCCCCCTCCCACGTGGCTGCAACAGTGGCGGCTTCAAGAGTAGCAGATCCGGTGGTGAGGAGGTCAGGGAAGGGCAGTGGCGACGGCGTCGCACAGAGCTAGGGTGTCTCTTTTTGGAACTTTTTTTGGCCGAAAATTATCTTGCAGTCGAACGGCATAATTTGTCGTGTGGTTGTATGGTCCGCCTGAAAAGTTTCCTGTTTCTACATACTCGCCTACGAAAACGTGTTTCAGTTGTTTAGGAAAATGGTTTCTTTACGAGTGGGACATGCTTTTGGCATAGAGCCTATCTTTTGTTTGTGCTACGGTCGCGACATTGTCGATGCGACGATCGACGCACAAAACACGGCATTATGCAGTTGGATTATTGTAGTATGTAGTATACATGCCTGCATGCTGGAGCAGTTGGGGGAGTGGACGATGACGATTGACGACGACCACTCGTATGCGACAGAACAGCTTAGCTTCAGATATACATGACATGCATGTATATATCCTATCTCCATCCACCATGCATGCATGCTCTTTCTCAGCCCACCTGCTCCTCTTAGCTAGGCAGCGCGTTGTCACTGGTTTTGCTGACACAACAGTCAAGCTATGGAATTAAGCAGAGAAATTAATTAAGGACACTGCTAGCTAATACTATTACTTCACTTAATTAGGTAAGCCTACGTGTACATCTGCACCTCCGAACATGTATATAACTAGGAAGTATATTTATAGATATGGTATACAGAGCATCATATGTAGTCATACACTCATTTCGGTTGGAGACTTGGAGGACTGAGAGATACAAATTAGAGTTGGCTCTTTACACCCCTACAGAAATATCCACACTGGCCCCCTATCAGTCCTAGTTCAACTATACGATACTAAAAAAAAATCTGAACTTCCCCTAAACTATTATGGTAGTACGAATTACCTCTTTAACTTAAATACCAGACATTCAACACCCTCGATTCCTCATACCGGACAATTAACACCCCCAACTCCCGAGCATTGTTTAAGGCGGTTATGAACTGGACAGGCTGACGTGTTATTCCAACATGGCAAAAAATTAAATAAAAAATTAAGTCAACAATATTTAATAAAATAATGGATGGCCCCACATGTCACCCTCTTCTCCTTTCTTCCCCATTCTCTTCATCCCCAATAGGTCGGAGCCGCCGGACCATGGAGGCGGCGACAAGACAACGAGCGCCCTCTATGGCTCGTGGAGGAAGGCGGCGGCGACAACAGTGATGGCCGGCGAAGAAGATCCGTGGAGGTCGGGAGAGAGGTGAGCTCATGTAGGGGATCCCGTCTTCCCTCCTCTTCCTTCTCCTCCACCCGACGAGAGAGGAAATGGGAGCGGAAGCGTGGGCGTCACCAGATCCATCTCTTCGCCGAAGCTCGCCGTGCCCCCCTTGTCGACACTCGTTGCTCGCGGCGCTTTCACCTACCGTGCCCTCTTCGCTGCCGCCCACTGCTTCTAGTCCTCCCCACCGCGCCCATAGCCCACAGCACTGCAGACCCTTCCTCGCCACTGCCTCCCCTCCGTGCCCTCCTCGCTGTTGCCCGTCGCCCATTGCATTGCAGCGTCTTCCTCACCGCTACTCACTACCCTGCAACGCCCTCCTCACCGCTCGCTGTCCCTGCAATACCAACCAGCATCGGCAGAGAGATAAAAGAGAGGCAAAGATACGGTGTATATGACAAGTGGGTCCCATGTTTTTCTTCTATTTTTTTCTCAGATTGGATAAGTTGGCGCCATGGGTACGCCAAATAGGATCAAAACCACTTCTGATTGGATTAGTTATGAGGGTAATTTGTCCGGTTTGAGAAGTCTAGGGTGTAAAATATCTGGTTTTTAAGTTTAGAGGGATAATTCGTACTGCCACAATAGCTATGTCGAACCGAGCCCAACTAGGACTCTAGGAGTACTATTTTAGCTCAGTTATACTCCAACCAGGCCGAACCGAGCCAAGCCTCTTTACATGTGAGCTTTCACGAGCTGAATTTTTTTTTGAATGGACTTCACGAGCCGAATTGAGTTCTTCCATCCATTGCCTGACCTCCTCTCTCTTGGCTGGAGGCTAAAACAAGTGACATTCTCATGAACTAGTTATATGCCCCTACTGTGTAACAGGTCAAACTTATATAATTAAGAATTAGATGGGTGGGTGGTTTAAGGGCCTCTTCGTTTTGGAGGAATTTCAAGGGATTTGGAGTCCTAAGGATTAATTCCTATAAATATCATTTGGTTCATAAGGATATAGATATAGGAAAAACCAAAGGAATTTTTCCTTTCCTACAAGTTGCAGAGAGAAAACAAGAAATTTTTCATCCACACAAACCTCATAGAAAAATTCCTATGGATTGAAGTGTGCATGCTTTTCTATTTCTCCACCTTTTCTATTCCTATGTGTTGAAATTCCTCCAAAACACATAGGCCCTAAGGGTAAATTACTGGATTTTATGGTGGTTACACACATGAAACGACCTCCTGCGTATCTATAATATAATAATAAAAAAAGCGTAGCGGTGACAGTGACTCCAACCCTGACAGACACACGCAATACTAATTGTACGATTGTGAGATCTAATGGATCATATTGCGTCTCTTCCTCTGCACGCCGCCTTAGGCCCAATCCACGCAACGCACGCGTCCTCCCTCTCTCTCGGTCGCTCCCTCCGCATCTCCGCTCCGCTCTCTCCCTCGCAAGGCCGCAACCACCTCCAACACTGTTGCATTGCTTCTCCCTCCAGCGAAGCTCCGCAGCGCCACCGCAGCCCCGATGAATGCCACGTCGCCGCCAATTCCCCTCACTGCCCCTTCCCCTTCCAAACCGCTGGTGTTGCCGTCGTCCTCCCCCACCGCTTCATCAATCCTCCCCGCTGCCCTCGACACTGCCCTTGCCGTCCTCTACCACCAGCTCCTTCCCTTCCCTCTCCCACTGCCGCCGCCATCGATCCCCCCCTACCGTCCTCGCCACTACCCTTGTCGTCCTCCCACACCAGCTCCTTCCCTTCCCTCCCCCATCGCGGCCGTCATCGATTCTCTCCGCTGCCCACGACGCCACACCTGCCCCATCCCTATGCCAAACTCGCCTCATCATACCGCCACGCTGTTCCACACTTGCGCCTCCCCAGCACCTGCCGTCCCACTCCCCACACCCACGCATGTTGCCTCCTCCTCATTGGCATCTCGCCACTGCTGCCTACCTGTATCCCCTAGTGACGCCATGGCCATCGCCGCCGACAAAGGTATCACCCCTCTTTTTTTTTGTTGGTGGATGGTTTTTTTTGTTGGGCCCCACATGTCAGCCGGTAATATTCTTCCACCTATCTCTTGTCTCTTCCCATCTCAACACAAACCTCCAGGGCAGTCGGAAACATGTGGGGAGAAGAGTGGTGGCTAACGGCCGCGTCATGGACCTGCGCGCGTGAAGAGCGCGGAGAAGCGAAGTAGGAAGGGCTCTCGGCACGTCGTCTCCTAATGGCACACCGCCACGTCGGTGCGCGGCAGCTCGCGCGCGTCTGCGTCGTGGTCACGTGTCAACCACACCATCGGGATTGGCGAGAGGATCTCCAAGAGACAGGAGATGGAGTCCATTATGATGCCTGAGCACGGTTGCGAGCACCACCGGCTCCATGAGTGTCCGTGCATGCACACAAAGAGGACGTCGGACGTTGAATCACGGGAAAGGTGTGCAGTGGCCGGTGACCGACAAGGAGGAGTGTGGCGGCCGTTGGGCGGCGGCGGTAGGTAGAAGCCCGACGGCGATGACCGGAGATGGGTGGGGAGAAGGCTTGCAGCTGTCGAGAAGTTTGATAGTGGCAAGCGCGGGAAGAAGGGCGTAGGCATTGAGGATGATGCGACCGCAACGTGGAGTAGATGGAGTTGGCCTCGAACACGATGCGGTGGAGCCACGCGTGCTCCTCCGTGGAGGAGAGGCAGAGCTAGGGGTCGGGGACACCTGAACACATCGGCTTTTGAGTAGCTTGGCGGGCGCGGCTTTGAGATTGGAGGATAGGAGCTTGGCCAGCGTGACGAGGCAGAAGCCCCAGCCCTCGCCCGCGTAGGTGAAGACGGCATTGCCGTTGCAGTAGAGACCTAGTTGCACCGCGCGTGCACTCCCGGCCGTTGGGAGCCATGTCGGCCCGCGGCCTCCGTCGTCGAGCTTTTCCCGTCGGCCAGCACCATTCTCCCTACCCATTGGTGGCTGCCCTAAAAGCTTTGGGTTGAGATGGGAAGAGAGGAAAGTAGGTGACATGTGTGGTGTCACACTGACTCAGCCATCACGTCAACAAAACTGAAGAGCATACCTTAGAATCAAATGTGACATGATTTTACAAGATCAGAGATCTATTATATCTAGTCTTTCGGTTCGGGACAGTTTTAAACTCGACAAAGGTGAACTTTTTTCCGATATGAAAAATTTCCAGCCTCATGGGCCTGTGCATATGGCCCATAGGCCTCGGCAGCAGAGCGTTGCACGGCCCCGCACCGCACCACGATCGACCTCCGGCTCCCCAATCCATCGCGTCTCCTCGCCCACCGCCCTCGACGACTCCCGTCTCCTCGCCCGCCGCCGGCGCCGATCTCCATCCTGCTAGCAGAGGTGGCGCCGGCGTCCTCCTCCTGTCCCCGCCGCACCATCGCTCACCGGTGAGCATCCCAATCCACCCCCATCCGGCCTCGAATTTCGTCTCCTCACCCGCCGCTTGTGCTGAACCCCCATCCTGCGAGCATCCATCCTACTGCAGTTTCCGCCGCATCGCATCGTATCGTCGCTTGCCCTGTGGGCATCCCTCCCTTACCCACAGAGGGGTTCTTGCTTGCGCTTGCGCGCGATGGTTAGTGTAATCCACGTTTGATTTGAGGGGGGAAGAAGACTGGCAGTGGAATGCCTGCGCGGTGCCGGTGCCGGTGCCGGGAGAGGTTTGCTTCGCTCGGGACCGATTGGGATTGATGTGGCGAGCGGGGATGCGGATTTTGGTTGTTTTTGGAAGATTCGCGTGGCGATTATTCTGTTTGATTAGAGGAACCCTAGGTGGGTTTCTGCTTGCTCTGCTGTAGGGATAGAGGGTTTGGTGCCTGCTGTGGGGATAGAGGATTTGGTGTAGCTTGTTAGGGGTTTGCTTTCTGCTGTGGGGATAGAGGGTTTGGTGTAGCCTGTTAGGGGTTGAGATCATCTGAAAATCGGAGCAGCTGATCGTGTCCCGTGCTGGTTAGATTTCTGCATTTAGCCAGCCGAGGGGGATGTCTCCGTTTTAGCCATAGCGTGCTCGCATCTCGCGTTAGTGCTAGCTGGGTGTTTGATCCTGTCGCACGCTCGTGTACAGATACGTGAATTCCTTTTTGCATTTTATTGGGACTGCAAAACAATTAACCCATCGAGGTAATATGTCTAGATGGATCATATCAACCTCTTTGTTTTTCGCTATTTGGTAATAGAATGCTCCTAGCAAAGATTTAGCTAACATCTCATGTTGAGAATTTTTTCTGTGAATCCTCTTTCATGACAAAGACAAGTAGGAGAATTATGAACGATGTATAGTTCAAATCAATGTTGTCATACAGCAAACACTAGATTCTATTCTCCAACTCCTAGATGCAGTTCTCGGGCCACAATACGCCAGTACCAAACATGTTGTTGCTTCACAGAATGTTGGCTTGAAAAGCTGAAATTACTTAACTTCAACATTTTCTGTTTCTACAATTTCCGTAAATGGCGTATGCAGTCTGTCTCTGTACTAACTCTTTTTTCAAGAAAACGGCCATGTATAGGGGTAATGGGATAATCTCAGGTCCTATGCTACTGTACTAACATATTTCATGAATATGCCTGCTGGTGGTTTGTGAATTCCGTTTATTGTATACTGGTGTGTACTTTTTTTTAATGGAATACCAGAATGTACCTCCTACTCTGTTATGCTATCTATTATTCTTTCCTGTTGTATTATTGCCAACAACGTACAACTAGTTATTGTACTAATGTTAACTACTAACATTTGTTCTGCCCAATTTCTTGGGAGCGTCTATCCTATGGAAAGAAAGATTTATGTAGGATAGTTTGAATGTATTAATATTACGTTAAGGCTCCCATCTTGTTGCCAAACAAAACAACTGGAACCCCGAACCTACTTCTGTTCTTGGAGTAATAGAGGTGGAGTGATGCCAGCTGAACTAGTTATTTGAAAGTTTGTTTACTGACAATGAGGAAACGCCTTATGCAGGCAATGTATATTCGAGTGAAGCGGAACAAGACTACCTACTTCATACAATGTGACCCAACAGAGACGACTTTAAGCATTAAACAAAAGTTGCATTCATTAGTTGATCAGCCTCCCGGTAATCAACAGCTGATCTTGTTGGCCACAACTGAAGTTGTTTTGGATGACTCAAAGACATTAGCAGATCAGAAGGTATTGCACTAATGGTATTATTTTCTGAACATTTCTTTTATGCGGAACAACATGGTGATTTTTTCTATATCTGCCTGCAGGTTGAAAATGATGCTGTTGTTGCATTAACACTGAGAAAAGGTTTTGTTCTACTCTGACTGCATAACTGCCTTACCTTTTTTTATGATAATAATGTACACTTATTTGACCATATATTCCTCATTGTTTTGTTTATGAATTTTGGTTTGCTGTCTGGTCTTCCTGGACACAAACTGTCGATGGCTGATTTACGTACATACTGCATAAACAACTATCGCCATCTTATTGTGGAAAAAACACAAATTTTCTAAGATTTCTTTGTGTTGGTGACTTCATGTTTACGGGAGATAACTTTGCTGTACTCGTATTCCATTAATCTTGCTGTGCCTGGGGAATCCATTTTGCTGGTTTTCAATTCATGCTTACATAAGTCTTCGCCAATTCTTTCTTGCAAAGTGCAGCTTGACAAATCTGCAAAATCAAATCTTTGAGCCTTATTGTCTGTATCCAAAATTACCATAACCATGTCTTAACTGCTTCTCTCAATAGATGTTGCGATTTCCCACTCTCTTTAGACCCCTGATTGCTGTTTGTTCTTTCATCAGATGACAATGTGTTTGAGGAAGTTTCCATTGCAAGGCCCGAAGATTTCATGTCGTCCTCATGATGCAGACTCCTCTTTTCAACCCCGTGGGTTATATATGTACTCTCCTAAGCTTGTCTCTTTGGATTGCTGCTCAGCTTCTCTCCTGTTATAGATGCCGGGCAACGGCATTGCATTAATCCTTGATTTGACCATCCAACTGATTTGGTCTTTTCTACCTACCGAAGCCTGTGCGTTCTGGATATTCTCCTAAACGCACCCCTGCTTGTACCTGAGCAGCATGTTGAGAAAGGATCAATTGTGGATTCTGTGGGATCAATGTAATGACTGATTTGTTATAATCATGATTACTCGCAGATTGGTTATCACAATTCCTATGGGATGCACCAGGTAAACACTGGTACAATTACTCTTGTTTTCCAGGTGATTTATATATGATTCTCGCTGAGGGTTCTCCTAGCTGATTGTTTAAATGCTCAGTTAAATTTTATCTGTCTGTTTCAGCTCTGGGACGTGATTTTGTATTTTAACTTTTGGGTTTTAAGAATAATTTGGTACATTTATTTTACTTATCTTCTTAGCAATTATGAAAGGAGAGCCTGGCAACAGAGTCAATGAAGATATCACCTAAAACTGATATAAAATCTTTCCCTAAAAAAACTGGTATAAAATCAAAACCCCAAACTTTAAGCTTTAAAGCTTTTGAGTAATATAACTGTTTGTAGACTACAGACACGTATCGTTAATGTTTTGTTTTTTCGGTTGGTGATGAAGAAATAAGAGATCTTGATAAGAAAATGTCCTTTGATCTGAAGCTGAAAGTTGACCTCACGTTTATGTAGCCTACACTCCAATGTGCCGTACAAAAGTATCCTAGTGCCGGTGTCATCACGTACGGAGTCTCACCATCATTATATACTAAAGCGCTGTCAGATGATAAGACAGCGGCCTCAACCACTCCAAAGATTACGCTAATTATTCACTCTTGGATCATTTTGTTAATCCATCGTCATGGCTGGTGCAAATCTATCGCGTATAATTCCTTAAGGGACATATTTAACTGTTTTAACTTTTCTTTCGATGTTCATATTAAACACTAACTTCATCCGAAAATATAATAACCTAAAATTAGATGGTATACATCGATCATACTCTTATATTTTGGAACTGAGGAAATAACAAGCATCACCATGTCAAGGCATTCTGGGGTTTACCAAACTATTTTTCGGCGGTTTACCAAACCCTTTTTTGGCTGTTACTGCGGTAACCGCGTGGTTATCCTGAGGTGTATCATGCTTTCAAAAACTAAAAAAGGTTACCGCACATGATAACCACGATAACCGCACGGTTGTGTAAATCTTGGGGCATTCGTAGTCTCCAAGTTCATTTCTTTTTGAGAGATTTTATTTGTTTACTAAATCACCATGGCAGGCAATCCAAGTTCATATTTTTTTAGAGAGATTTTCTTTGTTTGCCAAATCATCATGGCTGGCAAAAGGGATCACTTAAAAAACAGGTGCATTTACTGTTATATATATATATTTAAGATTTTTAATATATAGTATAGTAGTCTAGACGGCCATCCAATTGATAAAGTAAATTATATGGGAATATCTTTATGCTAGTGTACTATAGTTTGATGAAGTGTGAAGTCCAACTACAAAAATAAAATCTTTCACCTTTTTTTTTTAACGCAATTATGCTTTCATAGAAAACACGTACGGCATTTAGTAGACGTTGCCAAATGGAACGCTCACCGTCCCAACAGTGATGTTTTTTTGCATAAGAAAATACAAAAATGCTATGGGATCCGTTCGTGACGAAAAAAAAAGTGTGAAAGCATCGTCCTTTACTTTTTGTAGAAAATAAATGGAATTACTTGGAAAGTGATGTCAAGCAGTGGTGTGGATGGTGGCAAATGTCAAGCCGTGGAGTCCATATCTGAATTTCACACGGATTTTACAGAAAACTAGTTCAGATTCGAACGCGCGCTTCGTAAATTCAGATGATGGAAGAGTATTACATCCCCGACCCCGACGATGTACCTTTTGCAACATGTACGAATTTGGCTTGGCTTAAAGGGAAGCCATTCTGAACTTGAATTGTATAAGGGTCCAACTCTCCAAAACTACAACTCAATGTTGTTCTAGTACCGTAATCAAAAGGGTACAGATATCTGAGACACCAGATTACAACATAAGTTTGCTGTTGCTTGTACATTTGTACATTTGTTGCGCTCGTTTTGTTATTAGAAGCAAAAATCAATGAACACGAGAGACTTCAGAGGGAAGAATAGTACGAGCGGCTTTTAATGGACGAACCTGAATCTACGGGCACTTGTCTCTTTATTGCTTGAAACTGAACATCGGCTGTGTTCAGATCTAAAGTTTGGATCCAAACTTCAATCCTTTTCCATCACATCAATCTATCATACACACATAATATTTTAGTCACTTCATCTTCAATTTCAACCAAAATTCAAACTTTGCGCTGAACTAAACACAGCCAACTTGTTTTAATGCCACCCTCCTGTTGTGGTTTTCTGGTCCTTGCAAGTTGCAACTGCCGTCCATATCTCCAGAAATATATGGCAGTAATGTCAAGTGGCATTGCCATGTATGAAAATAAAATAAATTCTACACATTTTCTGCTATATTATATTATGGCACTCATGCATTGAGGGGGGAAAGAACTTGTATATGTGTTTGAGCTCTCCTGTTAAAAATGGACCTATGATGAATTGTATAACAAATTTCATGTCCTATTGTTATTATATAGTATATCCAGACTCCAGAGCTCATGCTTCCCGTGTGCATTGCTTTGGTTGGTGTTTCACACACAAGGCAGGAGGAGTTTGATGATATTCCAGTAAAAACATCACATCGAATCTTTGGATATATACATGGAGCATTAAATATAGATAAAATGAAAAACTAATTGCACAATTTGAATGAAAATCACGAGACGAATCCTTTAAGCCTAATTAGTCCATAATTAGTTATAAGTGCTATAGTAACTTACATGTGCTGACAATAGATTAATTAGTCTTAATAAATTCGTCTTGCGGTTTCTAGGCGAGTTATGAAATTAGTTTTTTCATTCGTGTTCAAAAACCCCTTCCAACATCCGGCCAAACGTTCGATGTGACACCCAAACATTTTCTTTTCACGAACTAAACAAGGCCGGTGGCTGTTTCCTGCATACTACTCCTATATGGAGTACTGTTTTCGCAAAGAGAATAAACTACTCCGACCGTTTCAATTTATTTGTCGTCCCAGCATTTAAATTTTTTATCAAAATATTTTGTCGTTATCATATTCCAAAACAGTTTTAGAGATGTCTTTCTACCTTTTCATCAATGCAGCCATACTACTGCTACCACTTCCACAAAGAATTATAATGTTTGCTTGGGGAAAGCTCATTAGGATGTAATTAATGAGGATAACGATGTAACTCGCCACACCTCGTAGATTAGTGTGAGATTGACAGAACGACAAGTAAATTAATTAGAACGGAGGAAGTAGTGTATTAGGGCACCCGTAATAGTTATTTATAGGCTCTCTATAAAAAATCAATGTTAGCAATTTTTCTATTTGGAAGAGATTAAATGAAGAGAGAGAACAAAGCTATCTACTAACATGGAGATAGTCTATAGAGAAAAACGATGCAATAGATTAGAAAGCTATAGATACCCATGTAGACATACTATTAAGGTGGTTTACTATTAATCTAGTCTAATACTGATATGTACATATTTTATAGAGAGCATCTTACTTTACTGTTGCGGGTGCTTTTACTACATGATAGTACAACTATGTAGTGGTACATAATCTAATCCATAAATTAACAGACAAAAAAGACGGAACCATTAGTGCAAATTGGGAAGTCTAGGAGTAATAGTTATTACCACCACATATCCGCCAATTTCGGGAGATGTTTCAGGCACAATATTATCGACAGAGTTATTCAATCCATAACAGAAGAGGTGATCACATGAACTGTAACGCATTCCTTTTCTTTATTTCTTTTTGTTTTCTTTGGAATGACTGTAACACAGTTTGTTCCAAGCTGGAAGTGGCCACCAAATCCTTTGCCATTTGGTTGTCCATGGAGAAGAAAAGAAGTGCCAGAATCCAACGAAATCCCCAGGCTCCAGATCATTTCTGCTCTCCACTGAGCTCACCTCACCTCTCTTCTCCTCTCTTGGGAGGTCTCACACCCTCGCCTCTCACCTACTCCTCCTACACTTTCGCTTTCTTGGGCAATCGCTTTTAGTACTCCAAACAAACTCCGGAGACGTCACAATCCTCTTCTCTTGCTTCTCCCTGCGATTTCTCAGCTTCCTCCCGAGACCTCTCCCTCCTCTGCTTCTCTCTCTCTCTCAGCCGACACACCGGGCTCCAGTTTTCTTCTACTCCGTTTGTTCAGGTTCAAACCAAGAAGAAGAAGAAGAAGAAGAAGGAGAGAGAGAGAGAGAGAGAGAGAACCTGGGGAATGCTGCGTCTCCTTCCTCCTCGCCGATGAGCCAGGTAAAAAGGACAAGAAATTCTTGTGCCTTGATAAGGTTTCCGTCTCGCCATTGATGTAGGTTCGTTCCAGTCCGGTTCTTGGACCGCGGGAGCTCAGCTCAAGATTTGGGATTGTTACTGAGCTCAGTTTTAGCAACCCGGTTAATTAAGAGGGGTTCGGGGATTCTTGGTATTTGTCCCGATTTTGAGGCTTTTATTAGTATATGTAGCTAAATTTATTAGTATTTGAGGCTTCTCTAAGTTGTAGCACATCAGGAAGAGATTTATTTATCTGCATTGTGTTGCTGCTGAAGCCTTTGTGAATTTCCCAATGTTTCGACTTTCTTGGTTCAAGTTAAATTTCTAAGTTTTGCTTGGTGATTTGCTTTGAGGGCTGTTGTTCAAGCTGTTCTTGAGGGCAATTGAGATTGCCTATCTGTTAAGTCTGTAGAAAATTCAGTCCTTTTTTTTTTTGTTCCTCTCTCCTTCATATTGCCTTCAGTTTCAGATGCAAAGTAGTTATGCTGCATGCCACTTTACTACTAGTCATCAGCGTTTGTGCAATTAAACCTGACATGGCAGCAATTTTTAATGCAAATATGTCCTCACAACCATTTTATACAACCGTTGTCGTAATTGTTGTATTCTGCCTTTTATAGCTCTGAATCACAATTTCAGTTAACATTAATGCGCTGTAATTTTATTCATTAACAAAAGGTGAGCTGCTCTAGCAATGAGGGCAAAGAAGTTGACTTGCAAATGCTACTAAATGGGCGAATTAGCAGTCAGTTAATGTAGCAGCATAGACTCTACTGATACAAGAGAAAATGGTAAAAATTATTAGGCAATGCCGCAATGCAATTTTTCTTTTGTTTCACGTATTCAATATTTACATAACCTGATTACTGAATTTCATTATTGCAGAGCGTGTATGCTTTGAAAAGTCCGAAGGGACCATTGTTTCCTCTGCGATCAATTCTTGTCTTCTTAATTGCATTATTTGGGTTCTACGTCTGCTACTTCTCCTTTAATCAAATAGATTTAGAAAATAAAGAAAATTTGATCAGTGGAGAAGAACAAATAAGAACTCTTTGCAGAAGACATACAATTCCAAATGAGCTGATGCAATATGTGCACTTTCCAAAACCTACGAGTTACAGTAGGTAATTTTCTAGATAGAATCTCTTGTGTTAATCCTGTGCTACATTATACATTTCCTTTGTTATTTTTTTCATGTGCATTCTGACAATATTTTCCCATTGACAGGGGGGAATGCGCGTGTACTCCAGTTCGGTTTTTTGTTATCATTTCTATGCAAAGATCAGGAAGTGGGTGGTTTGAGACTTTGCTAAATAGCCATCCCAATGTCAGTTCAAATGGCGAAATTTTCTCAATAAGAGAGAGAAGAGAAGATATCTCATCTATCTTGAGGACGCTTGATAAGCTTTATAATCTGGATTGGCACACCAGTGCAGCAAAAAATGAATGCACAGCTGCATTTGGATTGAAGTGGATGCTAAATCAGGTATATTACATTGCATAACCTTTTGGGGTCTATGCTTATGTTCTTTCAGTTAGTTTGTTGTGAAGTTCACATCATTTCTTTGATCCCGATGTGACTGAGCAAGCTATTATTGTTTACTCTGGTCTGATTCTAACATGGATGAAGACATGCACCAACCTCTTGATATCACATAGGAGTAGAAATTATTTAACTCTACCAGATATTTGAAGGCAGTTCTAAATCTTCTGAACTAGTTACTACTAGTGACCCGAATTGACTCATATAGAAAACCCAATGTCATTTATTCAAAATAGATTTTTCTTTGTTGGTCAAAACTAAAAAGGCATCCTACAAGTTACAACTTAAATTGTTGTAACAAAGGGAATTGGTTCTGTGAAGAAGAAAATGGAGGTGATACTACTCAACATTGGATGCTAGATGTCAGAATGCTGATGTGCTAATTTTAAGCAAATGTGCTTGTGTGCCTGTTCCGTGTATGCATGAACAGATGCCCTCAAGTAATTCAGTACTCACCAACATATATTCTTGCTATCCAAACTATCTCAGGCAATTAAGTGCAAAGTTATAAAAAAGTTGGATTGTATAGAACTGATCTGTTCCAAAATTTGCAGGGAATTATGGAACATTATCACAACATTGTTAATTATTTAAACAAGAAGGGTGTCATGGTGATATTTCTGTTCAGGAGGAATACATTAAGGAGGATTATATCTGTGTTGGCTAACGACTACGACAGAAAAACAAAGCAGTTGAATGGCACCCACAAAGCACATGTTCATTCTAGGGAGGAGGTGCCTCTCACTTTCATACCCATGCAATCTTCTCAGATATATTATCCAAAGCAATATGTTTCACTTTTTCTTGAATTTCTTGTATGGGTCAATTACGTAGTAATATTTATGACAGAATCGATACCGAATAGTGTGTTTGCCTGTCCTGAATAGGCAATAAAGCAATGGGAATATTACGTTAGAATATTGCTTTTTCTAAAACTTTAAAACATGTCCAGATTCTTGTTGATCAAAATGTTACTCCCTCCGTTTCAGGTTATAAGTCGTTTTGACTTTGGTTAAAGTCAAACTGCTTCAAGTTTGACTAAGTTTGTATAAAAAATAGTAATATTTTTAACCCAAGACAAATTTATTATGAAAATATATTTAATTATTGATTTGATGAAACTAATTTAGTATTGCAAATATTACTATATTTGTCTATAAACTTAGTCAAACTTGAAACAAATCAAAGTCAAAACGACTTATAACCTGAAACGGAGGGAGTAGATTATTTTTATGGTTGGTTTCATCCACTTGTGTTCTTGTCATCCTTCAGAATTCTCTTTTCATATGCTATAGTTGTAACTGGTTTGATGATCCATTTCTTCTTTACTGCATTACTTAATCCTGTTTATACCTTATGCTTTGGGCAGGCTGATATACTAGCAAGGTTCAAACCGAAGTTAGACGTGCCAACTCTGATTCCAAACATCAGATCTGCTGAACAATCCATCACAACTTGCCTGGATCACTTCAGCAGCACGCGCCACATGATCCTTTACTACGAGGATGTGATCCGCGACCAAAATGTACTGAACACACACAAATTACTGAAACAGTAACTACTGAAATAGTAACATGAATCCTCAGGCTACTGAACTGACCACCAATCCCCATTCAAATTACTGAACTGACCATCAAATTACTGAAATAGTAACATATTTTTCCCCATACTCAAATTACTGAAACAGTAACATTTTTTTTTTCATGCAGGCACTGTCGCGAGTTCAAGAGTTCCTTGGAGTTCCAGCGATGAGGTTGTCCAGCAGGCATGTGAAGATCCACACAAGCCCTCTTCCTGACCTTGTTGATAATTGGGAGGAAGTGAGCGAGAAGCTAAATGGGACAGAGTACGCTCGTTTTGTTGATGGTGCAGATTATGACAAGTGATATTTGTTTGATTTCATCAGGATCCAATAGTTTTTTTGTTTTTTTTTTGAGGGAATCAGGATCCAATAGTTGATACTTGATAGCTTCATTTTACGCAAAGGGGATTTGAAAGTTGTTTCTTTTTTATTCCTTTCAAAGGTATAGGGATCCTTTTGGTAGAAAGAACTACACAAGTTACATAGAGGAGGAAAGAAATGAAGGAATATGAGTTTTTTTTTTTATGTCCGTTTTAGAATTTGTATAGATTTCATGTTTTCTTTTGAGAGCATCTTTTCATTTCTAGGCGATTCAGCTATTGTGTACTGATGAGCATGACCAAAAAGGTCTCACAATTGAATTTCTTCTCATCTCACTTCACTGAACATATATCCTAAATTCCTAATCATTTTCTTTACTAGCCCACGTCTCAAATGAGAATATGTTTGTAATATTCAATGCAACTTCTGACATGTGACCACCAATTGATGTTAAAATGACAACATCAGGGTTTCTGCCATTAGCCCATTACTGCTTGATTAAGCTTCCCTCAAATAAACCCTCTTTTTAACTGTTCTCGCTTGACTATTGAACGAAGCAATACTCATTCATTAAGACAAAAATCCCAGCATGGATAATAAAGTAAAGAAATAACCAAGACAATGTACAATTCTCATTCCCATATGCTGTCAACAGATTCTATCAAGTAAGTTATCAACTCTTGGTAGTATACTGTTGTTCAAACCTACTATTCCAGGAGAGCAAAACCAAAAGCAACTTGGGCAGATCTGAATTTTTTTGGTGGGGGGTCTCCTTGTGTGATGCTCACTCCTGATCACCATCCTCAGACTGTTTCTTCTCTAGTATGGAAAAAATGATTCTAATATTCTACAAGGATTTACAGCATAGAAGTGATACAACAGGTGCAAAGCTGCAACAGCATTCAGATCAATCAGATTTCTTGCGGGAAAATGACTGCCGTTCTGACAAAGGGACAAACACCTCGCACATGTTTCTAATCATGCCTCTGTCATATATGTTATTTTTCACAATTGTTTCATCGGCCTCAGTATGTGATCTAGAGAAAAACGCCTTCCATTTGCTTGGTGGCGATTTGCGCACTTCACCATTTGCAGCAGCCTTTTCCTCGTTCACCTTTTTCCTCCACATAATATAGTCTTGCCATTTGAATGTCTGCAAAATATTCACACGATGAAATTTGGAAAGAGGAAACAAATCATAATTTTGTATTAGTAACACATTAGAAGCTTAGTTTACTTTCCTTGGAACAACTGATTTGTTACTTGATAATGTCTAGTATCATCTCGATTCTAGCAAGAAATCGCGTAAATTATCCTACATTGATTAAGATGTTCTTTCTTCTCTTCTATCAAGAAAAGAACTTTTGAGTGCAAGATCTAACAATTAGAAGTGCAAGGATGGAGCTTTCAAAGAACAAATTTTCACATGGTTAATATGCTATTAGGTTTAGGAAATTAAGACTTACCTCATTCGTTGTTGTATTTGTTAAGCAAAGATGTGTGTGGTAAGCACAAAACCCACCAAGGAGCAATGCAATTATAGCCAAAAAGACCGCTAAGAGTATCTGTGTGTTATGCACAGCAAGCAGCCACTGCAAAAGTGATCGTGAGTTAAAGAAGATATTCAATGTGTTTTCTAATTAAAGACTAAGTCTCTTTCTATACCATACCTGTGCAACATGTGGAAATAGCCCAGAGAATGAATTGTCGATGCCATAATAAACTGTCAACACAAAAAGGGAATTTGTTACAAATGGAAAAAAGTACAAGTTAAAATGAAATGGGAAAAGAATAGAACATATGTAATTCCTCAATTATTTACAAGCCATAGTGTACACGATTTCTCAAATGTACTGAAGTTGTTCATAGTCAAATAAGAAACTACAGAAATTCAGGAAGCTGGTGATGAAATTCTGGTTAATTTTATTTATCTTACACAACAGAAGAAAGTATTTGTGTGCATTCCATAAATGGTACAGTTTAACTCAGCATATGTAAGTAAGTGGTTCCTGATGAATAAGGGTGCGGGTTGTCTAAAAAGAGAACTGTAACCTGTCAATATGTAGACAACTTTCCTTTCTTTTAATTCACCAGCAAGAATGAAACCAAGAATAACCGCTCCGTACAGACATATAAGGAAATGCCTGTTATAAACAACAGCAGACAAAGAAATGTTATGTAGCTCAATAAAACCATACATTTAATTTTAGATCTGTTAGATATCCAGCAGATAAGTTAGATTAACAGTGTTGCTAATTACAATTTCAGACATAGTAACGTGGCATAACAACAGGCTAGCATCTTGACTAGGTTTCAGAATTAATGGATGCCCAATGGGCATGTCACACTAATCAATGTTTCTATGGTTGGTGGTTTGAAGTTTGAGAAAATACTGTGTTTTGAGGAAAATAATAAATACTCTGGGGTGCTATTGCACAAAATTATGAAGTAGAAAAAGGGTTAGAGAGATGCATCTGATAGCAAAAAAAATAAGTCTATAAGAAACTGTCTAATTATGCCAAAATAAAAAGGTAAAAAGATGTTAGGAAGAACAGAAATCCGAGAAGAACTTACCAAACTAAAAAGGCCACAAAATAGCGAGTATTTTTCTCCCCAATGCAGTTATTCTGTTCACATAAAGATAAATTTAATATACAAACAAAGCAAAACCAATACCATATAATCGAAAGTAAAAGTACCATCCATCCACAGTGGTGATCAAACCGTGCAACACATTTATCACATATTCTACAGTGCTTTGCCCTGGCTGGCCTGCAAATCAATGAGCTGTTCTTATAGGATGTAAACAAAGCTGACTGATAGGAAGAGGAATGTAAGAGAAGAGTGGATATTTAGTTCTACATTGTTATCTTCAGATCACAATCACAATAACTTCAAATCAATAATTATGCTATATTACTCATAGTTACTAGTTCGTAAAATTTTATGGAGATACTGAAACAGTTACCATAAGAATATATCATATTACATGTTTTTAACTTTTAGCTATTCTATGATAATTTCATTTAAAGTGTACCTGGTAATCTTGCAGGTAGAACACTCTTTCTCCTCAAAAATGATGCCATCATATGGATAGGCAGATAGATATTGAGAAACATTCTCAGCAGTGACAGTTCCAGGATCAGAAAAGCTAGTCAGCACGAAGAGTAAAGCACCAATAGCAACAGCCACGATACTCAGGTATCTGCAAGAGTAAGAAATATGATTATCCAGTGTCGGTAAAGTTATGTCTCAAAATTGGCTAATAGTTAAAAGCTACCTGTGCAGTCCACTCACATAGTACCCAGGAATGTACTGGAAAGATGTCTGGACGATTATAAAATATGTTACCCCTATTATGGCAACGTAAAAAATCTGTAGGTGAGAGAAGAAACAGCACTAAAATTAGGAAGTTGTGTTGATCACAGATGATAATTTTCTAACAAAACAATCCAACAGTTATTCAAACATTAAATGAAGCACACAGAGCAAACAAAAAACAGAATACCTGGGAGGAACATTTTTTCTTTCTCACTAACAAGAGAAAGATAAATGAAAAAGGAACACAATCAGGTATATATATAAAAAAATAGAGTTTGGCAGCAATATGGCATGTGCTCTTATAGAATCAACGTACAAAAAGGGACATGAGTATGCTCATTGTTTGACCTATGGTTTACGGATTTGCCATAAAAAGAATTTAGGTGTTAGAAAAATAGTCATTTAACCAAAATTTCAATATATAAGGATATAAGGCACCGCTGCATCTTTATCATACATTTTTAAAAGTAATCAATGATGTACCCTATTTGATGCAAAGAATCTAAACAGACCTCAAGTACTAAAACCATCAAGTGCCCCCATTTCAATTGATACCAACAAGCAACATGTCTCTATTATAATATTATCCCACTTTTTACTTCCATTCTTCCCACAATCCAAATCTCTTTTCTACTCGATTGTTTTTGTTCCCTCCCTACCACCTCTACCCTGAGATCATCAAGGTTGGCGCGGCCCTCCCATTCAAAGTAATGGACCAATCATGACCAATGAGGGATAAGTACAGGCGCATTCCCAAAGAGCTTACGTGCAATGAGTGGCAAAATACATAGGTGTTCTTTTATAGCATTCTTAATATTTCTTTTCCACTAAAGGCCAGCCTCCATATAAAATTATATATTTTAGCTAGAAAACATGTTGAGAAATAGCTACCACAAAGACAAGTCAATTTATATCTCACTCAACAGCACAACTCAATATCCCTCTTTCGGGCAACTTGTAGCTAATTGTTCGGCAGAAGTAGCAGGCTTATGCAATGCATAGTCAATAAACCGCCGAATCGATCATTAAGAACCCTAACACATCCACCAAACTTGAACCGAAAATCATATTCCCATTCCGCATAAGCTCCACATTTTCCGATGGAACTCATCACCAGGCGAGGATCAACCACTGTCTATTTGTCTGGGCTGAAATATGCATCATCAAACGCCCTCCTCACGATATGTACCCAACGCCGCTTAAGATTCAAGAACAACCACAACCAGTGAGTAGCGGAGTTTGCTATGCGGACCTGCAGGATCGGGTTGGGCCGGTCGCAGCAGTAGCTCTCGACGCCGAGGACGAGATCCCTGGCCCCATTGCCGCACGCCGCGTGGACGAGCCGCCTGCGCAAGAAAAAAAAAAAACCCTCGAGCGGGGGGTTACCATGGGGAGGGGAGGAGAGGGGAAGGGAGGGGAAGGAGGGGAGAGGGAGGAGCAGCGCGCACAGGAGGTGGTGGTAGGCGCCGAAGGTGAGGAAGTGGTTGATGCGCTGCACGAAGGTGCCCTCGAAGATGGGCCACTGCCCGCAGAGGAAGGACACCACCACCAGCGCCGTCACCGACCCGTGCGCCACCAGCAGCCACGGCACGTCCATCCCCGCCGCCGGCGAGTCCTCCGCCGCCGCCGCCGCCGCCGCGGCGTCTCCTCCGCGGGATGGTCGATCGAGCCGAGGTCAAAGGAAGGAGGAGGAGGGGACGACGATGAAACCCAAGCGAAGCAAAGTGTCGCCGCTCTCGTGTGCCATCTTTTTCTCTCTTTTTTTTCCTTTTTGATTGATTTTACTGGGATATATTTCTTTATACACGACGGATGAAACTGGGATTATTCAATAACGTAAACGAATGAATTAATTAGATATTATATAAAAGGTTGATAAGTTGAGTTTAAAAAGTTCAATTAGAAAAATGTGATGAACAAGAAATACTGATGGAAAATGTTCTCCGATACTCCTTTCATCCCAATTTAATTATCATATTTGTAAATGGCACCAAGACCAAGACAAGAAAATATCATTACTTTTTAAATTAAACCTTATCGATTAAAAGTGTTGTGTTAAATACGCGTGGGAATGCAACGATGTCATTTATTCCTGCACAGATAAACAAACAATGGGCGAGTTTAGCTCCTAACTTTTTCTTCAAATTTCTAACTTTTCTATCACATCAAAACTTTCCTACACACATAAACTTCCAACTTTTTTCATCAAAATTTTAATTTTAGTCAAACTTTTAATTTTGGTATGGAACTAAACAAAGCCAATATACAACTATAGCATTTACTCATGCACACGTAAACGAATAGATGTACACCTGTAGTATTTACTCATGCACAAGTAAACAAATAGACCCCGTTTAGATGACAATCAATTTTGAAAGACCTAAAAAAATCTTAAGAATGATCAAAATGAGATGGAAGGAGTACTATATAGGAGCTTGCGGACCCACGAGAATCCATAATTCTCGTAAGTTACAAAAGACACTTAACATCTGCAAAATGTCTATTTATTCGTCTTATTTAACTCATTTGAGACCAACAATTTCTTCCATTTCAAATTGCCTTTCAATTTTGTTCTAACTCAAACATTAAACATTAACTTTTAAAAATCCATACAATTTTATAACGTGTAATCATAAATTATGAAAATACTTCTCATGGTGAATCTAAAATCATGAATCTTATGATGTTAAACTATATAACTATATAGATTTGTAAAAGAAGTATTTTTCAACAATACTATTCGCCATTCCTATTAAGTTACGAGAAATCTCGGAAAATGCTAGTTGGTGTGGTGTGTTGGCAGTGCGCATTTTTCGCGAGGAGTTAGTCTAACTAATCTATTAGTCTTAGATAATAATGGTAATAAATAAGATTTTTTTTTTCGGAAGATTTTTTTAACTAACAAATTGAAAAGAAATATATACCTGAAGTCAAAATTTGAAAATTTTCAACTCAAAATTTGAATTTTTTTAAGTCAAATTTTGAAAACTTTCAACTTTCCATCTCAAATTTGAAAAAAAATTAACTCAAATTTGAAAACTTTCAACTTGCAATTGAAAGACATTCAACTCAAATTTCGAGAACTTCCAACTCAATATTCAAATTTTCATCTCAAAATTTAAAACTTTCATATTGAATTTTGAAACTTTTAACTCAAAATTCAAAATTTTCATCTCAAAATTCAAAACTTTCAACTCAAAACTAAAATACTTTCAACTCAGATTTGAAAACTTTTAAGTCAGTATTTGAAAACTTTCAAATTAGATTTTGAAAAATTTCAAGTCAATATTTGAATACTTTCAACTGAATTTTTAAAATCAATTTTTAATATTTTATTGAGAAATTACTGTAGCACCGTAATTAACTGTAATCTCCGTGATTAACGCTAATATTAACGATGGGAGGGTTCGCTGTACGTGGAAGTGCGTGTGAGTTATTGTAGCGGCGCATACGCGCGAATTAGCAGCCCCCAATAAATCTTAACTTCTGAAAGTTTACCTATTTACATGTATCTAATTCATTTGAAATGAATACTCCATCTGTTCACAATAAAACGCCAGAAATGTGCTTATTACACTGGGCTACAAACGCTGAGTCTCTAATCATTGTATGCTTTCCATCGTCTTTCCTCTCTAAATTACCGTCATACATCGTCCCTAAATTACTTCTTAAATTCAATTTATTATAGGTCATCATCATCAATTTTATTATTCACGTAAGCATCGGTTTGTTGTGAAGCTGCAAATGATCGCTTCGTAAGCAAGCGCGATGCCATAGTGCCCTTGCATTATCTCAACCACTTTTTCTTTCCCCAAATCTGTGAAGAGCATCGAACACCATTTCGATGTTAGCATAGAGACTGCATCACAATGATGGCTGAAAGTAGATCTGATCCTAGCACATTTCTACATCACAGGACTGCAAACTAGGATTTCATTCCCATGATTTTTCATTAACCACGCCTAACAACATTCAGTCACCCAGTCTGTTTGACCAGGAGGCAAGAATAGACGAATTAGGTACTTCGTGTAATATTCACGCTGAGCAATAAGACCCTGCTTGGGAAAACAGAAAAACGGTAGAAGCCATGGAACATAATCAAATAGATAAGTGGGCACAAGATGCATGTCGGCATGGCAGCAAACAAACTAAGAAAAGATCAGATAGAAAATCATTTAAAACAGGTCAACAAAAGCAAAAGCAGCAGGCGCTAACCTAAGTATCGATAGGCAAACTGCATATGGAGTGTACAAACTTACTTCGCTACCAGGCTTTGCTTATCTATTCTACAAAATAGCATAAAAGGCACTACCACGGTACATTTCATGGTGGTGTAATTTGCATGCTCCCTAGTTCCAACTTCCAACTCTTGATCCAAGAACTCCAAACTTCAAACGCTTGCCTCGCCTGCACAGGAATTAAACATGTCAGAGCATATACAGTTTGCAATAGAAGAAACGCACAAAAGTTTTTTTTTTTTGAAAAAAAGAAAATCAAGCAAGCAACCTTGGAGCGAGATCTTTATCAGCTTTTCCCATCAACTGGAGGACCATGTCCATTATTGGATGGAGATATATGACGCTCGAGCTCATCTGGGCTAGCAGATCGACCATTTGATCTGTGGTGCCGCTTGTCCTGACCATGTGGAGAGAGTGATTCCCCAGGTGAATAATCATCACGGTGATCCCTGTTCCAAACAATTAGAGGTTCAAATGCCCATTATTTACAAAGGATACAAGCAGCAGTACAATAAAAAAATGACGAGAAACAAATACAACAAGATTAGCATTATCAGCAAACTGGATTTGAGGTAACTGCACTTGTTTAGAGCAGAGCTACTGCAGTACAGCAACAGCACCATTAGTTAGGCATGCCTAGCCCAAGCTAACAGAATCAAATGCAAGATATCAATTTTACCTGTTCAATCCCAGTATAAGTTACCCACTTTGATCCAAACATGCAATGTGCAATGGACTAAGCTCAACAGCATCAGCACACTTGAAAATAACTCTTTTCCTCAGGTTTCTTAGCCAAAGATTATCTTTAAACCCCGGGCAACAGTGCCACTCTATCTTAAAGAAGAATGCCTTTCACATGCTCCAACTCTGGAGATCGTGGTACTTTCACGTTGATCTTTATTGTCCAAACATCGTAATTCTCTTTTGGCTTTTTAGACTCTAGATTCTTTCTTGACTGGATAATATCAAATCAAAGCAACAAATTTAGAGCAAATTTAGCCTTACACTTCATGAAGAAAAATATAGAAGAGCAAATCATCAACAGTTAATCAGATAATCTGACAATCATATAGCTAATCAGGGAGTGTACACACAAGAAAGTCCTTTTGGTCATTTTCTTGTTAATATAAATTACTATGTTCTATCATGTGAACAACCTCCTGGGTACTTGATTCATCAATCCAAGTATTTCCATGGAATTTAGAAGGAAAGGTGGAGTTCCACGCAACTGTTCCTTGGCACATTCAACCTATATCATCAATAACTATGGTTCATTTTCTAATGATGATTTTTCCAATCACCATGAGCATTACAACCATGATTAGCAATCCTCTAGGAACGTAACTTCTACTGAAGTTGAGCAAGGAACTAATAAAATTAGTATAACTACTTTACACTTTGAAACCAAGCAAGGATATATTGACAGTAAAATCAAGATAAAAAAAATATTCTAGGACATGAAAATAATCATCGGAATTAGGGGTCGATGGAAGGCACTTATTGCTCATTTATTAAGCAAGAAACTAGATCACTAATCATAAATTTGGCATATAATCCTACAACTTCCCTTATCACAACAATACACTCGCAACCGCCAAAACAAAAATTAATGAATCATAAATGTCAACGGCGTATCAGGATATGCCGAAAGCACAAATAAATAACTTGGCACAGAGATGTTTGAAAGGAAAAAGAGTGAAACACTGACAAACAGGAGAGGACAAGCGTATTTGCTATGCTATATGTAAATACTAAAATATTGAGATGATACCTGTAGTCACGTCTAGCTGGAGAGGGTGAAGGTGAATAAGCTGACAGGAAATAGAGATCATTTAGTGATGAGATTAAAAATCATAAAATATTAATTCATATAACAAACATTTATACTTACAATGGTAACGAGACCTTGGAGATCTTGATACTGACCGCCTTCTGTGGCTACCATCCATGTATCTTCCACTACACAGACAGAAGCACAAAGCATTTCTTTTGTTACATCAAATTCCAGTCGCTGCTATCATATATATTCCAAATGCCTAATATGGAAGTTGGTAAAATATAAAAAATTAAGCACCTTGTTCTTGTCCTCATCCGCATTTCTTGTGGGGTTTTTCTGTTCTCCTCGGCAAAAACTATTGAAATCTCTCGTCCACCAATAACTTGATGATTCAATTCTTGCTTGGCCAGTGCAGCATCTTCTGGATAGCGGAATTTTACAAACCCAAAGCCACGTAATTCCCTACAACAATTTAACACGATCATGGAAGTGATTGTGAATCAGACAAAATCAATATACACATCAAAAGACATATTCTTAAAAGAACACAGAATGTGCAACAAGCATCTATAAACCCTATTTCCAAGCAGAATACATGGTTCAGACCAACATCAAAGCACAAGCATAAGGCAGCCTGGAAACAAATGCTCTTTGAAATGTTCATAATAATGATAAAAATTACTGGGTTCAATTAACGCAATTTCTTCATGTTGTTCAAAGAATTGCTTATCTTCTGTGCAACATGATAAACGTTCCAGAATTAAGATATTGACTTAACTAGAACTCAAATGCACCAAAACAATTGTGTAAGAAACATAAGATAAGTTATTATTACCTTGTATGGAAATTTCTTGGAAGGTAGACATCCTTTACAGGGCCAAATTGCTCAAACGGAATACGAATATCTTCAGGCCTGCAAAAAACGAAAATCAAATAATATTAAACCATAATTAGTAGCTACAGTGCAAAATCATCTACATACAAAAAGAAGATACTTCAGTATGTGATTGTGGAAAGCTGTATATAAGAATGATTTACTGTGCACTGGCTACTTATGTACTACATGCTTGCAGTGTAGAAAATGTTGACTTAAAAAAAAGATCCTGAGCGTTCCAAACTATCGAGAAGGGAACCTAGAACAGTAGCATTATGTCTCCAAACTACAAGATCTGAATTATCAAAGGTTGCAACCACTGTCTATATACAAATATGAATACATCCAGAGTTCATACATTTGTTTTTGTTTTCCAGAGACATAAGCAGCATTATATGATGCAAAGTTCATAAAACAACGGTTCTGCTAACAAAGCCATATCTAAAAGAACTAGATTAATTCTAGGAACACTTAAAGGAACACAATTTAGTGCTTACAATTTAGCCTCTACCGAAATAAAACTTCATAATAGATCTGAAAAGTGTTCCATCTCAATATATGCAGTTAAAATCCAACCTGACACTTGAGTTGTTAAAACCTGGTAACAAGAAATTTGGGTGAAAGCTTGGATGATACAAAAAAATGCAAGAGAAATGCTAATCCACATATGTGGACATCCATGCACTGTTGTATCTGCCTGTTTGGGGGAGCTTTAGATTATGAGAAGCAGTTGTTTGGTAGCCAGCTTCTGAGAATCTGGAAAAGCTCTGAAACCCAGCTTCTCTAGCTTTTGGCTTCTTAGTTCATTTTTCAGAACTACAGATTCTCAGAAGCTGTGGACTGTTTGGGACAGCTTCTAGCAGAAGCAGCTTTTGGGAAAAGCTGCAGCTGGGACAAGCTCCCCAAACAGGGCCTAAAGTGCTAGGAAATTTTTAATGTACAATAAGAGCTATTTGAAGATGGGAATTCTGGTTTGCATGTCTAACTGATGCATGAATCTCAAGGCACTCTGTACAGATGAACATCCAATGCGCAAAACCATTAGAAAAATGCATTAGGTTACTAAGGTAGGGTATGGAATATGGAAGCTACCTATACCAACATGTTCAACCTTAGTGAATGGCTTCCAAAACATTTGTTCTCTCCTAGAGAGCAACAAGTGTGAAACAGCCCACTACCATGAGTCCAGCAAGCATTTGCTGGCATACAAACTATCAGGAAAAAAACCGTCGTATTTTCTCAACAGTTCCACATCAAAACAAACCTGCTCTGTTTTTTATTCTGAATACAGCAACAAATAAAAACACATATAAGACTGAAAAGCACAGAAGCACACAACCAAGCCTAATGCAACTACCAAACAAAACAATGTGCAGATTCACAGGGATTACACACTGAACGTATCAACCAAACCACATAGCGCTGTGCTACTAGCAATTATTCAAATTGCGGTAAGCCCTAGATCAAATGGGCAAAAAAAAAAATAATCCAAAGAAGGCAACGGCTACGCACCTTGCGGTGAGCGAGATGTTGCGGACGAGGAGCCCGGTCGGCGCAGGCGGCCGGCCATACCCGCGGCGGGGCCCTTCGCCTCCACCTCCACCTCCACCTCCGCCGCGAGGATAGCGGTCGCGCGGGTCATCGTACCGCTTGTACCGCGGGGGGCTCCGGCTGTACCTCCGGCGCGGCTGCGGGCTGTAGCTCCGGCTCCGGCTCCGGTACCCGGCCATCGCCGCCGACTCGCCGCGACCCGGCCTAGGGTTTCTCTGAGGTTTGGATTTTTTTTTTCTTTCTGTCGACGAAGGCTTGGGCGAGGAGAGGTGACGATGCAGCACGGCACGGGGCGCTTTTATCTAGGAGAACTCGAAGGCCCATGGGCCCATGGGCCAGCGGTCCATCTGACCCGCCTCCAAGCCTGGAAAAGTCTTCGTAGGCAAACCTGGCCGCGGCCACCGTGACACACTTGACACTCCTCGCGCCGCCGCCGCCACGATGCTGCGGCCGGTGCGTCATTCCGTGCAGCGCCTCTGCTCCACCTCCACCTCCGCCGCCGCCGCTGCTGCCGACGCCAACAACCCGCCGCCGGCCACCTTCCTGGCCGCGGCCGCCACGGCCGCGGCGAACATCCTCGGCGCGCCGCGCTACGAGTCCCGCCTCCTCTCGCTCCTCCCCGGCGACCTCCTCTTCCACCCGGCCTGCGTCCGCCTCACCCTCTCCCACCTCCTGCCTTCCCCTGACCCCTCCCTCCGCTTCCTGCGCTTCCTCTCCTCGCACCTCCCCGCCGCCCCCGACGCCGCACCGGCGGAGCCCGAGCACGAGCACGAGCACGAGCCGCCGCTCCTCCCCGGCGTGGACGGCTTCCTGATCCAGCTCTGGCCGCCCGACGCCGCCGACGCCGCCGAGGTGCTCGCCTCGCGCCTCGGCATCCACCCCTCCCTCCGCGCCCTCAACTTCGCGATGCGCTCCGCCCTCCGCGCCGCGCGCCCCGACCTCGTCTTCCGCCTCTTCTCCGCGTTCTCATCCTCCCCGGACTTCCCGGGCGACGCCGCCACCGTGGCCTTCCTCGTGCGCGCCTGCTCCGCCGAGGGCCGTCCGCTCGACGGCCTCCGCCTCCTCCGCGACGGGGCGCGCCGCGGCGTCCCTCCCCAGCTTGACGCCGTCGCGGATCTCGTCGCGGCCTTCTCCGCCGCCGCCAACTTCGGCAAGGTGTCCGAGACGCTCCACCTCATGATCGCCGCGGGAAGTGTCCCGGATACGGTCATCTACCAGCGCATTATCCACGGGCTTTTCGCGCACAAGATGGGAAGCGAGGCCCTGCGAGTCTTCAACGAGATCAAGCTGCGGGGCTACAACGTCGATGCGGTCACATACACAACGGCGATCGACGGATTGTGCAAGATGGGCTGCATAGACGAAGCGCGGCAAATCTGGAATGAGATGGTGGACAAAGGAATGGAGCCTAACGAGTATGCCTACTGCTCTCTGGTGGCCTACTATTGTAAAGCTGGTGATTTCGAGATGGCTCGCAAGGTGTATGATGAAATGCTCGGGAAGGGTTTAAAGGAGAGTACAGTCAGCTGTAACATTTTGGTCACAGGGTTTTGTACCCATGGGAGGGTGGACGAAGCGCTTGGGATGTTTGAGGAAATGGTTAAAAAGGGGATTGAGCATGATGTGATTACTTACAACATATTGATTCAGGGCTTATGCAAGGCTGGGAGGTTGAGTGAGGCAATACAGGTGTACGAGCAGCTACTGTCATCTGGTTTGGAGCCAAGTGTGTCAACCTTCACGCCGCTCATTGACACCATGTGTGAGGAAGGACAGGTTGATGCTGCAGTTGAATTGCTTAAGGTGATGCATGCTAAGGGCTTGGAACCGTTAGCGCGGATCAATGATAGTATCATAAATGGGTTCTGTAAAGCCAGGAGACCTGAGGACGGCATGGCATGGCTGGCAGGCATGTTAAAGAAGAATCTGAAACCTCGGGAACATACATTTAATTCCCTGGTAGAATTGCTGAGCTCCTCTGGGCGGGTGGATGATGCACTGTTAGTCCTAAATACAATGTTCAAAATTGGACATGAACTAGGAAGCTTGGCTTGTACTATGCTTGTCGAACAGCTATGCACAGGAAAGTTATGTTACTCTCATGAGTTGGAGAATATTTTGGTGGCGAACAAGTAGCCACCAGTTTTCTTGCAAATTACAGCTGTGTTTGCTCCGTTTCACCCAAGATTGATGCTTCCTAGATGACAATGTTTTTGTTGGTGCTGTCTGAGATAGCAACTTATGTATTCAATGGAAGATTCTGATGCTCAAGATATTGATGCTGCTGCTAACCTTTGGTTCATTTCTATTTTGTAACTCTGCATTGTGCCATTCCAGTAAATCCATGAAGGAGATTGTGTGCACTTGCAATATTCTGGAGCATGAGTCAAAAAAGGTTGATCATCATTCACAAATCAGAATTATGCTCAAGCTTCAGAGTTTCTAGCATTGCTAAATGCATTCTAAGCATTGCAACACCTTTTTATCATGATACAGTGATCATGCTCAATGCAAGTGTGATAGAGAATTCTGAGGGTCCACAACTGATAATCTAGATAGTTATTTTTTTCTATCGAAGGCTAAGGACTCTATTCTGAAGTGAATTATCATGGTTTGCTACCTACAACTGTTTGCCTAATGACCAACAACTGGCACAATTCCTTGCTATTGAAGTTGGTTCTTAGTCAAGAACATTAGACCAAAAGATGTTCCGTGTATGAAGACAGATGTGGCAGGAGCAGCGTAATTATAACATTGTCAGGGGCAACCTGCTTCTAACTACCCATGGAAGTTGAATGATCTTTCAAACAGTAAACGGTGTGTTAAAACCATTGGTACATTTTCACCCTGTGAGCATATTCCAACACCTTGTGGGGTTGCCATTGTACATTTTCACCGTATAAGCATTTGCATTTAAATTTCAGTAAATTATTTCTGATTGAACCTGTATGTATCAATCACTTTATTTCACTGAACCCATAAATTAATATTTTTATCAGTTCTTGGAAGAAGATAAATGCATATTATTTACAGGCATCCTTTGTTATTTACTGCAGATTCAACAAAGGAACTCGTTTTTCAGGCTAATGGTGACTACCAACATAAAATTGTAAAGAAGATTATGTGAAATGCTACATAATCAACGTGTTATTACGTATGGAAGCAGTATTGCCGCATTATGTCGCAAGGAAGGTATGCACTCTTGTTCGTTTTATTTCATATTATCTCTGTTAGACTGTTTACTTCTCTTTTCTGTGTAAGGTTTTTCTAAACTTTTCATGTATCCATAAAAGATAAGTAGTGAATAGTTATTGGTAAATAGTCTGAATGAAGTTATTTTCGCTGTTCTGTATGGATGCTAAACTGAAGCTTTCTAAATCACAGCCTTTCTTCATTGCTCGTCGTTTCCTTAAAAGAGCAAATCCATGCGAATCAAAAGTATGATCTCATTAGTTCAACAGAGCACACAAGGAAAAGAAACAGAAACTACTCCAGGAGACCCAATTTCTATGGTTTTATCGGAAAGGGTAATGGAGCACAGACAGGTTGCCAATTACCCTGTCCCTGCGAGCTGATTCCCCAATTCCGCTAGGTTCTCTTGTTTTCTTTTTCTCTCTGGTTTTATTCATCCTACATGGACAACATGGTTTGAAGAGGTGCCACAGCCCTAGTTGAAGCTGCATGATTTCCACTGAACTTAAGTAGGATGGATATGTCATTTTCTGACTTTTGTAATCAAAACTGGCAGAGAACTGTACACACGTGCATTGCATGACTTCCATCAACCTTGGTCATAGAATTGTTATTGTATGTCTCAACTGGGCTTGAAGAATGTCCAGAACTGCATTTGCTTCCTTGCTGTCAGTGGCACATTTCTGGAGCTGGTTGGATGGAGATTATTGGGGAGAGCACAACGCGTTGTGTCGTTGTGTAGCCTTGCTGCATTTGCAAGAGACACAGACACACCAGCGCTGGGCTCGTTGTGTACATATGAACATCAGGATTTGAATTAATATGATGCTTTAGGGCTTGTTTGGTATAGCTCCAACTCCTAAATATAATTTCAGGAGTTGAGTCTGGAGTGGAGTTGTGAAGCTACCTAAACCCAGCTTCACAACTCTAGAACATTTTGTGAGAGATCTTAACCCAACTCCACTCCCAGTTTTGATGGAGCTGAAACTGTTTGGCTGAGCTCCAGCTCCAGGAGGGATAGAGTTGGAGGATGGATGGAGTTGGAGCTGGAGCTATGCCAAACAGGCCCTTAGTTTTCTTCTACAGTTCGACCACCCTACTAATACGGCTTCATGAACCTCAATCTTGGCACATCCATCCACTGGAATTTCAGTTCAAATTCTTGACCTACACATGCTGACGGGTCAGAATTGAGTAGCATCCAAGTGGAACCTATAAGGTTATTCCGTGAAAACATGTTTTATTCGTACCTTAATAAACCTTTGAAGATTTAACTATCAATGTTTTTTTTTCAAATATTTAGATTGGAAAAAAAAAATGAGAATCACATATAAAGTCCGTTCAAAAGTACTTAAAGACTGTTATATTTTTTGTTTAATATTTCAAACACATCACAAACACACATTTCAATTCCATGAGTACATACATTACTTTTCCCTCAGATCAATAATATTCATTCAATTATTTAGTTGCGTAAAATGAGAAAAGTATCAGTGTATCACTAGATCGTGCCCGGCCTTGTGTTTGCCTATTTACGTAGGAGTAGCTATTATTTCTAAAAAGACAAATAACCAAACGAGTTAAAAAAGCTAACGGTGTTATGTATTGTATTTAGCCCGAGTTCAGAAACTCTACCTTCCGGTACAAAAAAGGTGTTATTCATTAACACTTGATTAATTAAATATTAGTCTTAAAAAAGATTAATACTCCATTCGTTTTAGATTATAAGACGTGTTGACTTTGGTCAATTTTGACTAAAATTATAGACAAATATAGTAATATTTATAATACTAAATTAGTTTCATCAAATCAATAATTGGATATATTTTCATAATAAATTTGTTTTGGGTTGAAAATGTCACTACGTTTTCCTACAAACTTGGTCAAACTAAAATCAGTTTAATTTTGACCAAAGTCAAAACGTCTTATAACCTTAAACGGAGGGAGTATGATTTTATAAAACAACTTTTCTATAGAAAACTTTTACGGTTTATAAAACAACTTTTCTATAGAAAACTTTTACGGTTTAAAAGGCACGGAAAAAGAGGAAGATGAGGTGAAAAAGAAGGCGAAGAGCACAGCTGATGGTGAGTTGGAAAAGAAGGCCAAGAACACAGCTTTAACACAGCTTTACGGTTCTGTTTTGTTTTTCGCAATTGCGCGTATGCGGTATTGCTAAGCTACAGTAGTTGCGGACGAGTCAAGAACCACCATGCCGACCGATCGTGCTGGCCTTGGCATCATATCATCATATGCCTACAAATGCTATGCTACAATTTCTTCTTATTCTTCCATTACAATTTTCTTATACTAGAAAAAAAATCAAGTAGCATATGTGCTTTGGAGTGTGCATAGCTAGCTGCAGATAGCACACATGTGTATGGGTAGGTATACACTATCAGTGCAGTAATGCAACTGTAGTAACAACCGCTGATATGTGGGATTGGGTCCACCTACCAACCACTGCTACTGCAAATGCAGTACCACAGAGGATTCATGTCCATGTCCATGCACTATACACCGCTGCTTGAATGCTGCCATGGTTCCAGCTCAATAGCTCATCACCATTGCATAATTAATCCAAATCAATCAAGCAATCAAGCTAAGCTACGTCTCCTTCCTGTCGCTCTCGCATTGCAGAGATCAGTCAGATGCAAAAATCGATCGATCGATCACGCTATCGTCTCGTCTCGTCGTCTATCGATCTCCCAGAGTTTTCTTTAGCGTTATCGCGAGAATGAGATCACATTAACTAATTGATTAACTAATTACTTCATCCATTTCATATCCATTTTATAATATAAGTCATTCTAATATTTTTCATATTTATTTTAATATTTTTGATATTTATATTAAGGTTAATGAATTATAAATGCGAGGGTAGTAATTAATTACCGCGTGCTTGCGATCGGCCTCGATCATCGGAGATATTTTGATTCTTTTTTCTCTTTTTCTTCGAAACAATGGGAGATATTTCTCTTCCCCACTAACTCCACTACGCTCAACGCGCCGCCTCTGCGGTGTCAGCTGCTGGGCCCCACGCGTCAGTGAGGCCCTCCCTGGCGCGCTCGCCCGTATAAATAGCGGCGCTGCCTCAAAGAGGAGCCGAGAGGGAGAGAGAGAGATCCCGAGCTCCCGACCCGAGCGACACGCTCGCGCTCCTTGCCAATCTTGGGCCTCCCGAGTTTTGCTGCCATTGCCGCTCGCTGCTGCTCTCGAGTGCGCGCGTGCGTGCGTGCGTGTTGCGCCGGGGGGAATGGGGATAGTGAGAGCCGCGGAGGATGTGGAGGGCGCGGTGGTGGCCGGAGCCGCGGGCGGCGGCGGCGGAGGCGGAGGCGGCGAGGTGACGGCGCCGCTGCTCCTCCGGCAGCACAAGCAGGGGCGGGGCGATGAGGAGAAGATCCAGGATGATGCGGGCGGCGATGGCGGGGGTCGGCGCGGAGGAGGAGGAGGAGGGTCCATGTCGATGCTGATGCTCTCCACCGCCGTCGCCGTGTGCGGCTCCTTCGAGTTCGGCACCTGCGTAAGCGCCTTCCCCTCCTTTCTCTCACTATGGAAGGGTTTTCAACTCAAGAAAGCAATTAGTAATTCAAACAGAAATTAAATCAATACGAACACGACGGGGTTTCCTCCCAGAAATTTCTACCGTACTTATAATTCAAGTGTTCATTGCAGAGAATTCTTTCCATTCTGGCTGGGCAAAAGCGCTCACTCTGTTTTTACATATCTCCTCTAATTACTTTCCTTTTTAAGTGTAAAGAATCTTAATTAGTGGGACCCATGAGTTCAAGAAACGCGTAAAGCAGAACAAAAATGGCAATACAGTTGGGCCATCTGACAGCTGACGCCTGACGGTATATTCGAGTTGGTAAGTTTGCAGAGGTAAAAATCAAGGAAGGCCACAATGCCAAAGTATCTGCAGTAAAAAACGGAAAGTTGATTAGAGCTGACTAATTACATACCATTTTGCTAGCTTCAACTAAGAAATTGCAAAGCTTCAAGGAATGGGAAGTGCAAAGGGTTGTGAAATGGACAGGTCACCACATTTGGTTGTATCTCAGCAAATGTGCACATGTTCTCATGGCCTTTTCCAGCTAGAGTACAATATTCCCATTCCAACTATATGCTACTAGTACTTATATATCCCTGGTCCACTGGAATGTATTGATTGATTATTTTCCCCCTTCTCTATGTCGAATGTGATCATTTAGTTACTCAGCCATGTTCATATGCAGGTGGGTTATTCTGCACCCACTCAGTCAGGGATTGTGGATGAAGTTGGACTGTCCATTTCGCAGGTCAGTGATTTTCTCTTCCATGGTTTTCGCTCTGCTGTGCTACTTGTACTCAACTTTCACCGGCTGTAATATTCTCGTATGTAGTACTGTGATATGTATAGACTCATTCTAACCTTGCAGTTTGCACTATTCGGATCTGTACTGACGATTGGGGCAATGATTGGTGCTGTCACTAGTGGTCGCTTAGCAGATTTTCTTGGACGTAAAATGGTAAAGCAGTCCCATTTTTCAATTGGGTTGATTTATCTGTTTGCTGTAAATTGATGTTCCAGGTGTGTCATATTTTTCGTTTGTCGCAGACAATGCGGATATCAGCTACTATTTGCATTTTTGGATGGCTTTCTTTGCATTTGGCTAAGGTTTGTTCCTTGGTGAAATGATTCTTGCACTTGGTCCTTATCTGTTTCTTGTGGGTATCTTATATTTGAGTTTTGATGTACAGGGTGTTATCATGCTCTACTTTGGAAGGATATTGTTGGGCTTTAGTACTGGGATTCTTTCTTATGTGGTATGCATCTCTTGATTCAAAATACGGCACTGACTGTCCGTCTTCCCCTCTTGTATCGGTTTCAACTTTTTTTACCTTGACTAATTATCACATTTATGTTCTTCGTCATATTGCTGGATATGGCAGGTGCCTGTGTTCATCGCTGAAATAGCACCAAAGAATCTCAGGGGAGGCCTTGCAACTTCAAACCAGGTTTCAGAAAATGAAAATTGGATATCGACAGGCATTTTTATTGAATCCTAATAGTTTCCACTCCGCACCTTCTGCACATGCAGTTGCTGATCTGTTCTGGGAGTTCAGCTACATACATAATTGGCGCCCTGGTTGCATGGCGTAATCTTGTGTTAGTAGGTAATTTGTCTTCATATCCATAGAAATAACATGTTTATTCTTCACATTCATGCTGGATGGTAATAAATACATTTTCTTTTGTGCAGGTATAGTACCATGTGTTTTGCTATTAACAGGACTTCTCTTCATTCCAGAGTCACCAAGATGGCTGGTAATGAACTTCTTAGTTCTACCTTTGTCAAACGCTCTATGGAACACCAAAATTAAGTTCTGAATTTTGTCAGTGGGGGACCATTTACCCCATGATTTTCTTGCTTTATTAATTGAAGGGGTTACATGATCATACACATGAACTTATGAAGCATCAGTAATAAATTTCATAGTTCACTTCTTGTATTGAGTTCCACTGCATTTAAATTACAGGCTAACGTTGGAAGGGAGAAAGAATTTCATGCCTCATTGCAAATGCTACGGGGAGAGGATGCTGACGTTTCTGAAGAGGCCGTCGAGATTAAAGTTTAATTCTGTCCTAATTGCTTGTATATGTTAGAATTTAATGTGAAGGACTTTGCTCAGACTGATCATTTTCTCCAGGAGTATATTGAATCACTCCATAGGTTCCCAAAGGCCAGGGTTCAAGATTTGTTTCTCAGAAAAAATATATACGTTGTCACTGTAAGAAATCACTTCAAGTCTTCAACTACTTCATGTCAAAATCACAATCGCATTAAAACTTCAACCACTGAATTTGGAGGCTGATAGTGTGAAACTTTTTTTAGAAAAGAACTGAACCAGACATAATTGCTGGATCTTATATACACAGGTGGGTGTTGGCTTGATGATATTTCAGCAATTAGGAGGGATAAATGGTGTAGGCTTTTATGCAAGCTCTATCTTCACTTCTGCAGGTACGTAAGTATTGTGATCACTGTTGTTGTCCTCTGACAGTTCTGTATGAACTTTGTGATTTTATCGCACTTCAGGTTTCTCTGGAAAACTTGGAACCATCTTGATTGGCATTATTCAGGTTTGATACACTGCTTCTAGTTAATAAATTAACTAATAAGCCCATTTTGTTTATAACACTGATCTTTTCAGATTCCTATTACATTGTTCGGAGCCATTCTAATGGATAAGAGTGGAAGACGGGTTCTTCTAATGGTATAAATGCTACAAAGCTGAGCTGATACATACAAAGAAAAGCATGCTAGATAGAATTTTTTGTGAGATCCTTTCGTTATTTAGGTCTCGGCATCCGGAACATTTTTGGGCTGCTTTCTGACAGGAATATCCTTCTACCTAAAGGTAACTAGTACATTTTTCCTAGGAAAGTACATGAAAAGATAATTGTATAATTTGAAAATTTCGGGACTGGCATAAGTCAGCTTGATACAATTGACAATCCCTTGAAAATCTACCAAAAAAAGCTATCATTCAATGTTATTAACAGCTCAAATTGTAAGGAGGACCATCTCTGTTTGTTTCTGTATATAATGGTAATTGATTCGTCTGCTAGGCACAAGGGCTATTCTCAGAATGGGTTCCTGAATTGGCTCTTACCGGTATACTGGTAAGTACATAATCCATGTACATCCTTTCCCTTCAGTTGCAGTACATAAATTTTTAGGACTGTATGCACTACACATTCTAATGTCACTTCAATCGCAACATTTAGTAGTCTACACCATGTAGCATGTTGTGAAAGATAAACATCACTGCAGACTGCTGATACTCTTTCTGATGCTGTTTCTGTAATAGGTTTATATTGGAGCATACTCGATTGGAATGGGCCCTGTCCCTTGGGTTGTCATGTCTGAGGTATGCAAAATTATATAGTGTTGGTTTTGGATGGTTATATATGGTACAAGGTTCTTCATCAATCTGTAGTGATTCAGGAGGAGAGTGATTTATATTTTCTGGATGACGAATTGCGTGCAGATATTCTCGATTGACATGAAAGCAATCGGTGGAAGCTTGGTGACACTAGTTAGTTGGTTAGGTTCCTTCGCGATTTCTTACTCGTTCAGCTTCCTCATGGACTAGAGTTCTGCAGGTAAGTAAAAATTCCACCAACACAGCACTGTAGTTCTTCCAATGCTGTAATGCCAGTAGTCAAAAACAATAACCTTCATCTCTGAAGAACTAAGCGAAATGGACAAATAACCATCCATTTTACCTTTTGAAAGATGCATAGATTCATTCAACCTGGATAAATCAGCGAATTGAGCCGTTGGATTTATGCCAACAAGTTTACCAGGAGGAGATTTATTCTATGAATTATAGAAATGTAAAATGCTTTGCCTCGCTGCTTTCTTGATACACTTAACATTTTGTTTTCTTTTCCCTTTGCCATTGGTGCGTGCAAATGCAGGGACCTTCTTCATGTTCTCCGCGGCGAGCTTGATCACCATCCTGTTCGTGGTGATGGTCGTGCCTGAAACCAAAGGGAGGACGCTCGAGGAGATTCAGGACTCGCTCATCGACTCCAGATCAAGATTGAGGGATCCATAGACCATAGAGATATGATCCACTTGCTCCACTCTTTCTACCTGAGCCGCCGTCAAATTCGACGCACCTCTCTCTCTCTCTCTCTCTCTCTCTGTCTCTTTAGCCTCCTGATCTTTCTCTCTCCGGTTCTTGGCAGTTTTGCCGTAGTGTACTCAATACCTAGCTAGGCTAAGTCCCGGGCTACTACGCATGCAAGCTATGTATACCATGTCACTCTGAATTGTATTGAGCAATATATATATGGGACACACACACATATGTGTGTTCTGAGGCTTTACGCTGTTTTGTCGTGAGTATACTGGTCTATCCGTAAGAAAGGTACTCCCTATGTTCCATATAGTCATTTTAGTCAAATTTAGTCAAATTTCTAACCAAGTTTATTTTTTTTAAACGACTCGCACAAGACAGTGTGAAGTTGTATTGATAGAGCAGAAAAAAAATTACAAAATTACAAAATTATAACCCTAAAAGGTCGTAACCAGGAAAAAAGGAAAAATATACCACTACCCTCACACCAACAACGCCAACACACAGGTCCGGGAGAAGGCTAGCACCGGACCGGCCGCCGCTAAGCGTGACTGACTGCCGCTAGGCCAACGAAGGAACACAAACAAGATCGCCATAAAAACGCCCTTACAACCAACACAAAGCCTAACTTTATCCTACAGCGTGCTTGCACCAATCATTCGAGTGGTTTCGGCAAGGGAATGCCTAAACGACGTATCCAAGGAGAGAAGCGACGGAAAACCGCTGCCGCCATTCGCCAGGGGCTCAAAAGAACCAAGACTAGGCTTACGCCCGGCAACCACATTGAGGGATGAGACGGCACACGACAACGCCCTCGGGAGGGGGAATGAACCATCGTTGTCGGTCCGGCCAAGGCCGGGCTAGGTTTTCACCCGCCACTCACCACCTGCGAGTCCATGGCTGACGCACCGATGCTCCACCACCGTTCAACCTCTGCCGACATGTGGGACCACTGCACCGACTCCCCCCGCCGGCCAGCCTTCATGCGACGAAGACCGTGCCACACCCACCGGCAGCTCCTCCTTGCACCGTGGTCGCCTCCTTCACTGCCGGCCGTGCCTCTCACGCCGCGCCAGCCTTCTCCACCAGACGCGCCTCTCGCGCCAATCCGGCCTCCCGCCATCGGCCGTGCCTCTCGTGCCAAGCCAGCCTCCATCACTGCCGGCCGCACCACTCGCGCCGTGCCGGCCTCCGCTGCCATCGGTTGCGCCTCTTTGACCCCTCCTCCAATCGCTGTCGCGCCGGCCAGATACGGCCGTCTACCACGCCCCCGGCTAGCCGTCCAAGATGGCCATGCCTCCTTCCACCGCAGCCACGGTCGCCACAACTGCCGCCGGCCAGCCACCTGCTGTTGCCACCGTCGCCACGAGCTCCACGCCTGCTGTCGCCGCCGCACCGGCCTCTCCCGCTGCGAGTGCCCCCCGTTGCCACGGCAGCCAGCAGCTGCTGCTCGTCGGCTAGCCACCTGCTGTCACCGCCGTCCAGCCACTATCACCATCGTCGCCGTGAGCTCCGCGCCGTTGTCGCCGACGCCGTCGCCGCGAGCTCCGCAATGCCGCCACCGGCTTGAGCTCGCCCCGCACCAGATACGCCCTTAGGGGGGGGATCCGCCTCTAGCACGACCGGATCCGGCCCGCTGTTGCCATCCTCGCCGCCGCCTCCAGCCCCGCGCCATCTCCATCCCCGCTGCCGACGGTCCCCATCACCCGACGCGGCTCGCTATCCCCGTCGTTGTTGCCATCCCTGCCGCCGTCGCTTTCCCCTTCGCCAGCCGCCACCCCGCCAGATCCGATCGGAGCGGCACGGATCTGGCGGTCACCGCCGCCGCCGCCCAAGGCGGCTCCCCAGGTCACTTGAGCGCGGTCCTTGTGGCCGCCAGCCGGGCGGCCGCTAAGGCGGTGGCGAGGTGGAGGAGAGAGGTGGGGGAGAGGGGACGGCCGAAGCTCGTTGCCTCCCGAGCCACCCCTTGGGAGGGCGACGCGAGAGGAAGAAAGCGTTTTGACAATCTAACCAAGTTCATGGATAACAGTTAAGATAAATACACCAACATCTATAACATCAAATGACCAAGTTACTAGTATTTTACAATATAAATATAACTAAGACTTGCTTGCTGTTTTTGAGGCTCTACTTCAATGATTTTGTCTATAGTATTTTCTGATGCTCCGGCCTCCGGTAAAACCATTATCATTTCTGACTCTATCGTCATGATTTGGAATGATTTCGCATTCGAGAAAAAAAAATAACGGAAATAATTTGAATATATTTAATTTACTTTTACATCTTCCGACCGTTTTCTTCGTCCCGTTGAAAACTTGATGGCTTGTGTGCACACCGTGTCCCCTTCGCAAATGAAAGGAAAAAAAAAACACAATAAAATGCAAGCAGATGAGGCACAGAAAAATATGTGAACCGGCTCGATCGCTCCGGCGATGATGGCTGCCGCATTTCCTCTGTCCACCGCCGCACCGCCGTCGCCGCCGCTCGTCCTCCGCCGTTCCGCCGCCGCCGCCTACTCACCTTCCTCTCCCTTCGAGCTCTACCGCAACCACCGCCGCCCCGCGCACCGGGTGCACTGTGCCGCCTCCGCCTCCGCCGCGGCACGGCGGCGCGATGCTTGCTGCGCGCTGCGGCCGCCGGCCGCTGCTCGGGGTGGCGCAGCCGCGGCCCAGGGGCAGGTGGGGGCGGCGCCCCACGGTGGCGCGGGGGAGGGGTCCCTGTGGATGGTGTTCCTCGCCACCGCGGTGGCCGTGTGCGGGTCCTTCGAGTTCGGCACCTGCGTACGCATCCCGCTCCCAGACTCCTCCCCATGGCTTGATGCCTCTTGTGTTGCTGCACTGAGAGCTCGCTAAATCTCAAGAAAAAACATAAGGCGTGCGGCTATTGCTTGTGTTCATGTGTGTGCTTTGATGGAATGTACAAATTCAGGTGGGGTATTCGGCGCCAGCGCAAGCTGGAATCGTGAACGACTTTGGGCTCTCCAATTCAGAGGTCGGTTAGCACATACGCATTATCTTTTTTCCTTGAGCCATGGATATAATCTTTTCACGTGGGTGCATTGAGGAATTGGGGTAATTGTTGTGTTGTAATCTTAGTACTCCAGCTTACCAGGTGCATGCTTGATTTCATTTGGTCAAAGAAGCATCCCAATATGTTATGATTCGTAGCACGATCTTTATCAAATGAGTCCCCGCATTGCAAAATTGCTATTTATTTTGGTCAGAGGGAAAAATACATGCTATCTGCCTATGCTTATTCTTTACCTTTTCATTCTGCATTACCAATTGAGAGCATTTGAATACGCATTGAAGTTCAAGTTTTTGTTTACTGCAGTTAGTGTTGTACAAGAGGCTACTATCTTACAACTCAATGGTCTCCATTGTTTTCTAAATTTAATCGTCTCGATTCATGTTAATCTTGTAGTACGGCGTATTTGGGTCTGTGTTGACAATTGGAGCAATGATTGGCGCTCTGACTAGCGGTCGCCTTGCAGACAGTCTTGGGCGCAAAACGGTGAAGTGATTGAATTGATGACTAGTTTAAGTTATTCCCATTCGTTCTCGTGACATGTCTTCCATTGCATCTGCTGCAGACCATGGGGTTGGCAGCAATTATTGGCATTGTTGGTTGGTTTACCATATATTTTGCCAATGTATGTTCCTCTGCGAACTATTTCTCTTCTTTAGCTGTCATTTGTGGTTTCATGAGCTTGAAATGTTGTCTTCAATGAGATGAAGGGTGCTACGATGCTCTATCTTGGAAGAGTCTTGCTCGGCTATTGTACTGGAGTTCTTTCCTATGTGGTGAGCATCTCTAATTTCTCAATGCATATCTGACTATTCATACTGTAAAAGAAAAGATAGAGTTTAATGTACTAGTGTAATGTGTCAAGGGTACTAGTGTACTACCATCTAAGTATCAAGGGTGGTTATGTTATCTCATTTTATATGGTTTAATCTCATAATCCATATATAGCCTTTTGGCTGAGTAATACAATTTACGGTCTCAGTTATGTTCCCACATACATCTTCTGTAGTAACGTATCATTCGTGTCTTGTCAACATAGCATTAGAATCTTACAGGCACTTAAATTGCCATGGAATGGCACAGGTGCCTGTGTTCATATCTGAAATAGCCCCAAAGGATCTTCGAGGGGGTCTTGCATCTTCAAATCAGGTAGGAGAACTGGAACTGGATAGCCTATTGATGTTTATTTAATTTAATAATTCTTAAACATTAGCATTGGCCCTTCTGTGCATGCAGTTGTTCATCTGCTCAGGATGTTCAGCTGCTTACATTATTGGGGCACTTCTTTCATGGCGCTCGTTGGTTCTAGTAGGTAAGATATACGCATTATCTGTCTTATGATATCCGCTAAAGGAAACTAATACTGCATTTTTACCCAGGATTAGTGCCTTGTGCTTTCCTCCTTGTTGGGCTTCTGTTTATTCCAGAATCTCCTAGGTGGCTGGTAAGATAGTAACTATAACCCTTTTCTTTAATATGGATGCCAAAATACATTGATTTTATCAATCCAACTTTTGATGATTATTAGTGTTTTTTTTGGAACAATCTAATGCAACGTATATTGTTAGTCTTATTATTTCATTTTAGAAAATACATAAAATAATTTTGTAGCATTGCATTAAGTAAGAAAAGAAGTTAAATCAACCCATAGCCGAAGGTATATACTGCATGACTGAAAAAAAAAGGAAGACACCTATGGGAACATAACATCTTCGGTGAAATAGATCATGAATTAATCAGATTGACAAATGATATAACAGTCCAATGTGAAATGTAGCATCTTTGTTAAAGAGTTAAACCCTGACATAAGCTATCATAGTGGATGTCTCTAACTGAAGTCCTTTGTTTAATAACATGGCAGGCCAATACAGGGAGAGTCAAAGAATTCAATGCTTCACTGCAAAAGCTTAGAGGGGAGAATGCTGACATATCTGAAGAGGCTGCTGGGATTAGAGTTAATTCCATTCTAAATTCATTCTAGTACTACCTCCGTCCTTTAATATAAGGGATATTCACTATTTTCTTGTAACGTTTGACCACTCGTCTTATTCAAAAAAAATGTGCAAATATAAAACACGAAAAGTTGTGCTTAAAGTTCTTTGGATAATAAAGTAAGTCACAAATAAAATTAATAATAATTCCAAAATCTTTAGAATAAGACAAATGGTCAAACAGTGCAAGCAAAATGTCAAAATCTCTTATATTAGGGGACGGAGGGAGTAGTTTGTAGTGAAGATGTTTATAACAATTGTTTTATGCAGGAATATATCGAATCACTTCGTAGCTTACCTGAGGCCAGGGTTCAAGATTTGTTTCAGAGAAAGAATTTGTTTGCAGTCATTGTAAGAAGTTTCAAGCTGTTGAAAGGCATTGCATTTTACCCTAAAAGATCTGAACTTGATGATGCGAAATGCTGTTTTTCAGAAATAAAATAATCATCAAACTATGATGCTTAGGTGGGTGTTGGCCTGATGGTCTTTCAGCAGCTGGGAGGAATAAATGCCTTGGGATTTTATACAAGCTATATCTTTTCCTCTGCAGGTATTCAAATGCCTAAGTAGTTACCTCCGTTTTTTTAATAGATGACGCCGTTAACTTTTTTTCACACGTTTGACCATTCGTCTTATTTAAAAAATTTACGTAATTATAATTTATTTTGTTGTGAGTTGTTTTATCACTCAAAGTACTTTAAGCATGATTTATATCTTGTACATTTGCATAAAATTTTTTAATAAGACGAATGATCAAACATATGTTCAAAAGTCAATAATATCATCTATTAAAAAACGGAGGGATATATTTGTTATTCTCTGATTAGAGGGACTATGTGTAATTTGTTTTTTCCTGAACTCCAGGGTTTTCTGGAAAGCTTGGGACCACCTTGATTGGAATTTTTCAGGTCGGCTTTATGTCCTTTCTGTCAATGAAAGTAAATGGGCATAACATCTTCTAGGGATGCAAGTGGGCAATCCCACTACCCACATAAAAACCTCTGCATAGTAGTTCATTTCCTACTTGGTAGTACAAAATTTGGAAGAAAAATTAACTAGAATTGTGATAAATGGGCAAAACAAAACCTGCTTCCATTCCTAACATTCCTAACATTTTCTGTAACTGCAATTGTTTCAGATTCCACTCACATTGTTTGGTGCCCTTCTCATGGATAGAAGTGGAAGAAGAGCCCTTCTACTGGTATGAACAATACAAAACCTGAGCCAATTGAATAAAACGAAACAGATCAATTATCATTCTCTGGGTCTGGAATTATCAATTATGTATTGTGAGATTCTTCTGTTATTAAGGTCTCTGCGTCTGGAACATTTCTGGGCTGCTTTCTGACTGGATTATCGTTCTACTTCAAGGTAAGTAATTAACTATACACTTCTGTTTTCAGAGTTGCTTACCTTCAAATTACTCAATTCGTTGCACGACTTATATTTGGTGGTTGGAGAAACAATGACAGGACAGCATCACTCCAGACAACATTAAATAACCAGGTGGAAGTATGAACTTGCAGTAAAATGAAACTGAACAAATCAACAATTCTGAAGAGTTTTGATAAACCTTAATTAATTTACTAATTTAAATAATATGTAGGTTAAGGAACAAGGAGTCTATCCCTGTATACCTGTACCATTCTTAGCAGAGTATTTACTTTTCCGTCCAATTTGATTGATCCGCGTTTCATGGTCTTACAGGCACAAGGAGTGTATGCACAACTGGTTCCAACATTGGCTCTTTATGGCATATCGGTAAAGAATTCATAAACACCTAACTTTTACAGTGTTGTGTACTTTCAATGTAAAATCTTTCAAATATTTCACAACTTTCAGCCAATTCCCAAATAAGTTTCTTTCAAACATTTGGAGACGAATATTTCTGATGATTGCATCTTTGAAATTTTGAAATGTCATGCTCTGACACTGCTTCCTACAATAGGTATATTACGCTGCATACTCAGTTGGAATGGGACCTGTTCCTTGGGTTATCATGTCTGAGGTAGGAAAAAGGAACACCGTCAAGTTAATATTGTACTCCTATTATGCTCCCGTATTCTTGGAGGTCTGTCAGGAACTTGTGTTCCTGAGCCCTTGTTTATTTCCGCAGATATTCTCCATTGAAATAAAAGCAATAGCTGGAAGCTTGGTGACGCTGGTTAGCTGGATTGGTTCCTTCGCAATTTCCTACTCATTCAATTTCCTCATGGATTGGAACTCTGCAGGTAAGGCATCTTCACCCCTTACAAACCTAGGACAATAGGAAGAGAAAGCAAAACATACCTCACCGGTATCTCATGGGATAGATGCACTATATGTAAATAAAACAGTCGAATTTAGCTTCGAAAAAGATGAACATATGCTTCCGGTTGGGTTCCAAGCTGTAATATCTCTATGGCCGATTGTCTCATTGTTCTGAGGATATTTTACTTTCTGTGCGCAGGTACCTTCTTTCTGTTCTCTGCGGCGAGCTTGGTCACGGTGTTGTTCGTGGCAAGGTTAGTGCCAGAAACTAAAGGGAAGGCACTCGAAGAGATCCAAGAATCGTTCACATGACAGCTCGAGGAGGATTTGTATGTAGAACGCTCGTTATCCTCTCAAATTATTTGTATCAGTGTGTTCATATTACTATATATATACTAACTTCTGTTTTCTGTTGGCATTTCAATTCCTTTTTCTGCTTTTCTTGGTGTGTTACTGTGTTATGCTTGAGATTATCGATTTATTGGAGCTCTGCTAGAATGTGAGGGGGCAGAGCCATGGACTAGAGCTTGCTGATAAATAAGCCTTTAATCTTTGATCATACTAGAACAATAATGGCGAGAGAGCATAATAATATGACCATCGCCTCTAGGCATGACTTAGAAAGGTAAGGGTAGAATGAGAGCGATATTTATATGATTATATCTCCAGCAGAAATGTTTCTTAAGTGGAATAAAAAGGAAAACAAATACAGGGAACATATTGCAAGTGTAATAGGAAAGGGAAAAAAATACAGGGAACATATTTTATCACCTCAAAAGACCAAAACCAAATCGTGAATGGGATTAGGTTGGGATTTAATCATTCAGAATCAAATCTGAGTGAGATTAGCTAGGTCAGTATCATCAGAATTGGATGAAGGCATTCAAACCAAGCTAACTATTGCTCTATGCTTTAGCAAACAATTGTTAACAATAACGGGGAAAAAATAATACCACCAACCCTCACTCAACAAGCTTATAAACTTGAGCATATCCGACTGCCTTCTTAACTTGCAAGTGTCAATTCATTTCCTCCGAACCGTGATAGCAACATCTCAGGTAAAACTCCCTCAACATCTCGGTGCGTGTTCCACGTTTAACCATTTGAGGCACTGATGCACATCAAACAGCAGGAAACATAAATATATGGACCTTTACATTATAGGCCATTGATGTCTTCTGAATTTACCTGAAACAAAAACCTATACATCAGCAAACATGTCATGACAAGGCTTAACATGGTATGAAGTTGCAAGATTATCTTCACTGGCTCACTGCCATATATAAGGCCCCGTTTGGCATAGTGAGGCACTACGATAATAATCTTTTGGACGAACTGTTTTCACACATTTTGGTGTTTGGCAGTTGTTTTTCTTGCCTAAACCACATCATAGAAAGGAGCTATCATCGTATCACAATGTTCAAATCAATTGAAGATATGGAATGCATATCTAAGAAAAAACAATATGCGATGAGATTCTATATCTCTACGATGAATGGTTAGCAATACTCACTAAAGGAACCACATGATTTACAAGTTACTAGTCAACCTTACAGATGTAAAGGGCGGCAAAATTCAGGATTTGGGCCATGCCAGAACTATAGACTTACAGAGTTCTTACCAGGAGCTATGTATCCAACAATTTATCTTGGTTCAGGCTAGCTTCATGCTTCTTACTTTCTTCCCTTATGACACGTTTAAAGTTAGTTAGCTCCGCGGACTCCTCACCATACACCATCTTGATGGTATCCACACAAGCACTGCGAACAAGTAAACAAACCCGAAATCACCACCTTTGACGAACTAACCCAGCGATACACGAGGCAGGACAGGAGAAGCAAACCTGCAAGCTTCCCTGTCGAACGTGCTGGGTCGGCTTGGCACGCCGAAGTACTCCTCGAAAACCTTCGGTTCCACCCTGCAGAAGACAGGCCTCTCTACGATCGCAAGTTTCGCGACGCATCAACCAGAACAGCGTCAGGTGAAATGGCCCATTACACACCAGGGTCATACAGGATTCGTCCTGTTGAGTTTGTGACTACCTTCGTAGATGTTGCAGGTGCGAGTGGACTTGTCGTAGTTGATACACCATCCATCGGCGCCGATCATGCTCTTGTACAGCTGCAGGCATGAAGCATCATTTCATTCATTCATCAGCGTTGGTTGATTAAGCTTGCATCACCTCATAAGTCATAACAATATTGCAATTTGTAGAAACAGCAAGTAATCGTCGATTTTTCTTTACATCGTTTTAGTATATACTCCCTCCGTCCTTAAATATAAGCATAGTGTCAAGTCAAACATTTTAAATTTTGACTATTAATAGAAAAAAATAAAAAAGATCAATCCTGTAAAATTGATGTTACTAGATTTATCACTAAACAAACTATCATAATATGCAACTCTTTTTATTTAAAACGTTTTATTTTTATAGATATTGTTAGTAAAGACGTTATCGAAGTAGAAAAATGCTTATAATTTGGGACGGGACGGAGGTAGTACGTTGCAGAATGGTAGTAGTAGATAGATTAGGCAGAATTTTGCATCGTTGGGAGTACCTTGAGGTCCTCGGGGTGCTCGGCGAAGATCTCCTCGGGGGAGGGGAAGTCGGGGCCCTTGTCCAGCTTGCAGCACGCGCCGCACCCGGCCGCGCACTTCCACCGCACCACGCGCTTCGCCTTCTCCTGCTTCGGCGGCGGCGGCGGCTTCTTCCTCCTCTCGACCTCATGCCTCTGCAACCCTTGCGCCGCCTCCGCCGCCGTCCTCGCGTCTGGCTTCTTCTTCTTCTTCGTCTCGCCGCCCCGCAGCTGCGGCGGGGGTGGGGGTGGGGGCTTGGCCTCGCCCCGCCGCCCGGCCTTCTTCCTCCTGCCCCCACCCGACGAGGAGGAGAGGCCCGCGATTGGGGTCAGCCTGGTGGGCTTGCACCTGACGACGGCGGCCATCGCCGGCGACGCCCTGGCGGCGCGCAGCAGCAGCATCCTCTCCGCCGGGATGGATGTGCGTCTCCTTCAACCTCGCTTATCCCCTCCTCCTCCTCCACCCTTCCAATGGCAAGAAAAGCAAGCCACCACAGGTGGCGACGGGCTGTTTCTTGCAGGCCCAATTGGGCCCAGTGCCGGAGTATATGGTCCGATTGGGCCCAGGCATTCCCGGTCGGAATAAGTTCATCTGAAGTCCCTCAGCTTTACATCAAGTCTGTCTGTAGTCCCCACACGCGCCAGCTAGTACACCCTCCACGCCGCGCGCGCCCTCTCCTTCGCCACCAGCGTGCGCACAAGCCGCATCAGCTTGTACACGTCCTCCTCCCCCTCCACGAACCCGCCGCCTCGCTCCTTCTCCTCTAGGAACGCCTCCACGAGCACGTCCATGGCGGCGGCGGTGCCATCCTCAGTGACTGGCGAGGAGGACACGAACGTGGCGTAGAGGGCTGGGTTGGGGTAGTACCAAGGCTCGATGCGGGCGACGTGGAGTGGGGAGAGGGCGAGGGACCAACAGCCTTGACGCTGGCTCAGCCATGGCGGCGAGGAGGTCGCTCTTGAGGAGGCGCCGAGGGAAGTCGAGGGCACGGCGGCGGCTGGGGAGCGGTCAAAGGAGGTGATGCGCTTGAGGGATTGCACGGCAAGGATGGCCTCCGTGGAGAGGGAGCGGCCGTGCTGGAGCGGGCCTCGGTTGTCGCGCGGCCGCAGGTGATGCGCCCCGCCCCCTGTCTGCTTCGCCTTTCGCCTGCCACCACCACCGCGTTGTCCCCTGCCTGCTTTGCCCGCCGCCGCCCCACCCGCAGGCCTCCCAGCCTACTGAAGAAGTGAAGGGAGGAGACGAAAGGAAAGAGGAGAGAAAAGAGAAAAATAAGAGAAGAGAAGAGAGGACGCTGACATGTGGTGTCTCAGTTATGTTCCCTTCTCGTTTCTTGCGGGCCCAATTGGTCCCAATACAGCCCTAGATAATCCTATCAACAGAATTGCGGAAACCACTTCTATTGTGCTTTACTGCAACTAAACGAAAAGGAATCCTCCATTGCGTTGGGGGAAGAAATTTACAACGAAGCTAATGCGATGAAATGTAAAGTTTCTGTCTTTAATTTGGTTTGGCTGGTCCACGGACAGACCAGTCGGTTTCCGTATGGCAAACAAAACATGATCACAAGTTCAGTACAGTTTTCCCTGCTAAAAGAAGGGAACAGGGAAGAAGAGGTTCAACAGAAGTGTAATGCCCCACCATGTAGGTTCTAGCCTGCTACAGTACATGGCAGAAATCAAACATCTCACTCAACTGCTTGTCCCTCTACCTCCTTCACTGCCAAGGGTTCATACCAGGCAGGCTCGAAGCCAGCGGCTTTCCTCGCCTCCGTGTTGAAGGGAGGCTTCAGGGGTCCCCGGAAATACTCTCTAACAACACTGTGGAAAGTCCGAATGACCGCTGCTTCAACATCATCTCCAATGTCGACTAGTTTGCATTTTGCCAGTTCATCCTCCACCTGTTGGACTGTCTTGTCATCGCCATTGGAGGCTTGTGCTAACTCGGCTTTCGGTCCATCACCTTCCACCTCTTCGACCTTGTGGATGTCACCGGTACCATCTCGTGGGAGTTCAGAGCATTGGGTTATAGCCTGCGGAATTGAACTTGCAGTTGGATCACCATTGCGGGACCGGAGGCACAAGTATCTGAACCATCTAACACCAGCCGCGCAGTGTGTTATCTCCTCAGGATAAATAACATCTTCTAGTAATTTGGCTGTTTGTTCATCCCCACCTGCGCGGAATCTTGATATGGTGGTAGGTAGAACATCTAATCCCCTAGCCTGTATTCCAAATGGACCGTCATCAGTCATGTACTTGTACAAATGTTCAGTGAAGTTATCATGTCAGGGATATTGACATAGGTTACCTAAATTATATTATTATTACTACATCGCATTTCAAAATTAAAGGTCTGTAAAACTGGATAACTCCTAAGGGTCGAATTATAGAGAGTAGTCTCCAATCGCATCAAGGAAAAAAAACACTAGCAGAGCAGCAAATTGAACAAATATATTTAGTGTGTAAGGCCTTCCACACAAAATTAACATTCCAAAATACTGATTTGGAAGGTCATTTGACCCCATACATAGCCCAAGGTTTCAAATACCATTTTGAATTACCGACGTCTTATATACACTTTGTGCGTCTATTAAAATCATCATGCATATCACAAGTGAGTCAGCATTTTGTTTACATCTAGCTTATGGATAAATGTATCGTTCATTTTCTATGAGTATCAACATCTTACACAAACAGCCAAAACAACAGTAAATGGTGCAAAGCAGTATGCTAGATCTGTCCAAATTCATTTTAGTTGCCTCGAAGTATTGACTGTCACAAGAATCAAAAGTCATGACCAATCAAATGATACCAGGGGCTACGGTTATGGCAGTGACAGCTCATTATCTAACTTACGATCATAAGAAGATGCCATTCGGTTGTACTTTATACGGTTACACTTATACTAGATCAGAGGCAAGAAAATATAGACTACCTACAGTCTTACAGCTAGTAAAATGGTAGTAGTTTACTGATACAAAAGGTAAGAGAAACATATGATGGAAATTTCTATAGTCTGCCTATTCATTTCAGTGTATCAAATACAGTCTTTTTTTTTAACAAAAATATCAATTTGCTTATTTAACCCAAACACAAATCTACAACTTCTTGTGAGACACAATTATGAGACCAACCAAATATGATGAAAATACTGATCTGTTTATCAATTGAATTTCATGGAAGGTACTCAGCTTTCAAGTTTTTGGCTCTTACAACACTAAAGTAGTATAGGTAACCCAGCACTGCATTCATGATAGTAATAAAGCCGTATTTGCAATGAGATGCTACTCTAATTCTACAATCATCCCTCACCTCAGTCGAATCATCAGTGAGTCGATTTGGCAATGATATGCTAATCCAATTAATAGCGTGCATTAATAGTATGCTCACCTCGTGGACGCAGTGCTCGACGGCGAGGCGCGCGAGGAGGGAGTGCGAGGTGCGCGTCGCCGAGTCCCAGAGCCCGTCGTGCGCGGGGAGCGCGCCGTAGTGCGAGCCCAGCTCGCGCAGCCGCGCGGAGAGCACCGCGAAGTGGCGGCCCTCGTCCTGGGCGACGCGGGCGAAGTCGTCGAAGAACTCCCGCGGCATGCGCAGCGGCGCGCCGAAGCGGGCGACGATGTCCCAGGAGAGGTCGACGGCCCAGCTCTCGGTGTGCGCCAGGGAGTGCAGCAGCGCCAGCCGGCTCTGCGCGCTGCCGCCCTTGCCCAGCTTGGGCGCCCGCGACGGCGGGAGCAGCCGCACGGCGGCGCTCCGGGCGGGGCGGTCGGGAGGGGGCCGCGCGGGGCGGGACGGGTCGTAGGGGAGCGGGATGGCGCCGCGCAGCCACTCCGTGGCGGCGAGGTCCCCCAGGCGGGCCTTCTCGTCGGGGTCGGCCGTGCCGAGGATCTCCAGCGCCCAGTCCACCAGCGTCTTCGGCGGCTGCGACTCTCCGCCGCCGCCGCTTGCTCCGCCTGCGCCACCGGCGGCTTCCATTGGTGCGACTCTGCAGCTCGCGCCGCGATGAGGCGGGTCTCCGATTTAGCCGCCGCCGCCGCCTCGTCGCCGCCGGATGCAGCCGTCGAAGACTTGTGATGATTGCAGTTGCTGGGCCGTCTGGTACAGCATCACCCGTTGTTGGGCCTCATGGCCCACACGGCGATCATAAAAAAATACTGAAATGTTTATAGGGTTTCGTCAAATTCGTGTGAGATTTGGGCGACTGGATTTGAATACTCGAATACATCCATAGCAGAGGGGATGTAAATGTGAAAGAAAATGCACTTTTCATTCCTAAGTAGCACTAGTAACGCATCGATTGCTCGATCAAAATGATACTCTACACAACTCAAAAATCATGCTGCTCCGGTACAAACGGAGTTGCGCACAACAACTGATGAACCCCTAGGTTACGTACCTACCATGGAGTATCATGCTATGACTTATGTCCTGTAGATTTTTGTGTTAGAAATTCCAAAAGTAAGATCCTGTTTGATTCAGCTTATAATTATTATAATCTATATATTATTAAGAGCAAGTTAAAACAAACAAGTAGATTATTATGCTAGATTATTATAATCTATAAGCCAGATTACTATAATCCAATAATCTTCTCTAGAGGAGCTTTTTTTTCAGATTATTGAGTGGCTAAAGACCCACTACCCTTAGATGCCTCTAATAATCCAGAGAAACAAACAACTCGTAGCTTATTTTATGCCAGCTTATTATAATCCAGCTTAGAGTAATCTGATTTAATAATTTAGATTACAATAATCTTAAACTGAAGCAAATAGGGCCTAAATATGCCCCCAAAGCAAAGCAACGACAAAACTATAAATATGTACTATGTTATTTCAGTGAATCTCATGAACAGATAGTGCATATATACATCCTTGTGTAATAGTGGCAAATTTTTTAGCTATAGTAAATATTTCTACTCGTATAAGTGTAGTGTATTTCTTTTTGTTTTTAAGAAAAAAAAAGAATAGGACTTTTGTGTTGTGCAATAATCAAGACGCACAGAACGTGCGGGAGGAGCGTGCCAGCGTGGCACCACAAATCCTTTGCCATTTTAGAGTTCCGACCGTTGCATGCAGCTCAGGCCTCAGCTCGAGCTCCATCGCCGCCGAGCAGCTCGAGCGCGGCGTCCACGGCGGCGGAGAAGCTCTCCCGGTGCTTGCTGATGCCCACGCTGCCGGAGAACGCGTGGTAGCACTCCAGCTCCGACGTGGTGTCGGCGATGGACTCCAGCAGCCGCTCCATCCCGGCCTCCCGGAGAAGCGATACGTAGTCTGCGCCGGCGGCGGCGGCGGCGGCGGCGGCGGCGGAGGACGAGGTCATGAGCCAGATGGCCTGCTGCACCACGAACCGCCGCATCCGGGGCACCGTGATGTCCGGGTACCGGTGCTCCCGCAGGATGCTCGCCAGCCGCTCCACGTAGCTTCTCTCGTCGATGCCGGCGCCGCGCAGCTCGCCGGCGAACCGAACGCCGTCGATGAACTTGCAGATCTGCACCGTCAGGCCGACGAACACCTCGAGGGTCCTCTCGCTCCCCGTCATGGTGGCCTTCAGTACCTTCAGCAACAAGTCATCATACAAAACATGTAGTGTATAGTAATTAACAATCAAATCAAAATTACGTCACGACTCACGACTCAAGAAAGGTTCTTGTGTAAATATATTAGACACATGTATACCATAGGCATCGCTTTGGTCACCGTGGAGAGGCGCCGCCGATGCTTCTCGCCGGCGTACGCGCACAGGTTGCGCAGCACCCTCGCCGCGTTCAGGCGACGCGGTCCGCCGTCGCCCTCCAGCGCCGACATGAGGTGGTCGAGCACGTCATCCTGTTTGAGGATCGCCGCGCAGCTCGCCTGGCTCTCCAGCGCCAGCATCGCCAGCGCCTCGCCGGCCTCCGCGCCGAGCTCCTTCTCGCCGTTGACGAATATCGACAGCAGCAGCTTGACCACCCCACCGGTGCCCACGATCACCTGCTTGCCCTTGGCGTCCATGGCCAGGCGCGACAGTATTTCCGTGGCCAGCTTCTGCAGAGCCGTGTGCTGCTGCCCGTGCTGCAGGACGCCGCGCAGGTTGCTCACCGTGAACACGTTATCGGCGACTTCCTGCCGGAGCATCTTGCCGGTGCTGCTCGTCGCGGACACCAGAATCTTGACGACCTTGAGCGCGCGCCTCACGATGCGAACCGGCGACTCCGGCGCCCGCGTGTTGTGGAGCAGCTCCGGCGACGCGTCCGTGAGCTCGATGATCTTGGAGAGGAGGCCGCGGGTGTTCCCAATCTTGCCGCAGTTGTCGTGGTCCCTGGCGATCCTCTTGAGGATGAGCAGGCCGAGCAGTTTGAACTGCTGGTGGTCGTAGCTCCGCGCCGCCGGCGAGACGTCGTGTGGCGCCGCGGAGTCCGGCGCGCTCTCGTCGGTGTAGAGCAGGGACATGACGGACTCGATGGCGCCAGGGATGCCGGACACGCGGAGCGCGTTCCGGCGCTTGTCGGCGAGCTTGGACAACACCTCGGCCGCGCACCAGCGCACCACCTCCTCCTCGGGGCTCTTCCAGTTGATCATCTCCACGAGCCGCTCGATGGAGCGCGCGTTCGTGCCAACCTTGCGCACCGTGTCGAGAGTGGAGCCCCCGGCGGTGAGCCGCTGCAGGATTCGCACGCCGATGCGCTGCTCCTCGGGGAACTCCGACAGGATGAGCTCCTCGGCGAAGGTGACGAGGTCCATGTTGATGCCGTCGAAGATGCTCCCCGTGATGCAGCGGGAGTAGGCGTCGAAGAAGAAGCGCGGGAGCGAGACTTGGCCGCACTCTCCGAGCTCGCACTCGCGGCTCACCGTCCCGGGCAGCTTCTGCCCGGAGAACATCCATACCCAGTACGCCTGCTCGAGCAGGAAGATAAGCGCCTCGATCAGCGCCAACGTGTAGAACAGCAGTAGCGCCGGCCGCTTGTTGGGCTGGTCGCCGAAGTCGTGCCGCCATAGGCGCATCACGGAGAGCGCGACGCAGGCCAAGGCGGAGAGCACCTGCAGCCAGGTGAAGAGCCTCCCGATGTTCTTGGAGACGAACAACCTGCCAGTGTAGGGGAGTAGCGACACGTCGGGCACGTGCCAAACGCGCTGCTTCGTCGCACTGGCACTACCACGGGCGCCGCCGTCGTCGGTCGGGTTGGCGGCGGGAGAGTGCCCGAGGCGGCGGAGCAAGCGGCGGGAGGTGGAGCGCAGCGCGCCACCGGCGGTGGAGGAGGTGAGCGTGGAGCGGTGCTGCCACTCCAGCTCGTGGCTGCGGCCGAAGACGCGCGCCCCCGAGCCGACGAGGATGACGGTGACGCACCAGAAGTCGGTGGTGCTGAGCGTGCTCGCGAAGCCGCCGAGGAGCACCACCGTCGCCCACACGAAGTCGAGCTTCCCGAGGCCGCTCGCCGCCTTCTCGAGCACGGCGAGGCGGAGAGCGAACAGCGTGAGCCGCTTCTCCGGCGGCTCGCGCCCGCCGCCGCCGCCGCCGCGATCGTTCCTCCGGCTCACCGGTGTCTCCTCCGGCCGCGGCTCGAAGAGAGAGGCCGAGCCACCGTCCCCGTTCCCGATACCTCCTCCGTGGCACTCACCGATGTCCACCTTGATGCTCGGCGGCACGTCGTGACCTTCTTTCATCGTGGCGTCGTCGTCGGGCTCGGTGGCGGCGGCGTTGCCCCCCTTCCTGTACTTCATGGCGCAGCAGCGAGCTACTGAACCCTAGGAGAACAACGCTGAGGCATCGACCACGTGGAACCTTTTATGCGAGAAGACATGACAATGGAAGAGTTTGTGATTGGTGTCTTGGTGACGGAAGAGAAGGTATCAGGGAGAGATTGCATGGATTTTTGCCCACTCGGGGCTAACCGAACTGGAAATAATTGTTCATGCCACAAAAAGCATGTGTGGATGTGGCATACTGCACCCTCTTCAGATCTTGCCACCTCAAATATGCACACGTCTTAAAGCAATTTTACCTTCAGAACCGTACTAGGGAAGAAAACTAATTAACCAAGTATAATCGCTAAACTCGCGCGAGCCCAGAAGGGCGGCGGCGGCGACCCGCGATCACTAAACGGATGGCCGGTGGCAGCGGCGACACGTACGATGGCACGCGGCAGGAGACGACGGCCGACGTACGGCGATGTGCGCGCACGCAGCGCAGCAACACGATGGAGATCGATAATTCGATATAGCCACAGCAAGGTGGAGATCGACATAGCGGCGCGCGGTCGACGGCCGACGACTACGGTAGCGGCGAAGTGCACGCACGCAGCAACACGGCGAAGAGCCGGAGACGACTCGATCAATCGCTATACAATATAATAAAAAAAATCAATCTTAATGCAACACAATCTAGTGTAACAAATCTTTTAGGTTACTTTTTTATGACGGATGAAGAAGCTTTACAGTAATAACTATATTTGTTATTACTGCGTTTGCACGCCCGGCCACTTGGCTCATGCATACATGGTATTCTTCCTACGTTGTTTTGTTCCTTCTGTACTGGTTGATTGACATTTTTTTTGTTTGTTTCTACAGTTAGTTAACGTGTCCTACACGATCAGATTTGTACTCTGTATTGCTCTCCATGTGGATGTATCTGACATTCTGACTCCTAATCATAAAGGTCTAATTAACTTACCATATATAAGACTATATATAGAATAGATCGGTCTCAATTTCATATAGTCGTTTTCTAGTTGAACACTGATATTTTGATGTGTTAATTTGCATCATTAAAAATCTAAACAGCTAGAATCTAACGATCAAAATAATTCACTTTTTCTTCAATTTGTGTGAGATTTCCTATAGTTTTTACAGCAAATGTGATACATTGTTTCACAGATATCTTGATAATATAATATATTTTATATCTTTTTGTGATTTTTTAAGTGATATGGAAAATGAGTGGACGAGTAGACTTTTCCAAGGTATAAGCAACTGGCAGTTAGAGTGTTAAACTAACGCGAATGGTCGACTCGTGGAGAAGAAAATGACTGATGATTGGGGCGTGTGGACGTACGTGGAGACGAATAGATGATGACGACATGATTGGATTAACCTGATTGCGTGGTTCAAAAGAATACTTACTATAGTGTACTGTACATCTCACGGCTGTATCCACCTTGATGGAAATCGTGGAAGACTGGTGGATTTGCATGGCAGGAAAATCCAAAATTAAGTAAATTACGACGAAACCGGTTGTCAACTTGTCATGAACTAATTAAAATTAATTAGTGTATAGAATAGTAGTATATATGGTCCTCCAATCACAGAAGCAAGCAGTGAAGTAAGCTCCGTTTAATTGGTCGGTTTTTTTCTCTGTGGTTAAACCAGTGCACCGGTTCAAAGTAAACTATTAAACTTGGCAAGTAATCTCTCAGGAGTGCTTGTAGCTTCATATATAAGAGTAGAGAAAAAAATAATCCAGCGACAAATTAAACGGAGGAGCATACGTGAGACGCAGTTGTGATGTGTGCCCTCCGGCACGTAAACGTAATCTCTCCATTAAAAGAATATACAAACATAAGATTAGAATATAAGAAATCTTTATTCATATCCCTTAAAGGGATATCCCTTAGTTTTATTCTCTGTGGAGCGGAGGGAGTAGGCATTGATCCAGCGCATTGGCGTTGGCGTGTAAGAAGGAATGAAGCCAACCCAATAGAGCGGCATGGCCACTTGGCCACCACATCGGTGCCCCGCCCGGATACATACATTATATTGAACGTTATGTTGTTCCTTTTAAAAACTGTGTGTGTGTGAGGGAGAGAAGGCCGATTCAGCGCCGTGCGTACGCGCGCGCGTGGAGGTGGAACGAGACGCGCGCGCGCGCGCGGCGTCTACCGATCGACGGAACGGGTCCAACAAGAAGAAGGAGGGATGACGGCGAACGCGCGCACGCGCTAGCTCCCGTCGATCGTGGCGTACGTACTTGACCGCAAACCGCAGCCGAGCCGGGCCGATCGTCGAGGGGTATCCAACTAGTACGAGTTAAGATGTGTGTAACATCTTCATGCTAGATTAGATAAATGGAACACATCTTCAGCGTTGAGGTAAACCACCTCCAACGTAATTACGTGCCCTCGTTATATCCGCCATTATTTCACTGCCAGCGACTGACTACACGTACGGCGGCTAGCTACTAGCTCCGTCTCAAAAATAAGTGCAGCCATAAATATCCGTGTTTAACGTTTGATCTTCCGTCTTATTTGAAAAATTTATAGAAAAATTTAAAAAAATTAGCCACATATAAATTACTATTCATGTTTTATTATCTAATAGCAATAGAAATACTAATCATAAAGAAAATTTCAAATAAGACGAGCGGTCAAACGTTGAATGTGAATAGTGCAAAACTGCACTTATTTTGAGACGGAGGGAGTACTTACAATGGATTTTTTTAATATTTATATTTACTAGAAAAAAATATCCGTGTATTGCAACGGCTAAATTTTTTTCGGATTTGCTTTTGTGGCGACATATTTTTTTTTCACAGTCGATTTTTTGGCCTTAGGATGGTATGGAGATTTGTGCTCATGTGCTGTATTCGCGTTCTTTTTACGGCTCTTCCTCAGCTTTTGCCTCGTCAATTGACTACGTGTGTGTTGTTTGCTGAGGGACATGCTGATTTGACCGATGGATTAAAAAATCGGATTTGCTAAATTTGTTGCTAATCACAGTCAGACTTTAGAACACTAATGCTCCGCTGAGATTCGTGTAGTAAGTTGCACCATAATTACATCATACTTACACTATAATTACATATGTAATTTTAAGACCTATAATTGTAAATACACTAAAACTGTATATGTAATTTAGGGACTTACAATATAAATACATACTGACTATTTTTGGTGAAAAATATGGCGTCATGAAAATAGCTACTCCCATTTTTTTATCGCTATACATTTTACTCTTTAGTTTTTTTTTATTTTTTGAAACCTCCGCGGGGTGTATTTGTATTAAAGGAGTGGGGAACACACTAGAGGCTAGGATATTACATTAATAAAAAGGAAAAAACGGAGAGGGGGGAGTGTAACAACAGAACGAGGGAACGATGGGTGTGATTTCCGATCGACATATTACATATTGCTGGTTGTGCTTCCCTGATGATCTAGAAGCAGGCATTACAGTCCCTTCGCCCCACCTGCGTGCCAGAGCCAAATCTCTTCAGTCGCTCGGTCAATGATCCCCTATGGCGGTGTCTCAATGTTTCTGAATACCCTGCTGTTTCTTTCTTTCCCGATTTTCCAGGAGAGTAGGATAAGGATTGATTTGGCACCCTTCCTTTTCTCCTTAGGCATTGCATGAATGGTCTGAGTCCACCAGTCCTCTAGAATTGTCGTATGGTGCCAGTTTACCGGTCGTAGCTGAGGAATGCCTAGCCTTGTCGCTATGGCGTCCCAGATTGTCCTTTTAACCGTGCATTCCTAGAAGAGGTGGTGTGTCGTCTCTAGGTTCCTGAAGCACAGCTGGTAGAAGTAGTTGTTGGGCCACTCCCTCTGCTGTAACCTATCAACCGTCCAGACTCTGTTTTGGAGGAGCAGCCAGGCAAAGAATTTGCATTTGGACAGTGCCCAGCACTTCCAAACTGCGTTTTGCCGATGCCGATGGGATACCGCCTAGGAACTGCATCTGATAGGCTGATTTGGCTGTATAAACCCCAGTTGGTGTCCATTTCCATCGTATGCTGTCTTCAACACCTTGGGTTAGTGTGATGTTCGATGCCCATAGAATGTCGAATAACCTAAATAATTCATTGAGCATGACCGTTGTTAAGTTGTGTCTGATGTCATCGATCCACTTGTTGTCCTGCAGGGCATCCGCAAGAGTCCTTTTCTTTCTTCTGGCGTGGCGGTAGAGGTTTGGCACCATTGTTTTGAAGGGGGAACCGGATATCCAGGGGGATTCCCAAAACATCGCCTTTCTGCCATCTCCAATGGTCACCGTTGTAGATGCTGCGAAGAGATCGGTGTTCTGGTCGTCACATGGTGTCAGCATGCCAATCCAAAACTTTTCAGGGGAGGTCCATTCGTACCACAACCAGCGTAGGCGGAGTGCCCGTCCCATCTTGGTAAGGTTCGAGATCCCCAAGCCACCGTACTTGATCGGTCTGCAGACTCGTTACCAATTTACCTTACATTTGCCACCATGGATTTCATCACTGCCGTCCCAAGGGAATTTTCTCCGGACTTTATCGATCTCTTGGATTATTTGCTTTGGTATCTTAAGTGCTGTCATGACATAGATTGGCATGGAGTTGAGCATCGATAGTACTAGCTCCCTTCTGCCTTCGGCCGAGATTCGGTCGATTAAGTATTGTAGGTGGACTTTTCGGAGTCTGCTTACAGTGAGTGGTATCCCTAGGTACTGTATTGGAAAAGCTCCTTGTGGGCCGGTGAAGTTGTGTAGTATTTCATCGAGGTCAACCGCATCGCAACTTATTGGAATCACTGAGCTTTTTTGTAGATTAACTTGTAGTCCAGTAGCGCACCCGAAGCTGTTGAGGATCGAGATTAAGTTATCCACATCATGGCATAAAGGCTTGATGAAGATTGTCGCATCATCAGCGTATAGGGAACACCTGAAGCGAGCGCTGCGGTCCGCGAGCTCACTTAGGTGGCCCTCATCAGTTGCAATCTTGAGGAGTCTGTGAAGAGGGTCCATTGCAAGGAAGAACAGATATGGAGATAGGGGGTCCCCTTGCCTTAGCCCCCTGCGGTGTTCTATCCTTTCTCCCTCGATTCCATTGAGTGAGAACTTAGAGGAGGAGGTTGAGAGGATCATGGCCACCCAATCACGCCAGCACTGAACCCCATCTTCTCAAGAAGCGTTAGGAGATATTCCCATGCGACTGAGTCGAAGGTCTTGGCGATGTCAGGTTTGAAAAAGAGTGTAGGTTTCTTGGATCTGTGCATCTTTCTTGCCAAATTGGAAACATATAGGAAGTTGTCTTGAATGCATCGTGTTTTGATGAACACACTTTGAGCTTGCGAGATTAGCCTGTTGATTTGTCTAGACAAGCGGATTGAATTAATTAAGCTGATTGGTCTGTAATCCCCCACCGTGCACACATGATTTTTTTTGAGGATAAGGATCAGTGTTGCCCTGTTTATGCTTCCAAAATTCCCTCCTGATAATGAATGGAAGCTGTCGAGGAGCTCCATGATGTCTAACTTGATGATTTCCCAACAACTTCTGAAGAAGGTGCCTGTGAAGCCATGTGGCCCTGGTGCCTTTTCATCTGGTATTTGATTGATGGTAGTCCAAACTTCCTCCTTGGTAAAAGGAGAGTCCAAGTCGTCCGGCGTGACCTGGGGGAGGTGGAGCTCTTCCCAATTTAAGGTGCAAGAGCGTTGTAATCGCTGCCCCATCATGGAGGAGAAGTGTTCATGTAATGCACGCTCTTTTGCTTCATGGGTCTCCGGGATGGCATTGCCTCGATGTACTTTGTGGATGAAGTTCTTCCTCTGCCGTGCGTTAGCTCTTAGGTGGAAAAACTTGGTGTTTGCATCACCCTCTTTTAGCCATGTTAGCCTGGAGCGTTGTCTTTTTCTAGCCTTTTCAACCGCGGCAAGGCCGAGGATTCGTAGTTTCAGATCCTTCCTGAGAGAGAGAGTTCCATGGGCGAAAGAGGTTTGTTCTCTTGGGCGATGTCCAATCTAAGGATGAGCTCATTTACGAGGTGGAATTGGACGCGACTGTTGTTGAGATTATAGGCATATAATGATTTAATATATCCCATAAGTAAATCATGGCATTGCAGATGTATACTAGCATTAACACATCATTAGATCTACACATGTAAACTAAGCAATAAAACATTGAACAGATCAAATATGCGCAACATATTGAACATGTACCGAGGTGGTAGAAAGACCGGCTGCTCGACAGGAACTTTTCGCGATTGCAGGCGTTTACGTAGGCGCGCAGCACGCGAGCGAAGAGGAAGACGAGCCGTCGCGGACAAACAGGGAGCAGTCGCACTAAGCGCTTCCCAAAAACCTTATTGCCGCCTTCTCCCGGTGCAGGATGTCGAAGGCAGAGGTTCCGGAGACCTCCTCTCCCGATCGCCGGTGCACGCCGGCGAGCGGGATGGAGTAATCTACGAGCGAAGGCGCAGGACAGAGTAGGAGGCAAACCCTAGATTGATTTTTCGTGTGTTGCGTGAAGACGGCAGGTCGGTTTATATAGAGAAGGGTCGCTTGATCAGGGCGCCCGCACGATCTCCACTGCGCGTAACCGAACCGGATAAGTCGCGCGTAACTTATCCGGACTCCACACCGTTTTCACGCACCGGATTTTTCGGAACATTTCCAAAACAAAAACGAATCCGAATTTGCAGCAAAACAAAACTGCAAAAGGAGGCTGCATCTGCGCAAGGTGAGGAACCAATTTTTGGCAGACCATTCAACGCGTACGTCGTGCACGCGCGCCGCCTGCCCTGCCAGGCTAGGCCAGGCGAGCGAGCGCGCGCGTGTGTTCCCCCTCTTCTCTCCACCACACATGCTTCAAGTGGCTAGGAGGGCATCCTCCCTTTTAAGGAGGTCCCCCTCTCCTAGAATAAGCAAGGTGGTACTAAACTCCACATGCATGCCATCCCATGAGGTAGGCTTTTGTGATTTTCCAAAGAATTAATCTTCGAGTGGGCTAAGGCCCATCCATTAATTCCAACAATCCCCCACCAAATCTCAAAATCCCACTGAGATTTGCCTTTTCCAATGTACTGTTTATATACCAGCGGTTCGATGGAGACCGTTTAAGGTTGAACATCCATCTAGAACTCCAAGCTACACTTACTCACAACTGAACAATGGACTACACCTTGAATTGCAAGTCTTAGTGCAAGCAAGTTTCACTCAAAGTCTTATCTGGTACTAGACCGTCTGTAGACTACCCCGCGGGTGGAGCGTATAAGTCATACTCCTAGGTCTTTACTAAGCTTCCTAGAAGATTCACCCAAAATCTTCATAGACTGCGACCAACAGTCAAGCTCACAAAGGTGAGTTCTTTCAAGAATGCTCTGCAGGACAGCATCTTTGCTAATTAAAGCCAACAGAACTCATTAAGGCATAGCCAACCTGCCTTGCAGCTCACGAGAGTATATGCATCTTCACTTAGAGGGTATATATCGGTACTCTCCTCTAGTTTACTAATGGTTTGTTCTTCCCAGGATCTAATTCACGGGATCTCTGATCATATAGACTGGGTTACCACCATAGTATAACTCACATGGGTCTCAAACCCATCTCCTTCGATGCATTGTCTATCACATTTCGTGATAGTCTCTTCGTGAAGGGATCTGCCAGGTTTCTAGTTGTTTGGATGTAATCCAACGTTATAACTCCGAAGTTTCTCAACTTCCTGACAGACTTCAATCGTCTTTTCACATGTCTAGACGATTTCATATTATCCTTAGAACTATTCACTTTGACAATTACCGTTTGATTGTCACAGTTCATAAGGATAGCCGGCACCGGTTTTTCAACAATAGGCAGATCCATAAATAGATCACGCAGCCATTCTGCCTCAACAGTAGCAATATCCAGTGCCGTCAACTCTGCTTCCATGGTTGACCTCGTCAAAATGGTCTGTTTGCAAGACCTCCACGAAACAGCACCACCATCTAGTGTGAAGACATATCCACTAGTGGCTTTGATCCCATCCACATCAGAGATCCAGTTAGAATCACTATATCCTTCCAGTACCGCAGGGTACCCAGAATAGTGAAGCCCCAATTCCATAGTACCTTTCAGATAGCGCATTACTTGCTCAAGCGCACGCCAGTGATCATCTCCTGGATTAGAGGTAAACCGGCTCAACTTGCTCACAGCAAAGGAGATATCAGGTTTAGTTGCACTAGCCAGGTACATCAGCGAGCCAATAATTTGGGAGTATTCCAATTGATTCTTAGCAATTCTCTTGTTCTTGCGAAGCAACAAGCTAGGATCATAAGGCGTTGGAAAAGGCTTACTATCGATGTAGCCAAAGCGATTCAATATCTTCTCCACATAATGGGACTGCAAGAGTGTAATCCCATTCTCACCTCTAATTAGCTTGATGTTTAGGATAACATCAGCTACTCCCAAATCCTTCATATCAAATTTTTGAGACAAGAATGATTTAACCTCATTTATCACCTCAAGATTTGTCCCAAATATCAGTATGTCATCAACATACAAGCACAGAATAACTCCCTCACCCCCACCATGGCGATAGTATACACATTTATCTGCCTCATTGACTGCGAAGCCTGCAGATGTTAATGTTCTATCAAATTTCTCATGCCATTGCTTAGGAGCTTGTTTCAGACCATACAAATACTTCAACAATTTGCACACCTTGTCTTCTTGACCTTCAACTACAAACCCATCAGGTTGATCCATATAGATCTCCTCATCCAGCTCTCCATTAAGAAAAGCTGTCTTAACGTCCATTTGATGAACAAGAAGACCATGTGAGGCTGCTAGGGAAAGTAGCACACGAATTGTGGTCAATCTGGCAACAGGTGAGTAAGTGTCAAAGAAATCTTCGCCTTCTTTCTGAGTATAGCCCTTAGCAACAAGCCGAGCCTTGTACTTTTCAATGGTACCGTCAGGCTTCAGCTTCTTTTTGAACACCCACTTGCACCCCACAGGTTTACACCCATAGGGTCGCTCTGTCACCTCCCAAGTTCCGTTAGCGATAATGGAATCCATTTCACTACGGACAGCCTCCTTCCAGTAGTCTGCATCAGGAGATGCCTATGCTTCTGAAATTGACTTAGGAGTGTCGTCCACGAGGTACACAGTGAAATCATCACCAAAGGACTTAGCCGTCCTTTGTCTTTTACTCCTTCGAGGAGCTTCACTGTCATCCTCCTCAATGACATGTTCATGTGTATGTTTAGTTTGTTCTGATGGTGTGATTGAACTGGGAATTATTTCAGAAGGTTGACTAGAACTACTATGTGTATCCTTCATTGGGAAAGAGCTCTCAAAGAAGGTAGCATCACGAGACTCCATAATTGTACCAACATGCATGTCAGATACCTCGGATTTAACTATTAAAAATCTATATGCAATGCTGTGGTGAGCATATCCCAGAAAGACACAGTCCACAGTCTTAGGTCCAAGTTTGCGCTTCTTCGTTATTGGTACATTGACTTTCGCCAAGCACCCCCATGTGCGCAAGTAAGAAAGTGATGGTTTTCTCCCAATCCATATCTCATATGGTGTTTTGTCCTTATTTCTGTTAGGAACTCTGTTTAACACATGATTCGAGGTCAACAATGCCTTCCCCCACCATGCCTTAGGTAGACCCGCGGTGTCCAACATGGCATTCACCAAGTCAGTCAGTGTGCGGTTCTTCCTTTCGGCAATCCCATTAGACTTGGGAGAATAGGGAGGCGTCCTCTCATGTATAATGCCATGTTCCTCACAGAATAAGTCAAATTCGTTTGAGAAAAACTCACCACCACGATCAGACCTAAGTCTTTTTATCTTTCTGTCAAGTTGATTTTCAACTTTTGCCTTATAAATTTTAAAATAGTCTAGAGCCTCGTCTTTCGTTTTCAACAAGTACACATAGCAAAATCTAGTAGCATCATCAATCAACGTCATGAAATATCGTTTTCCACCCTTCGTCAACACCCCATTCATTTCACAAAGATCTGAATGTAGGAGTTCTAGAGGTGCCAAGTTTCTCTCCTTAGCAGCCTTGTGAGGCTTGCGAGGTTGCTTTGATTGCACACAACTATGGCACTTAGAACCTTTAACAATGGAAAACTTAGGAATTAAACACATGCTAGAAAGCCGAGACATCAAGCCAAAATTAATGTGACATAAACGTGAGTGCCAGACATTAGCCTCATCATCCACACTGCCACAAATATGGTTCACATACTTATTGCAGAAATCAGAAAGGGAAAAGCGGAACAGGCCTCCGCACTCATAACCTTTACCAATAAAATATCCATGTTTAGACACGACTACTTTATTAGACTCAAAAACCAACTTAAATCCGTCTCTAGTCAGACGGGAGCCACTAACAAGATTCCTGTCGATAGAAGGGACATGCTGCACATTCTTCAGCTGCACGATCTTTCCCGAAGTAAATTTCAAATCTACCGTGCCAACACCATGAACAGAAGAATGTGACCCATTCCCCATTAGGACGGTGGAACCCCGTGCGACCTAATAAGAAGAAAACAATGAGATGTCAGCACAAACATGTACATTGGCCCTAGTATCAACCCACCAATTAATAGACTGATTTACTGAAAAAACAGTAGGTAAATTACCATACCCGCTTCCATCTCCAGTGTTGCTAATGGTCACATTAGCAGACTTAGAAGTCTGCCCTGCAGGTGCCTTCATCCCCTTGCACTGTGGACACTTCCTAGCCAGATGACCAGGTTGGCCACACACAAAGCAAGTCCTCCCATCCTGATTAGGATTGTTGTTGTTCTTCTTCTGCTTCTTGAAGTTGGTGGTCTGCTGAGCATTGTATTTCCCCTTGCTCCTGTTCTGGGCCTTGTGCACAACATTGACACTGGACTGCCCACCATCGCCCTTAGACGCAGCATCTTTTTCCCAAGCTTTCTCCTCAACATCAAGAGACGCTATCAACCCCTCAACAGAGTATTCCTGTCTCTTGTGTTTGAGTGCAGTACTGAAACTTCTCCAAGATGGAGGAAGTTTCGCAATGATGCACTCGACCACAAATTTGTCGGGTAAGACACACTTAAGGAGTTCGAGTTCCTTAGCCATGGTTTGTATCTCATGAGCCTGTTCGACTACAGAACGGTTGTCAGCCATCTTGTAGTCATGAAATTGCTCCATGATATACAGATCATTGCTAGCATCAGTAGCACCGAATTTAGTATTCAGTGCATCCCACAACTCCTTAGCGTCGGTCATATGCATATACACCTCGACCAGACGATCGCCAAGAACGCTAAGAATGCATCCCACAAAGAGAGTAGTGGCTTCCTCGAATTGCTTCTGCTGTTCAGCAGTAAGAACTCCTTCAGGTTTGCCAGTACTCACCTAGAAGCATTTCATAGCTGTCAGCCACAAAGTGACCCTGATCTGCCATCTCTTAAAATGCACACCGGTGAATTTATCCGGCCTCAGTGCATCGGCAAAACCAGCCATAGTAAAATCAAAGTGCCTATAATAAGGTTTTTTGGATTGTTGAGATTATAGGCATATAATGATTTAATATATTCCATAAATAAATCATGGCATTGCAGATGTATACTAGCATTAACGCATCATTAGATCTACACATGTAAACTAAGCAGTAAAACATGAACAGATCAAATATGCGCAACATATTGAACACGTACCGAGGTGGTAGAAAGACCGGCTGCTCGGCAGGAACTTTTCGCGATTGCAGGCGTTTACGAAGGCGCGTAGCATGCGAGCGAAGAGGAAGACGAGCCGTCGCGGACAAACAGGGAGCAGTCGCGCTAAGCGCTTCCCAAAAACCTTATTGCCGCCTTCTCCCGGTGCAGGACGTCGAAGGCAGAGGTTCCGGAGACCTGCTCTCCCGATCGCCGGTGCACGCCGGCGAGCGGGATGGAGTAATCTACGAGCGAAGGCGCAGGACAGAGTAGGAGGCAAACCCTAGATTGATTTTTCGTGTGTTGCGTGAAGACGGCAGGTCGGTTTATATAGAGAAGGGTCGCTTGATCAGGGCGCCCGCACGATCTCCACTGCGCGTAACCGAACCGGATAAGTCGTGCGTAACTTATCCAGACTCCACGCCGTTTTCACGCACTGGATTTTTCGGAACATTTCCAAAACAAAAACGAATCTGAATTTGCAGCAAAACAAAACTGCAAAAGGAGGCTGCATCTGCGCAAGGTGAGGAACCAATTTTTGGCAGACCATTCGACGCGTACGTCGTGCACGTGCGCCGCCTGCCAGGCCAGGCGAGGCGAGCGAGCGCGCGCGTGTGTTCCCCCTCTTCTCTCCACCACACATGCTTCAAGTGGCTAGGAGGGCATCCTCCCTTTTAAGGAGGCCCCCCTCTCCTAGAATAAGCAAGGTGGTACTAAACTCCACATGCATGCCATCCCATGAGGTGGGCTTTTGTGATTTTCCAAAGAATTAATCTTCGAGTGGGCTAAGGCCCATCCATTAATTAAAACAACTGTCACTCAGGATACAGTTGCTCTAGGATCTCAGTGCCTTGGCCGTCGTTTTAAGTTTTGTGCTTAGCCACTTGACCGGATGTGCAGCATTGGCTGGTTGGGACCATGCTGTCTGGACAGCCTCAAGGAAGCCCAGTAGTCTTGGCCAGAAGTTCTCAAACCTGAAGGTTGGCTTGTGCGAAATCTGCTGTGTTGGAGAGAGTAATAGGGAGCAATGGTCCGAGCATGATGAGGATAGTGCTTGGAGTTTGTGGTTTGAGAAAAGCATATCTCCGTCGGTGTTGCAAAAAATCCGGTCCAGCTTCTCAAGAGTTGGGGCGTCTCTCTCGTTACGCCAAGTGAAACGTCTGTTCTGTAACCTCATCTCTCGGAGTTCGCAACAATTTATTGCCGCTCGGAACCGTCCCATCAGCCTACGGTCAAGGTTGAGGTTGTTCTTGTCTCTTTCCTTGTATATAAGGTTGAAGTCCCCCATAATCAACCATGGGATCCACACTTCGGTGCTACTTCGCACATATCATGGAGGAAATCCTCCTTCTCTGCGTCTTCCATCGGTCTGTAAACATTGGTGAGGAGGAAGGTGATATTTGAGGACCGCTGAGTGAGACGGACCGAGAGGGAAAAAGTTTTGTTATCCAGGTCGCTTTGCTACATGGTTTCGTCATCCCAAAAGGTGGCTACTCCCCCTCGGCTCCCGTCGGCAGGTAGGAAGCAAAAATTTCTAAGTCTTGAACCCCCAATTTCCAAACCCATTCTCTGGTCCATGTTTGCTAACTTCGTTTCTTGGAGACACATGATGGAGGTGCGGTTTGTGGTTGCCACCTCGCGAACTGCTTCTCTTTTTTGGAGGGTTATTTAGTCCCAGCACATTCCAGCACATAATGTGTTCTCTAATCATTGCAAAGCAAGACAACCACTAAAAAAAGGCAGCGTCTTATAAACTCCGAGTTTGAACCAGTAGATCGCCTTAACAGGCTAACACTAGGTACTAACTTGAGTCTCTCAAGATCAACGAGAATGCACTGCTTATTTCTAATCAACCGGGGGGGGGGGGGCCTTAAGGGCCGGGCCGGCTGACAGAGCAACTACCATGGAAGGAGCATGGGGTGTGAAGCACCCAATACTACTCAGTGCTAATCGCTTACAAAAGCAACAACCACTGGCTAACATGAAGAGGGGACACTCCTGCAAGGTGGTTCCACACGTCTAGGCAGTGCCGGCGGCAATGTCCTCCTGTCCAGCGAAGTCAGGCGGGATGGAGGCCGAGTCGTCAAGGCGTGTGAGGTAGCGGAGGCCGGCGATGATGTGCGGTGGTAGCGGCTTGTCGAAGGCCTAGACGAAGGCTGCAATGGCCCCGTCGTTGAGGTCTTCCTCTTTGCCGATGAACCCCATCTCCTTGAGGAGAAGGCCTTGGGCGCGCTTGGAGACGGGCACCGAGGAAGGGCGCGCCGCGTGCCGCGTGCTGTGCCTGGATGGAGCCGCCTTGGTCTTGGGACGGCCGCTGTGGAATGAGCGGCTTGGGGAGCGACTTAAACAGCCGAGGCAGCTGGGCCACGACTTGGAGCGTGACCTCGGCCGAGGGGTTTGCCTGCTCCCCACAGCCCAGGATGTTGACCGCGCCAGTGGCCACTTTCAGCCCCCCTGTAACAGCCAAAGGGGATGGGCCGTCGTCTTGGGCCTCCATCCCGAGCTGGGTTGCAGAGGGTAATGGGCTGCTTGGCGGCTGGGCTTCCTCGGTCTCTTTGTCAGGAAGCTTCTCGGCAGCTTCCTTAGCTGCCCCCATCACCGCCTCCATCAGCATTGGGTCCACGTCCGTCAGGGAGACGCCATCCATCGCCGCGGTCAGTGCGCCTAGCTGCAGAGAACAGAGCTGCAAAGAGAGGTTAGGCGAGGGCACAGGCGTGGCAGGCTGTGTGGCAACAGGCGCGGCAGATGGCGAGGCTGGTCCCGCCTCCTTAGGCGGAGTGCCTGCGCTGGGCCCACCGTCTTGTCGGATGTCCCACGGGACGCCCCTGACCCGCGGCGACAGCGACCGCCGGTGGGAGCGGCGGCGGCTCGGTGATCTTGAGCACCCTCTGTGGCGATTAGTCGGGCTCCCTTCGTCGTCCTTGGCCGGAGCGTCCGACGCATCGGTGCAGCCACGGCGACGGTGGAAAGGGTAGGGGTGCGGCTTCTGTGGCGAGCGCCGTTTGACCCCCCTGCTCCGTGGGGCGAGCCCTCCTCAGCCGCCGTCGTCCCCATCGCCGTCATCGTTTGTACTGTGGCAGGGCCACTCTGCATCCCCCGGCCGCCTCTTCCTGGACCCTGCCGTGGGACTCACCATCCGGCTATCCCATGTGCCAAGGGAAGGTGTGGACTGCCGGGAAAGGGCCACCGGAGTAAGAGGAGCCAGAGGACGGTAGCCCACTTGTGCGTGAACTCGGTGCGCACGAGACCGGCGTCGACCAGTCCTCCAGGCGATCCAGGTGCTCCAGGAGCTCAACCATGCGGCCGTTTGGCGTGTTAGTAACCTCCTCCGAGGACGGCGGGTGGACGCCGATGAAGCTCTGCTGCTGACCAGCGCCGGGGGTGGGGGGTGGGGGGAGAACGTGACTAGCTTTGAGCGTGATAGCTCGTCAGGGTTCCACATCCATGCCCAGCAAGAGAACAGGGCCGTTTCCTGGCGCTGTGTGGTCCAGCGCTCGATCCTCTCCAGGACGCAGACGTCGCCCAAGATCTTGTCGAACGCCTCCTGGTTCCACGCGTAGAGCGGGAGGCGCTCCAGGCTGAGGCGGACACAGTAGCGCCACATCGTGTGGTGGACATGGTGGTCCTCCTGCCAAGCCGTGCTGACGAATTGGGTGCCCCCAATGAAGACGGAAACCCTGGCCAGAGCAGCGGCGCGGTGCTGGGTGTGGTCGAAGAAGACGAAGAAGTCCTCCGGCTGATGGCGGGTGACACGGAAGTTGCCGGTGGGGATGCTGACCAGTCGCAGCAGAGCTCGGCCAACCTCGCCAGGGCAAGCGCGATAGTTGGTGTAAAAGGCCGAGATCACCGCACCATGGTAACGCAGGCGACGCAGCTCCATGTCGAGAGGCGGCCTCTGCTCCGTGTTCCCGGAACGTGCTCCATGCCAAGCGGTTGAGTGGTGGTGGTGGTGGTGGCTAGCGGAGATGGTGGCGTGGTGGTAGTGGCGGCTGGGCGGTGGTGTTTGATGTGTGGTGGCCGACGATTGCCGGCAAGCGGGGGGAAGGCGGAAGGGTGTCGCGGCTGTGGGGCGACAGGTGGAAAGGTTAGCCTAGAGCGCACCGGTCCACGCCGCCGGTGAGGGCAGGCGAAGGAGAGGTGACCCGAGGTCTTGCAGTGGTAACACTTGGTGGGGTCACGGCATGAAGCGACCTGGTGGTTCGTGGCGAGGCATTTGAAGCAGCGGTCTTCTCTACCGGAGGGAAGTTGGCTTCACCATTTGCTAGTTTGATGAAAGCTTATCTCGTGCAGGCACACTGAAGCGATCTTGGATGCTTGGGTTGAGAGCGCCCAGGCGGTCTTGAATGCGGGGCTTTGGTTGCAGAGGCGTGACGACGACGGACTTGAGCCGGGGCAGAGCTTCAGCCTTCTTCGCCACGTTGCGCAGTGAACCACACCAATTACACCTCTCATCACCATAAACTCCATTAAATATGAAGCTATAGAAAGACAATCCGCTGCACCTTCTCCACATCCCATTGGTTTGTATTCTGCAACATGAGATCGATCTTGATTGACCAGAAAAGAAGCAAGCCTATGTCACAAGCATGGTTTGATGGCACCCGCTACTCTTCCCGAAGAGCTTCTATTCCAATAGTGGATTGAGTATTTGAGATGTTTCTAGAGGTTAGTGAGTCATTTCGTATGGCTATGTTCTATTTGTAGGAATAAAATAAGGATTAGGTTGTGGAGAGATGGCTGAGTGGCTGATAGCTCTGGTCTTGAAAACCGGTATAGCTCTAGGAACTATTGAGGGTTCGAATCCCTCTCTCTCCTTATGCTTTCCTCTCTCTTTTCTTTTGTGTATTGAATACGTTTGTTTCTTGGTCATTGAGATTCGTGGATAATTTAGACTACTATTTAGGGATAGATCGTACCGATACTGGTAGGAGAAGAACCCGACTTGGTATTCTTAAAAAAAAAGGGGAAGCAGAACCAAGTCAAGATGATATGGGTCGCCCCTTCTTGCACCAAAGATCTTACCATTTCTGAAGGAACGGAGTGAAAATACAAGAAATTTGCATGTTCTCTTTATTATGTTTTCGTATAAATATTATTTATTCTTTTCCATGTATTAGATTATTCGTCCGAGCCATATCAAATTAAAAATATCTAAAATCAAATTCAATATAGAAATTTGAGGCAACCTCAGTAAATACACGGCGCAACAATCGTCCAGGCAAGCCGCTCGCGTGGTCGTCTTCAGAGGTGGAGGAGGAGTGAATGATCTACACTGGCCTAGTGGCAACCGGCACAGAGGTAGGAGGTACACCTGATGCAACTATGGCGAGCTCCCTGCCGAAGTTAATGGAGCCAGGTGAGTGAATCTCTCCCTCCTCGAACTCCTCCCCAACCTCCTCATCCTCATCCCAATCTATCAGCTCCGGGGAGAAATCCAGTGGGGAGGCGGGTTCCGGCGGGGCGGCATGGCACAGTGTGGTGGGCGCCCTGGCTGGGATGGCCTGGGGCGATGGGGGCGATTAGGGTTGTCAAAAAAGCTCGAGGCTCGCGAGCTACTCGAGCTCGACTCGTTCTAGGCTCGATTCGAGCTCGGCTCGAGCTGCAAACGAGCCGAGCCCGAGCCTGTCCCAAAGCTCGCGAGCTTTGTCGAGCCGAGCTCGAGCTTCTAACGAGTCTAGTAATATATGATTTTTTTGCTATTTAAAAAATTGGTAGATCAAATATGTTATTTGTATGCCTTGTATTGGCATCATATATTTATTTTATTCTTTTTCCTCTTCTACTAATATAATAAACCATAAACTAATTATTTTTTTAAAAAATATCCTTTGAAATATACATTGTTCTAATTAAAAATCGAGCTCGAGCTTGATCGAGTTCGAACCGAGCCTGTTTGAAAGCTCGAACATTTTATAGGCTCGACTCGAGCTTGTATCGAGCTCGAGCCTAGGCTGGCGAGCTCGCTCGAGCTCGGCTCGTTGACAACCCTAGGGGCGATGGGGCAGCGGCGACGCGGTGGCGGCGTCGCCCAGGGCGTGCTCTCCGCTCTCCTCACTCATTTTTTCTCTACTCTTTAGTTTTGGACCAAAAGCTCATTTCTTCTTTCTTTTTCGGTCCAAGCCCAGCCCGCGACCTCCCTCTACTTGGCTTGCCTCTCTTTGACCCAACTCAGAAGTAGAGCGGTAGGTTTATCTCACATGGCCGACTGCCATCTTCAACCTCTGCCGGAAGATAGTCTCCGTACGATGCCAAAACTGATGCTGCCCATCAAATATGGTCGAATCTTTCTCGTTCTCTTTTGATGCACACAGTCTCCTTTTTCCTTTTTATTAAACTCGGAGCAAATCCGCAAAACTTGAATAAAAACAGTGACTTTTACATCGAGATTAAATTCGGTGAATTGAAACAGAACT